>NC_050512.1:5402372-5441512 GCF_002922805.2 Oryzias melastigma | reverse complement strand
TTTGTGGGGTTTTTTTTTTCCTGAGGGACATCAAACCATTGGTGCAATTAGAACTAAAATGAAAACAAAAGCCTAACTTTTGAAATAAAAATGTTACATTTTAAAATATAGATTTATTTTCCGTCAAATTTAAAGCATGTTTTTGTCCAGATTCCATGTTATTTTGTTCATAATGAGGCAGATTAACAAGATACGCCATGGATCTGATTGTGGTACGGCACTTCTGTCAAATTTTACAGCCTTTTGTGGCCCATGAGTCAGAAAGCTTACCCATCCCTGGACTAAAGGTAACTGTAGAAGATGACTCTTGTTCACTACAACTGCTTTTTGAATGGAAAAGCTTATGTAGATACAAGGAAACATGCAAATGTGATTTACGTACAGAAATGTGGACAGAAATGCTTTTCTTCCAAAAAGAAAAATGAAAATTACTGCAAAAAAGCAAATCTCAAGTACTGATGTTGTTACTCTAGAATTTTTGACTCATTGTCAACTACTATGAAAATAACTTGTTTGGGATTAATTTCAAGTTAAAAAGAAAATCTACAAGTTTTATTTTTTAGTTTATAATACACTTTAGTAACTGTATGGAATTAGTACTTGCACACAATTGATTGTAATATTTATTAGGGGAGGATGTGTTGCAGGTTAGGATGATCGAGGACAGAGATGCTCCACAAGTGAGATGGAAAGACTGAAGGACAATATTGAAGAGCTGCCTGGTGAATATGGAAAATGTTACAGATAACAGAGAACTGGTGGATTTTCTGGAGCAGGAAGTGGCATAAATCAGTGAAGATGGAACGAGAAAGACATTGAGAAAGATAAAGAGTAGAAAGGCAAATTGGTCCTGACAACATGGCGTGATAGTTTAGAAGTGTTTAGGAGAGATTAGTAGAATTTAGGAAACAAGAACTTAGAGGTTAAGAAGATGCCTTATCAGAGGTGTCATACGGCCCACGGGCCACATCTGGCCCACCAGATGGTTTAATCCAGCCCACTCATGAAGAGAAACATAGGTAAGGATGTTGATGGAAAAAAAAAGCAAGTTTCTAGCCCATTCCTGTGGTGAGTTATGGTCACTGGCTGTGTTGCCAAATTCCACCACTAGGGGAAGCAAAAGAAAAGGAATACTAGCATAAGAAAAGATCAAGAAATAAACAGTTTATCTTTGCAAATGCGTGCCGCGTCTGGGTGAGATGCAGTTCGGTTCCCTAAAAATGATCAGGTGTGACATCACAATGACCAAAATGGCGTCACCAAAAAGATAATAATAATAGCTCTAATAATAATAATAATAATGAGTGATTAGGCTACTAGGTTGTTTGAGGCATTTTTTACAACTGAGAAAAAAACAAAGCTACACATAACAAGTTGACCATTGGTTATTTTGCTATGAAGTTACTGGTTTGGCCCACTTGAGTTCAGATGTGTTGAATGAGGCCCCTGAACCAAAATAAAATCGACAACCCTGCCTTAAAAATGGAGAGAAAGGAAATGAGTCCCATCTTTTAAGAACAAGGAAAGAGTTGTGGAAAATACTGAGGAATAAAGCGGATGAGTCACGCGATGAAGCTATGTGGAAGAATAATGGAAGCTAGACTGAGGTCAGGAGTGAGCCATTGTGAGCAACAGTACTGATTCATGCCAAAGAAAGAGAAACACAGATGCAATAGTTGGGCTGCTTCTGGAGAAGAACAGAAAAAGACAGAATACGTTGCATTATGTCTTTTACTGAATCTGGAGAAGGTCTATGACAATATATACTGTATATAGAGAGAGAAGCTCTAGTTTATATGAATAAATCTGGAGCGGCAGAGAAGTATGTCAGAGTTGTGTAGGTAGAGGTGGTCTGATCCAAGGGTCAGCTTTGAGCTTCTTCTTGTTTGCTGTGGTGATGGACAGACTGACAGATGAGGTTTGACAGGACTCTTCGAGGACCATGATGTTCGTGGATGACACTATGATCTATAGGGAGTGACTGGAGGAACATCTAGAGATTAACATTTTTTTGTGTGATACGTTTTAAAGGGCTTTAGGCAATGATAACTATAGAAAATGTTTTTTTTTTAAATAATACAATTCAAAAATAAAGAGGACACCTAAAACAAAAATACCAGTGTGCTAATTAAGTGAGTTTTATCTTTTCACACTACAAAACAAACATGAGCTTCCTCTAGAACACGGGCCCCCAAACTTTTTCTTGCGAGGGCCACATGATTGTTTTCTTCTCTGATGGGGGCCGGGGTCAGTTTGTTGGCTAACAGAAAAATCGTAACAATCACAGCATAAACATTCATGGGTTTCCAGAAAGCCACACATGGCCAAATTTAAATAATTCAGTTCTGTAATTTTACAGAAATAATTAAACCAATTAATAGTCTATGCTCACAGTTCTGACTGCAGAAAAAGTCACATTCTATGTGTGTCTCGGTTGGCCATATTGAAAAAAATAAATAAACATGCGTCTATGATAGTGTTTGGAGGGCCGGATCCGGACCGCAGGTCATAGTTTGGGAACACTTCCTCTAGTATGTAAAAAATGGGTGTGAAACCACAAATCCTCTGTATCACAAATTCTAATGAAAATTTTGTTCAAATTTGCTATTAACAACCTTTGAGTCAAACAAATAAATGGACATAACAGACCGCTCTCTGACCATATTGACTTGACTGCTGCTGTTTTGGAAACAGAACGTGTTCTTGTGAGACAGAGCTCCCATCACCACTGATCCATTCCCGTTTCTCCACACAACTTAGATTACATCATGTGGCACATGTCTATACATGAAGGAGCATTTTCTGCAGTCATATGATACAGTGATGTTGCCACCGTTTATGTATGAAGTTCCTAAAAAAAAAAAAACTCTCCACAGTCTTTTTTTAACCTGAAACTTAACAGCTGAAGAACATGAATGATCTTTGTTGGGTAAGTTAAGCATTTACGAAGTCATTGAAATGAATTATGGGTATTTGTAAGGTGGTTTTCTATGCGGCAAGCAGCTTACATGTAAAAATGCGGTGTTCGACACTGCGGCATCCATAAATCAGTATGTAATCTACGAATGTATCTGATAAGGAGGTAATCACTACAACTTGTTGAAAAGGACCACCTTAATAAATAGTGTGAAAACAAATTGGAGTTTATACCTGTAAAATCTATGAAGAATTCTATAATAAGACTATACAGCATATATGAGGCATTTAAATACAGTTGATTTAATTGAGAAATATTAGGATTACACTCCATTAAAGTCAACAGATCAATAAAACTATAGGAATTGAATATATTTCCATTAACAGTTTGATGAACACTCACCCACACCTGGTTTAACCACGAAGACTGGCGGAAAAAGGTTTCATGAATTCCTGTCAGGCATTTCTGGCGTTCCCTTCACATTGTGCGGCACGTCTCCATGCAGAGCTGACACCGTCTGCTGCTCGTCAGACCTGCCCTCCCAACCACGTTCACACATACCTGTCTGCTCTACACCCAAAAGCCGGTTCTCTCTCTGATGCAAACGTCATGCAAAATTTCAAAAGATCGTCAGATGGACAGATAGAAAAGAAATACGAGTTTTCATGGGAGACACAGATAGGTGTAGATTTTCAGTACCTTGTTGTTCTCTGAAACACGGACGTGGGCGTGTGTGAACTTGTGTTTGTGAAGCTATGACTGCAAAGATATTTTGTCTTTCTCTTCCTTGAAACAATACTCCAAAAAAGTACATCGTTTTAGGTTAAACATTTCATTTTGAACCAAACGACCTTTTGATTTAATGCCAGGTTGAAAACAACAAATAAACAAGGGTTATTTTAACCACCATCAGATGGATAAATTTGTTAATCAAATGAATTTCTCTTCCATTGAGAGACATTTTAAAGTGTGGGATCCAGGTGATCAAAATAAGGCTGCTGATCACTGTCACGCAGTGCAAATTCACAGCAACATGTATGCTTTTTATATTTGTGCCAAACCTATTATTACATAGAAATACTCTCACACATTAAATGAAGTCAAACTACAATTCATAAACTTTAAACTATTAATTAAAAACTTAGTTAAGTCTAAAGGATTCTAAAAATGTATAGAAATATTTTAAATTACTCTTTATTTGATACATTTGGGAAACTATAAATATATAAAAATTAAGCAAACAAACATTTTTAAATGTTACTGAGTATTTATGAGATAAAAGGTTATACAGTTATTTTTTTTTACATTTTTAATCTTCAAATTGGACACTTTAGAGAAAGGTGGGTGGGAATACACAGAAAAATATAGAGGACAAAATTCAAATTGTTACTGTTGGCAATGAATGTTTACAAAAAAAATGCTGGATTTTTTAAAGTAAAAACCCTTAAACACACAAATGGACTGTTGCTTGCATAAACTTGCACAGACCCACATAAAACAACATTCTAGTGGGCCTTATGCGGCCCATTGAACTATATAAAACTATATAATCTGGCCCACAAAACTAGGACAGTGATTTTGATTACCCTTATAAATGTTTTATTTTCCTTGTAGTGCAGGTCTCTTCCCACAGATGGCGCACCACAAATAAATTCACCCTTATTCAGGCACAGAAAGTTATTCTGCATTCATGTAATCTTTGAAGATTTGTTGTTTTTCAGATATTCATGTGTGATTTCCAGGTCGGACAGTCATTTTTCCAGTTATTCCAACACCACATGAGCGCAGCATTTCCCTGAAATTGAGTGGTGGAAATGGCACTAAAATGAGATCAAAAACCACAGTTTTGACCTAAAAATTCCAAAATGTTATGTTTTAAAGTAATTTTCAATCAAGATTAAGGCATGTTACTATCGACACCCTGTGTTATTTGTTTCCAAAACATGCCACAAATCTGCTCCTGATCCGACCCTTCTGTCAAATTTTAGAGCCCTTAGTGGCCCACAAGTTGCCCATTCCTGGTCTAGACTCATAACTTCCACACATTTTTGCATTTACCATCATGCACCCAAACATGCACATGATATGACTGTACACATGCAAACATTTGAGCTTTTGTGTGCGTGAGTGTGAGCTCTAGAGATTAAAAAGATGTCACTGTTAGAGCTTGAGACATAACAGAATATACCCCAATGTCTGGCTAACCAGACATCCATATTTCTCTTGTGGACATTTCTTTTAAATAATTTGAAATTAAATTTAAAAATAAAGTAAACTTGTTACATTTAAGCCAAAGTCAACTGCCTCTAACTTTTGGTTGCTTTTTCCCAGAAGGATCATATTCAGATTTTTCTCTATTTTTTTCACAAATTTTAACAGCAACATCAAACTAAACTGAGCTTACAGACAATAAAGTGACAAAGATATAAGTGTTTTTCTTCAATGTTGTGGTTGATCTGAACGTCCCTGATCAAAATAACTCTTAACTGTGGGCGCCTTTAACAGATCCCCTGGGCCAGAAGGGGATTTAGGACATCTGGAGACAAGCTGCTAGACAAGCAGCGATGCCGGTTGTTCTTTTAGACTGGAACTTAAGGGTCAAACAACAAAACTCTGTCTGAGAAGAGTTTGGATTTGCATAAAACAGCTCCTCCCTGTGTGCAGAAAGGCAATTGCAGTTAAAGTTCATGAATGAACGTGAACACATTTATCTAACAGAATGTAAGACAATATACTTTTCCAGTTTAAATCAGATATACATGTATTTTTATAAGTGTTGGCTAGTATTTGTTTCTCTAGCTTCAAATGTATTGAAGGGTATCTCTGCATTATAATATATTTATTATTATGAATATCTGTATTAAAATGAATGCAAAAAAAAATTATAAACAAAAATATTAAAAAGCATAAGATGACAACACACTGAAAAAAATAAACATTGGATCAATTAACAAAAGTTCTGTAATTTGTTACATTTAAAATTATTAATTTTAATCAAATTAAAATTTTGAGTTGATGGTTTACTCAACATAAAAATGTAATTTAATAAAAATTTATATTTTTTACATGTAACAAATTACAGAATTTTCGTTAATTGAGTCAATGTTTCAGTTTTTACAGTGCATATTGCAGTATACGGAGTAACATTTGGGGATTTTTTTATTTTATTTTAATCCTACTCTGGACATTTTTTTTTATTCCTGTAGATTTTTTCTTTTATTTCGAAGTTTTTATGCAAATTAATGTCCTATGTTGTTCTCTGTCAAGAGATAAATTATCAGTAGGTGTTTTAAAACCAGTCAGATGAAAAAGGCATCTCTATATTCATGTTATTGTAACAACGAACAAAAAAATCTTCTTTTTTTCTTTATTACATTTATTATACAGGTCAAATCAATGTACTTGTTTAACTTTTAACAATAAAACAAGGACTAAAACATGGTTTAATAATTTAGTAAAGGTTTGGTTTCATTCATCACTACATTTATAGAGATCGCTAGGAATAAACCTTTTCTTGACTTCCACTCTGAAAGGAAGATGTAAGTTTGTGTGATAAAGATGGAGTGTCTGGTTTACAACTGGAGACGATTTATTCATTCTTTACCAACTTTTGCAGCAAAGTGTGCTGTCAAACTACTCTTACAAAACAAGTTTCTACCCTACTCATCTGGTTAAGGGCCACATGGATGATCAAAGCATCCAAGAAAAAAAGGCAACGGCTGAAAATGTTGCAACATTGTGCTGCACCACAAAGGGCATGGCCTCTGTAGGAGCTAGACTTACAGTGTGTTACCTGTACACAGACTTCGGAGTAACTATACTAGTCTCTTAAAATGTCATACATTAAAATATATGAAGTTCTTGAACATCTCTCTTCACAGGTTGCTTATTTCTCCTAATATAATCAGTCATTTTATTTATTTTTTGTTGCACTTTAAAAAAGATATCCTTGGTACTAATCTTTTTCACCATTTAGAGTCATGAGTTAGCCTATGTAGCATGCTATTGGCCTGCAGGATGAAGCCAAAAAAATCCCAAGCATGCAAAATCCGCACAGAGGGGTCCCAGCTGGGACTTGAGTTTAAGGCCTTTCTGCTGTGAGGCAAAATAACTGCACCCCATGCAATTTGAGATCATACATAGTTTTCTCTGACATCCCAAAATGCATAAATATGTCTCGTGTGCTTTCTGTTTGCATGACTCTACAAAACATTGTTCTTTTTCTTCTCTGCAGTGTCACCATGGGTTTTTTGTTGGGGGTATTCCTGCTGGCCTCGACTCTGCCGAAAGCCACAGAGGCTTTCACTGACGCCCACATCAACATAACAAGAGAGGTTATAATGGAAAAAGTGACGGAAGTATGTCGAGAGGAGTTAGAAATTGATGGCTTAGACTTCAACCCCAGGGTAAGCTGCAAAATGAGAGTCTTACTCATACTCACTCATCTGAACAGAACTCCATCAACACCTGGTAATTCCGAATACTTTTGTTCTTTCTCCGGGGTGCACTACTCAAAGTGCTTTACATAAACACATCAACATTTTAAAAACACGTCTGGAGCTCCAGGTGGCCAGTACCAGGTTGAACAGGAGAGCTGGAGCTCCTCTGACGAGGATGAGCCAGAGTTCACTCCAGTGAGCGACGAGGATCGAGTGTAGTACGCTTTCAAGTCTCGTTCTCGCTACAACCAGAAACGGCTGCTGTTCAGCCAGTTCCGCTACACTCCAACAGAACCCTGTGCTCCTCAAGAACCAGTGTTCCCATACCCCAACAAATCATCTCATCAGGGCAAAGGTTCAATGAAAGGAGGCTGTTGAGGATCTTTGTGGTCTGTCTGTTTTTGGTGAATATATTAAACTGGTCTGAAGCTCAAATAAAAAAAAATAAAAAAAAAACATTAAAACAAAGAACAAGAGATTACTCACGGAAAAATTTTAAAACAATACCCTCAACCCCAACACACACACACTCATAACACACATCGACATATTGCCACACCACAGTAAGGAAGAAAATAAATAGTAAAATAATGGAAAGTAGAAATCTGGCTTTGTACTGCAGTGAGGAAACAATATTTTTGGGACCTGTCCACACTAGTGACCCCCAAACAAGTTCACAGAGTACGCTACCACAGGACCCCCCAGATGTGAGCAAAGAGCCAGACCCCGGAGATCCCACTGCAGTGACCCCGTTTACTCAGAAAGGTCAATCACTGATGTGGAAGATCCCTGTGAGGGAACACTGGAGTTAAAATGTAAAAGGAGTAAAAAAGATTAAAAATAAATAAATAAAGACAGACGGACATGAATAAGTAAAAGTAAATTAATATCCATCAGGTAAAAAGAGAGCATGAAACAAAATATCACACTAACCGTCTCTGCGGCCCTGAGGCTCTCTGGGAGGCTGTTCCACAGACGAGGTCAGTAGTAAGTGAATGAGGCCTCGCCGTATGTTTTGGTTCTAACTTTTAGATAAAACTAAAAGGCCTGAACCAGAGAACCTCAGGGTCATACCTTAAAATCATATCAGATAGATATGAAGGCCCAATACCATAAAAGCATTTGTAAACCAATAAAATAATTTTGAAATCGCTAACATAGCTACTGTTACAGATAAGTGATAGTAAGTGTTCTTGGTGTAATATTGTACAGCACCTTCTAGCAGTCTTGGCTGTGTTAAAGTACTTTATAAATAAAGTTGATTTGATTGACAGTATACTAATATCTTTGTTTCTTGATTGCAAATTACTGATTACCTGAGATACTGACATGAGTTTAATGCATCCACATGTACTCACAACTGACTGTTTGTTGTTGTTTCTGTTGTAAACACGGCGTAAAGGTGCAGAAATCTGAAGATTTCCCTGCTCTCACACATTTCTCAGGTTTAGGTGTATGAATAAAATGGGTCTACTACGACCCTAGATAATTGCTGTTTATTCCAATCCTTGAACTTTAGGATTCCTCACCTGAGGAGCTGGTCCAAGCTTGTCTGGGGCCAAAAGCAAAGGGAGAGGTGTCCAGCGCCAAGTTTCACAAAGCCCTTCGAGAGATCTACTACTCAAATAAGCTTATTGATCGAGACTTTGGCAACAGGTAATTGTATTTGTATTTTTATCTCTTGTTAAAAACAGAATACCATGTCAAGCACAATGCAAATAGAAAACCACTTTTAAAAAGACAAATTCAAAGTTATTCCAAAACAATTTTGTTTCAGCTCTGAAGGAAATTCATAGAAATTTTTTAATTTAAGGTGTTGGTATTGATGCTTAATTACTGAAAATAGCAGAGCGAAGAAAGCAGAAACCACTTATTGTGTGTGAGAATGGACTTTTGGATGCTCAAATTAGCCTGGAGTCTGAGAGCAGTGTGCTCTGTTGGTTAATACTGTAAATTTGTAGAAAAGAAATTTAAACCATGTTATAAGATAATGGTACAGTTGCCACTCTTCAACTGTACCATTGGTTTAAACTGCACTGGCGGGTTTTAATGCATCTCTGCCAGGAAGATGATGGTCTCTGGAGGGCCTCATGAATTCAGACCTGAAAGGAAGATATGGTTCTATCAGTGAATTGTTCTTTTCGAATATGATTTTGCCAATACCTAAAATTAGATAAATTCATTGATTCACTTTGCAGTGCTCCACATCACTTCAACTCTGAGGCCTTTTTGGAGGGACGCGGTATAATAACGGAGGGCATGGGAGCCATCAAGGCCAACTTGCGGTTGGGAAATTTAAAAGCTGCCAGGGAGACTCTCGGGAGAATCCTTCACACTCTGCAGGTGACACAAACAAAAAGGAAAATGATTAAAATTGAGTCATTTTTAAAACCCATAAAATGGGTTTAAAAACAATTAGAAATATATTTGAGTTAGTAACTGGCTAGATGATGTTGAGGGTCTACTGTGAGACAGGAAGATCTATGTTTCCAATCCAAAGTCACATTCAACCAAATCCTTAAGCCACATTCCTAGCCACATTCATTGTGAATGCACCATTAGATATGGGTTTAAGCCACCAATTGACCTATAAGAGCAGCTGTGAATGCAGGTCCCTGCTGCTTAAGGGAAAGGGTCAATAGTAGTGAACAAATCCCCCATGCTTGGATTTAACAAGTAGAAAATTAATATATTTTTTGAGTCATGATAACAATTAGAACAATTTTGTTTGTCTTAGAAGAACAAAATCCATTGTTTGACACACAATTTGCTATTAGAAAGCAAAAATATTTTTATGTGTTTTTGTTTGATGCATTTACAGGATTTTTACAGTCATAGTAACTGGGTAGAGCTGGGAAGCACAGAGCCTTACATAAATCTAATCCGCCCCTACCTTCCCTTGGAAAACTTGGCAGGTGCGTGTCGGTCACACTGAAAAATGTATAGACAATATCTATGGACAATATCTGTTTAGGAGTACAAGTCATTACTAAATAGACTGTTAGCCTGATTTCATTGATAGAGAACCAAGTAGAAAACTGTGGTGAATTAAAACTTGTGTCATTTTACACAGGTGTAAACACCCCCACATGTCGTGACTGTGACAGTGGAACATGTTCTAACCCAATCCTTCCCAACATCCTGAAAGAGAAGAAACTCACCTCAGGCTACCTTGGACTCAGTTCTTCTGTAAAACCTGAAGGTAATAAGGAAAATAAAAAGACCACATTTACATTTGAAGTATATGAGAGGCAGTGAAATGACTCAAAGAAAAGATTAAACCACAAAGGTCTGAAAAAGGAGAAAACAAGGAGGTGCAACATAGAATAGAAAATATCTATTAACTCATGTCAACTCAAACACACTCGGCAGGTTCAGATTAATATTTTATCAAATCCTGCACAAGTTTATTTCTTCCGACGGAGTATTGGGGCCAGTTTACAAGCCAATTTTTTTTTTTTTTTTTTTTATTAATTACAACTTTAAAATTCGTGAATTTACAAGGAAACAAGTCATAACTGTTAAAGTACGAGAATAAAGTCGTATATTTATGACTTCAAATATTAGAATATAATTTTTTTTGTAAATTTACAAAATTAAAAGTTGTAAATTTATGAGAACAAAAAGTTTTAAATTAATAAGAAAAAAAGTCACAAATGAACAAAACAAAAACCAAAGTTGTCTGTTTATCAGAACTGAAAGACGTGGAGCATCTTGTAAAGCTTTATTACCAGATCTGTGTCAAAAACAAAGAAATTCTGAACCTTTTAGTGACCCAAAATCAAATTATTATCAGTGAGGCTGATTTTCTGGGGTTTAGTGTCGATAATGCACAGTTTCATATGTGAAATAAAGAGCTCAGAGACACACACTCACATAACCAGAGGCTCATTAGCCACCTTACATCATGTCTCTGTGTCTGTCTTGTGCAGAAAGAACACCAAAGAAGAATGTAAACAGTGTTGCATACGCCCCCTACTTCAAATGAAATGTCCTGTTTCAACACAAAAAAATTTCATACATTTACAAGATTAAAAGTTGTACATTTACTAGAAAAAAAACTCGGAATATAACTTTTTTTGTGGCCCTAATACTCCATCATAAAAAATCAAATAAATAAAATAACACATATGCATTAAACTGAGGTTTTGGGCTGTGGCAGGTAAATGCAGCCATGGAGGTGAGGGCGACCAGACTAGCAAAACAATTCCACGAGGAGGCATCAATAAAGATGAGCGTCGATCGGACAATGAAGCCCTCTTTGACGCTGCTGTGAAAGCTGCCACAGAAGCCACCAGTCAACTACTGGAGGACATCATCCTGACTGCAGGGAATGAAGACTTCCTGAGGTAGGAAAAATACCCATCTCCTCCTGTCTCAGTATATCAAAACAATGTTCTTTAAAGAAAAACCTGACATGTATTTTAATGTTTCCTACAGAATGATGGGGGTGGCCCGTGCAGCTATCTTGTCTTTTGTTATTGACACCACCGGAAGTATGTCAGAAGAAATTGAAGAAGCCAGATCTGTTGCTTATGAAATCATTGATAGCAAACAAGGAATGCAGGATGAGCCCTCAGAGTACATTCTGGTGCCCTTCAATGATCCAGGTATGAAGTATTTCTAAGCTACAGTGCATGTTTTAGTGCTTGCTTCAACAGTAGGTCTCAGTGTTACAATCAATAGTCTTAATACTAGTTGGTGAAAATAATGGCAGTGGCCACTGTCAGTTTTGGCACACATCATTAGTGCTATATCTAAGCTTTGTGTCAGTTGTCTGTATTAATCAAAAGATGGGGTTAAGGTTACTTGAGCAATCAGATCAGAACTGGGCACATGTGCTGAGTCTTCAATATGCGCAGGGACCACAGACTTGCATATCCTGTATATCTTTTACTCTCCTTCATGTGGACCTAACCTGATATTCACATCTCCATTCAAGATTTTTCTGTTGGGTTGGAAACAAGGTTCCTGCATTCTGGCCCTACTGTTGGGTCTCTCGAGCAAGCTTTATGAACCGCTTTTACTTCAAAGACAAAAACTATTGTACCCAAAGACATAGCTGTTTAGGTGCTCAAAGCTTCTGTGGTTTTCATCTTCTGCTGGTGATACATTTAGACATTTCAACCCTTTGCTGTTCTGTCACGATATCTACTTTGTTCAAGTCATAACCCTATAACACTGTGACTGTCACTGGTGACAGCTACATGACACACGCCCTTTCAACTACCTTAACTCTTCGACCATTTAGATTCACTTTATTGAGAATGGGACAATGTATATTAATGAACATTAAAACAAATGTAAATATGCCAAATTATAAACGCAGGCTAATTTCCATTTGACGTCCCTTGAGAGGCTGATGTTAAAAGAAATGACACAGAGTTAGAGATAGACAGTACACATGAAATGATAAAACACAAGTACAAGACAGTAAACTAAATAATACAAATAAAATACAGATACAATTTGAACAAATAAGTAATGTTTAAAGTTGGTGACTGCACAATTGAGACTCCAAAAAGCAACAGTTTCAATTTTTTATTTTTTGTTTTGTTTTGAAGTGACAAAACGTGCACTCTCTTTTCTTATAGGTAAGCTTTTCGAGAAAGTTGAACCCTGGAATGAAAATACATTTTATACGAAAAAAAGTTTATCCTAATGGGACCTCTCTCCCTCCAGCAGCCTGAGTTACTCTGGAGGAGCCTCTGAGTGATTTCTGCTCAATGAAGTCATTCATTCAGTGGTGGTAGTGTGTGTGTGTGTGTGGGGGTGTGTGGCGGGGGGGGGGGTCTGAACTATGTATGGCATTACATAGTCTTTAGTTGTTCAAAATATTTAGTTGTTCAAAGTTTGTATTTTTGCAGAATGTGACAGTGGTGGTAAAAACAAGATTTCTTATCAAGGACCTTCAGTTTTTTTTAGCAGGATTCAAGAGGTCTAAGAACAGAGGAACAGCAAATAACCAAGTTATTGGTTAAGATTTCTAATGGTTTGCAGAAGATATATCCTAAAACACAACACAGTTTTTTAAATATAAAAGACAACTGGAAAGGCTTTTGGAATAGCTCAGTGGGACTTAACAATATAAGAATTTGTTGTAGAGGTAAAATTGTCAAATATCTCAGCCCAATTATTCCTTATCATTTAATTATCTCATTAAATGTCACCTTTTTCCTGTTTCCCTGGTATGGAGAGTTTGTTCAGCATTCTCGCTCAGAATCTTTCTCACAGGAGCTCCATTGTTTTGCCAGCAGGGGCTTCCCTCCCCCACCTTCACCCCTTTGACCCCCTCTCACTGAGGCTATGGTTTCCGGGGGGGGAGGCTGTTTTAGAAGAATTGGCAAAAGTAAATTTGGGGATTTCTTTTGTAATGCTGATTTTTTGTTGACCACACCCACATTCCTGATATGTTTATATAGGTCATTTCATTGTTTGCAGATTATCAAATAGGATACCATCTAACCTTACCACCAAGGAAATTTGTTTGGTGGTGTGCCCTGTGTGTGAGTGTGTCTGTGTGTGTGTGGGTGGTGGTGGGGGTATTGGGTATCACTCAGCTAGATCCAACAATAAGCATGGAGAGCAACCAGCAATGTTTTCTCAATGCTTTCACTCCAAAGTTGTTATGTATTGGCGTGTGGTTAAGGAGCCCTCCATGTTACTTTTTGACATTTTGTATGTCCCCAAGTCGTTTTTAAACTGGCAGTTCCCAAATCACGGGTATCTCCGGGCCACGAACCAGAACTGGTCCAGTACCTTGACGCATAGTGCACCGGTATCCAAACCCAGTACCCTTAATCCTAACTCGACACCGGACCAGATAAGGTACTGCACTTGAACTGATACCAGATACGGTGGCAGGCGCAAACTGGACGCGGTACCAGATGCAAACCAGTACAAGGTTATTGTTGGGGTACTGGGTTAGGGTACCGGTACTTGACGCGTCCCGAGGACCGGTGCATATCCGGTATCGCATCCCGAGGGTTGCAGACCCTTGATATTACGAACAGCCAGCACGTCAAAAGAAGTCGACTTGGGGACACCCAAAGTGTCTAAAAGTGAGTAAGGGGCCTTAACCAAACATCCATATGTGATGACTTGGAAATGAGAATGTGTTGGTTTGCTCAACCTGAAGTTTTGCTGTCTAGTCAAACTGGACAATAAACTTGTTTTATACAACTTTTGTTCTAAGCTTCTTTTTGTGGTAAATTGTAGATTTTGGACCTTTGTTCAGAACAACAGATCCTGAGAAGATGAAAACAGAAATTTCCAAACTCAAAGCAAAAGATGGCGGAGACACCCCAGAAATGTGCCTGTCTGGAATTCAGGTATAACACTGGTACATCAGTGACCCTTAAAAATAAATCACATTATATTTGAAAAGTTCATTTTTTATTTTTTTTATTTATTTTTATTTTTCACATGAGATTATGAAAATGTACTTTTCATGTCATTTCCTAAGTTGGCCCTTACTGGAGCACCTTCATCATCTGAAATCTATGTTTTCACGGATGCAACAGCCAAAGACATTGCCCTCAAGGACACTATTGATGCTCTCATAAGCAGCACCAAGTCATCGGTAAACACTGGCCAAGTCAGAATAATGGCAAATGTTCTCCAAGTCCAAAGACGTGAGAAAAACCTTTAACTATTATTTTTTTCATCAGCTATCGTTCTTTCTGACCGGAAACGCTGGGAGAAGGCGGCGGCGTTCTCTTGGAGAAGGTAGCTTTGATGACTACAAAGATTTAGCTTTGGCATCTGGAGGTCAGGTCATCCAAGTTTCAAAGTCAGAGCTGCCTCAGGCCACAGAGATTATCCTTGACACCTCAACTTCTGCTTTGGTAAGATTGTTGCAATTTGGAACTAGCCCTAAACTGGCTGGAATTGCTAGAAAAAGTGAGAAACCCCTTTTTATTGTTTTGCTTTTTCTTCAGGTAACAGTTCTGCAACGAGCAAGACATGCTGGAACTGATGAGACCTTTTCTTTCATGTTAGATGAATCACTGAATAATATCACTATTTACATCACAGGAAAACTGAGCTCTTTCACACTCACTAATCCTACTGGTAACTCAGCTTTCTCTCGATATGTATCATTTGAAAAATAATTAAAATTGTTTCTACAATATTTGTACCCTTAACTTTTACACAAATGTAACATTACAGGTGTGAGTCAGACTCACAATGAGGCCAATGGTAAACTTGGTAAATTTCATACTGTGGGAAACCTGTGGAGAATCCGTCTTAATGTCGACAGACAGACAGGAACATGGCAGATTAACATCAAATCCAGTGGGCCATACACACTTACAGTCAGAGGTGAGATTCTGTATGTTTATCTTGTTTTGTCTGCATTGGGATTTGGTTTGACTTTCAAGGTAAGGTGTATCTCTTCCTGGTGTCGTTTCAGTGATGCATTGCTGACTTACAAAAAAAATCTTCTTGAACAGCTCTATTTAAACTTCTTTTTATTCTTGTTTTTGTTAGAATACTCTCTTTCTTTCTTGTTAGCCACTGAGGGACATTTTAGCTTAGCTGGATCTGGAAGCAGACCCCAGCAGCTGTAGGGCAGGTGAAGGATCACTTCTGATGGGTAATTACCATAGACTCTATAATAACAACTGGACAAAACAAGCGTTGAGGTTCCCTATAGAAGATGCAATACCTTTGGCCGTCGCAAAATCATACCAGAGCCTTCACCGTCACTTTCTGATACATCTGCAACCCAGCAACAGCGAATAGTCCGAGTAGGGCTGAGTCACTTTTTGAGAGGAATTACTGTCAACCAATCACGACTGGGCTTGTCCAGCTTGTTCAATGCTGTCAATCAAATGTTTGGGGAGGGGGGCAGTGGGAGCCACAAGCTTTCACTGTTGGTCAGTTTAGAATGCCAAAAAAGAAAAAAACAAAAAAGATTGTGTTAGCAAGGAAGCATTGGAGCAAGAATGATTATTCTGACAAATAAAATGACTGAGAAATAACTATCTATTTCTCAATGGAAGTCTATGGGACTTTGTCCTTCTTGCAACCCGCGGGTACTCCCTTCTTGGAACACGGAAGGAGGGCGGTTGAGCTGTCCATTGATATTCATGTCAATGGTAATTACCAGAAAGTGGTGGTGCCTTTGGTCAGACAGCACCCAATCTGTTTGAATTTCCAATTGTTAAATTGCTTTTCCCCACTACTGAGAAACAAATCTTAGACATAAGCAGTTTCATAGTCTGGAACTTGGCATTGGGGACACCAGTGACCATTATCAAATGCATTTGTGGGGGACGAATGAGTAACATTAAATCCCATCTGTGACTGCTGGCCAAGGATAAAAATCAATTTTGTGAAATTCTTTTTCAATAAGGCAATTACACTGTAAAGGAATTAGAAATCAACAAGGTTAATGTTTCTTTGGTGTGGAACTTCACAAAGACAATGTCAAAGAGGTGGGAGGAGAAGGAACCAGACCTTCGACCAGAACTTGACAACTAAGCCTGTACCTTTTTGCCATGGTTGACTCACATGAGCAATTTCTATCCATCCATCCATCCATCCATCCATGGGGCTTCTGGAGCCCGTCCCAACTACTGTTGGACAAAGACAGCATACACCCTTAATGTAATTTTTGGAGTATTGTGAGTATTGTGGTTAATAATCCAACAAAGAATTCTAAACAATATTGATATAAACAATAAACATTTTTATTTGTGTTAGAGCAATTGTTTTTCAAACCACTGCTGACCTGATTTAAGTCAATATTTTAATTTTCATCTATATATATATATATATTTATTTTTGGCCACTGAATACCACAAAATATGTTTTGTCTCCAGCGACAGTGCTGTCAAAATTGTTTGGGATTAATGTTTTAACCAAATGCTGTGCTTGTATTTCCAGGTCAGAGCACAGTTACTTTCATCTATGACTTTGTGGAAAGCTTCTCAGGACCTCACCCGGGGTATGCACCCCTCAGCGGGCGTCCACAAGCAGGTACAGCAGCTTCTTGCAGAAGTTCGTTGTTTGTGTCAAAATACATATTTATGTCTGTTTATTATGAAGAAAATATTTGAAAAGACAGGAATTGGTGAAAGTTTTATCCTTTCTTTATATATATTTTCTTCAACAGTTCTATTTGTTTCATGGCAGCATGATTTCTGCTAAGCCAGAATCCTTTAAGATCAAGTTTTGTGACAGTCAGAGTAAATTTGATGGTTGACTTAATTCCATATATATGTCTATGATTGAAATATTTCTCTTTGTCTCATTGAAAAAAAACAGGTCAACCTGCCACACTGATGCTCTTAGTGACCGGTAGAAATGGTCCGTCCTCAGTGATCGTCAAGGATGTTGACCTTGTTAAGGTGTCCGGTACAGAGTCCATTACCAGCAGTAAAATAAACAACATAGGCAATGGGGACATCCTTGCAACGGTTGATGCGGTTCCTCAGGGGGAGTTTGTGATTACTGTGAAAGGAACTGACAAAGTTTCAAACAGTGACTTCCAAAGACAGTCCACCACTCGAATGTCCATCTCCGAAGTTCATATCAAGGTTATCCTCTCTTCTTCATAACTCTCATGCTTTAAACAGTTATCTAGTCATTTCATTTGTCTATGTTTTACTCACTTTCATTTATAAAAAAATAATGATAAACTTATTACCCCAAAAAATATGATTCCACCAATGGAAACAACTAAAATAGAACTTATTAAGCTTTAATCTATCATTAAGTATGAAAGAATGTTGACTGAAAGGTAAAAATCAATATATTATCTGCTTTCTGCTGCATTATCTCTTCAGGCTGTGGTGGACAAAAGTGTGGAGCCAGGAAAAATCGTGACCCTCCCCTTCAGTGTCATGACACAGGGGGGTGGTGGTTTGTACACCATAAATGCCAGAAATGACCGAGATTTCCCCATGGCCTTCCCAACCAGGTGAAATGAAGCTGGATGAACTGGTTCTGTTCTTAAATACCAAACAAGCCAAAAGACTTAGGATAAAAATAAACTCTATTTCTTAGGCAACATCAAGTCTTAGCTTAGTCCAAGAGTTGATGAAAAGTAAAAATTGGGTTACCATCTGATAAAACTGATGTATTTAAATGTTTTTAAAAGTATTGAAAAAATACATTTCTACGATTTGGTGAAGCCTAACTTACTGTATTAGGAAATGTTTGGAAATGAGACAATATGTAATGATGAATCATTTTAAGGCCAAGAGCAATCTACTAAAGGTGGAAAAATGAAATATTGTGATGTCTTCTACTGTATTTAACATTTATAATCCGTGAATAAGCATTTCTGTCTCCTCTGCCCTCACAGCCTCACATTAACATCTGGACTGTACACTAATGCCACACTGACTGTGACACCACCTGCCAACACACAGTCAGGAACAGATGCCACTTTGACAATTGAGGCTAAATCCTCCAGTGGTGCTGACTCCAATTTCATCATCCTGAGAATGTCTGTTGTCACCAAGGTAACTAAAAATATTCTTACATAACATACAATATTTTTGGATAAAGACAAATATGACCAATGTAGCGCTTATTAAAAAATATTTAAAGAAAGGAAAAGCTCTGGTGATGTTTTATAGATATAATATCTTAAATTGAGAAATCTTTACTTCAGAACTTATCTTTGTAGTAGTTTTAAAAGTCAGTGTTTAAAAATAAGTTAGACCTTTTAATATTGTCATTAAGCCAAAATGTGACCTGGTGCCACAAAACTGCTGTAATGCTTGAACGTTTTGAGACCTAAATTATATTATCATTAAAACATACTTATTATCACTTTTCATTTGAATTCCAGTTCAAGGCATTAAAAAGCCAAATGATTAATTTTAAAAATAATCAAGTTCAATTTTAGGGTCATCTAAGTTAACTTTACTGTATATCATTGCTGATTTTCAGTCGCATGACCGGCAAGTCTTCCTGGAGAATTAAAAAACAGCCCAAGCTGAAGGTTTCAGTTACAGAGTGACGAAATTCAGTCTGTTTCCACTGGCTGTGTTTTAGAACAAGTTCAGTCATGTTCTAAAAACAAAAATACAACAAAAAATTAAGTTTTAGATTCCCATGACTAATTTCTGACATATTCTTGGATGAACTGGCACCTCTTAACATCCCTTCAAACTAGCAGAACTTCATTATTATGGTCAATAGGGTCAGTTATAGACCATGATATACCATATGGTCAGTTATTATTGTCAATAGGGTAGATGTTTGTCAATAGGGCGGGGCCTATCTGCAGGGACACTTATCCACACTCCAATGCTACAAACGTACCTATTGGTTCCAAATAGCATCACAGACACACATGTCACACATACACAATACAAATGCAGTTCATTTCCCCATACTTGTACATACAAATAAATATGTCGAGATTGTCATTCCATCATGCATACTATTTGTGCAAAAGTGAGCTGACATCTGTTCTCACGTAGTGTGTGTTCTACTGTGGTGGCGGATTGAATGTAAAAACATGGGGACTGCCTGTTCCCCCCAAACCACGGCCACCGCCAAAGCAGCAGTGGTAGCCGGGGGTCCCCCAGACACCTGTGCAGGAATCTGCCTGACAGGCAACTCAAAGTCAGCCACTTAAGACTATGGCTGGAAGGGCCACTACAGGGCTCCCCAGGGCCAGAGAGCACGGGGTCAAAGACAGAGCGAGCCTCTGCCCAGCCAGACAACACCCCTCCATACTTGCCAGGGGGGCCAGCACAAGACCCTACCAGCTGGAGAGCCCCCGAGCCCCAGATGAGCAGCCCACCACCACCTGGGAGTTCTGAGCATCCCCCAACCCCAGGCATGAACCAGGGCCCCCCACAGGAGACCCACTTCATGCTCCTGCTGACAAGCATGGGCCAACCAGCTTCCCCCAATGTTGGAGTTTTGACGAGGTCCATAACTTGGAGGCAAGGACCAGAACGACCACCACAGGAACACAAACACCCCCAAGCTGAGATGTGATGCGATCCCGGCTCATGACCTACTCAGAAGACTCCAGAGATCCCCCTCCCTGCATGGTGTAAGGATCGCAAGGCCTGGGAAGCCAACACCAAAGGAACATAGCTACCCCTGCTGTGGCTAACAATGATATGTCATAGAGATGGTGGTTGGCAGAGCAGTTTAAAGGGTAACACAATTAGGCAGTTAAAGGCTGACCACTCTCAGCCCAGATTTGAATAATGAAAAAAAAGGGGTGGGCTGAGTGAGGGAAGTGTGGTCTGGATCTGTGATTGACAGGTTAGCTTGAGGCAGCGTAGTCAAGCTGCAACTTCAATATGGAGAGGGATTCAGAGAAACGTGATACCAATATCTCCAAAGAACTTTCTTTGGAGGTTAAGGATTTTTCTCCTCCATCTTCTTTCCAGGCAGGCGCTCATGGTTCAGACCAAAGAAGACCCTTGTGGTAAAATGATGCTAGCATCACAAGCTAATAAAGGGTAACCTATTAAGCAAACAATCCCAAGTGAAACGTTCATTGCAAATCCATCATCAGGGCAGAGTTCACTGGATACAATGCAAATTGCACCAAACTACTGTTGTCTAACTTCCAAGTCCACTAGAAAGTTGTTGAAGACAGTAGATTTTTGACCACCAAATACACCTACGAGCCATGCTAAAGCTAACATGATAGCAACCGACTGTTACAGAATCAAAGAAGGGCGGGGCTTTTAAACTAGGGCTGCAGAGCATGATTACGTGAAAATTCTGAAAGTATGTGGGACTCACACTAGTTGACCAATCACAAAATTCCACTGTAATACTTCTTTTCAACCTGTAAGGGGGCAGCACACAGACAGTTTTAGACTATCATTACAGAAATTAAACAAGTTTATTTTTAAATTGTCAAAAACGTGGCAACAGACAGCACTTTTAAAGCCCCATTTATAGAGATCGACAGCCAAAGAAAGTTAATTTACTATTTGGTTCCCTTTAAAGACAGCTGAACATGAGTTATTAATTGAAGAGAAGGCAGTAAAGTGACAGGGCATGGACAGAACATCGTTGGTTCATATTCTTTTTTAATGTCAAGTAAGTCATTCCTACAATTTAAATCAGACCCTGCGACCAGCCTGCTTATGTCTCTCTGTTACATTGCATTGTTGAAGAAAAGCTCCAAAGCTCTTTATACAACAAGCTCCATCACTTTAATCCGCACCGCCGTCCCTCAGAAGGACTGGAGTTCAGCCAAGTTGAAAAGCTGTTTTTTATGATCTCCCAATGGCAAACAAATCCTTAATCTTGTCTTTTCTTTGTCCAGATTACAGATTTTTTTCTCTCCACAGTGTGAACAAATCACGATAAAAAACGCTTTACAGGCATCTCCAACCCTGTTCCTTGTGAGCTACCACCTAGCTGGTTTTGCAGCTTCTTCAGTAATTGCTGATTGGCTGGATTGAGTGACCCCAGTTTTTGATTGACTGAACACACCTGATCCAGGTGACCAGTAATTATTGAAGCGATGCTGACTGCAAAACAAGCATCAAATAGGATTGGAGACCCTTTGGATACTCACCTTAATAACATTAAATGCATATCAACTGGTTAAAAGTTGTGAAATTTGCACTTTTTTTTTTTTTTTTTTCAGATTACAGATTTTTTCCCTCCGCAATGTAAAGACGTCATGGTCATGGCTGATGATTGTCCGGAGGATGTGTCGTTGTGTGCGCCCTATCGGTGGGAACTCTCAGCCAACCTCACTGATGACAACGGCACAGGAATCGAAAGTATCTCCTTGCGTCAGGGTAATGGAAACCTCTCTCACACGGCGCTGACTGATCCTGTTGTCCAAGCGTTCTACAGCGCCTCCTGCTGCTCGCAGATTGTAGAGTTTGTTGCTTTAGATAAAGTTGGAAATGCAGGAAGGTGTTACCGTTCTATAGTTCGCTCAGGTGGCCCTCCTGCTCTATCTCTGTCACTACTGCTGTGGCTTTGCCTGCTGGTCTCATTCTTCTCTGTGAAACCTTGACATGTTTGGTTATACTGAGATACATACTATTAAAAACTCTATTCTTGCAGCCAAATCCTAATCAGTCAATGTCAAAATAACATCAACCAGTTGTCCCCTTTAACATAAACAATCTCTTTCTGTGTACAATGTGTTTTTATTTTTTACATTGTTACCAGCATTATGACGAGAATAAAACCTTTGTTGGAAGAATACAGAAAACATCAATGTCTTAAGTGAGAATATTAAAATATGAGGCATGTTCAATCTCAATATATCTGCAATGACTATACAACATTGATGAGTCCCATACTACATGATTTATCAAAAAACGCACAACTCTGTTCACAAAGTTTTGTAAATTTTTAAACTCACTGGATATTGCTTTACCAATCTCTGTGAATGTCATTAAATCCATAAACATAAACAGTCTGTTTCTTGTTTTTCTTTTAAAAACTCGTTATCATGTTTGAAAATGGTTTGTTTGGCAAGCAGGAAACCAGGGTTCGATTCCCAGGAGACGCAATGAGCAATTAATTAACAGTGCTAATGACGTATTAGCATAATCCAGTGAGGGTTCTTAGCATTGACAATATAAGTAGGAACTGGACTGTGCAACTCCTCCCTTTTTGTGTTACAAATAGGAAGTTCCTGCCGGTTGCAAGAAGGCCAAAGTCCCATTGACTTCCATTGAGAAACAGGCAGTTATTTCTCAGTCATTTTATATGTCAGAATAATCAGTCTTGCTCTGATACTTCCTTGTTACCATGTGCTTTCTATTCCTACATTTTTAAAGATATTTTTTTTCTTTATCGCAAGTTATTCAAGTTGTAAACTGACCAATTAAATGCCCCCGTAAACGCATGTGTCTCCTGCTGGCCCTGGCTCAAATGTTTGATTGACAAATTTCCCCTGAGCCGCATTCAGTGGGAGGGGTGTGGCCTTCGAACAAGCCGGAACAACCTCACTTTTGATTGGCGACAGCCGTTCCTTTAAAAACGTGACTTAGAGCGACTCGAACTAATCGCTGTCAAGGGCCGGCAATCGGTTGCAATATGGTGGTAGACGTATCAGCCTTTGGACAGATTTCACGAGGGCTGAAGGTAGTGCATTTCCTATGGGGGACCTCGACGCTTGCTATGTCCAGTTCATACTCATACAGGCAATGCTTCTTAGGCAAGACCCTTAACCCCACTGACAACCTCATAACCCATGAGAGACAATGAAACATGTCACGCCACAGCCAAACAAAGTCTGCATCAGATTCTGGAGAACCACAGCACCCAGATGGAAAGTGGACTACTGGAACAAGGTAGAAATGGGCTAGATCAGGCATGTCCAAAGTCCGGCCCATGGGCCAAATGCGGCCCACGTTCAAAATTTCCACAGGCCCCCAAGCTCAGTTATCAAATCAATAATAAAAACTCAGAGTACAATTTCTTGATTTTGATTGGTTCAATAAAACCTTAAGCCATCGCTAACCGGTGGCAACACTGTCACATGACCCTCTGTGACACAATCTAGCCTATTTTTAAAAAGTCAAATGGAAATAGAAAAGAAAAGTTGATGGTGAGAGCCACCGCTAACAGGACAAGTGGAAATTGACACATTTTTTCAGTGACATATCAAACAACTGTGTCTGCCTAACATGCCAGGAGACTGTGGCTGTTTTCAAGGAGTTCAATATCAAGAAGAACTACCAGATGAGACATGCTATCTATGAGAAGCCAACTGGGAATGAGTAAAAAAAAAGCCGGAATGATGCAAAAAATAATGTGACCAATGCAAAAAAAATGTCAAATTGATGATAATTTTAGTAATTTAGATGTACATTTGTTCTGTGTAAAGAAATGAAAAGTATGCTATTGCAATAAAAAGTTAATAAAATAGTTCAAAGAATGCCAGGTCGAATGATTGGCCATAAACATTTTCACCTCCCCAATAAAGATGATAATTTTATTCAGAGAAGTGAGAGTGTGGAGTGAATGGATCCTTCGAAACACACAATCAAGGCAATCTGCCGAACAACTAGTAGCTCAATGTTCTAACATCTACAAACGGCAACTCCTATCACTACTTGAGATTGATGAGGTTCAACACAAATACAAGACCATAGGAGAGCCAGAACACAGGTCAGAGAGGAGGCTATACCAGACTCCTAACCAGAACTTGGGAATACAGCCCCAATAACGCTGAGTGAGACAGAACAAGACAAGATCATGTCCAGAGTGAACACCGGCTGACTTTTCTAGTCTAAATACACCCTGAGACAAAGTTTAAAGATTTTATTAATTTACAGGGTTTTTTTAAATAAACCTAGTTTATCAGTAGTACTGAATTCAACATTTCTATCTTTATAACGCATGTACGTTATGCTAAAGAGGCCATTTTGGGCGGTGTTATCTAATCCTAAGTGTGTATACCTTTAGACCAGGGCTGCCCAACCCTGCTCCTGGAGATATATTACCCTGCAGTTATAACATTTCTGTTTGCATTTCTTCCTGAGAATCGTATAACTCTAATTTTTCCTCATTTTGATTGACTGGACACACCTGATTCAGGTGATCAGCATTCAAAAGTACAGAGAAAGCTGGAAAAACAGGCAGGATGATATCTCCTAAACCATTTGGAACCTTGGGCCTAAATCTTAGCTTTGTCAACTTCTGAATTTCTCTGTGGATTTGCTGCTTCAAAGACTATTTGCTTGTTTCCCTGGTACCATTTTAATCAGCACATCCTCAACTATGTGGTACAAAGTTTATTTTGTCCCTTTTCCATGTTGTACTCTTACGCTTGACATAAAACCATAAAAAAAGAAATTAAGTTAGCGTGCCGATAGTTGTTGTCAATTGGTAAACCAAGGAAAAGTAACAATAAAAAGTTCCTCTCAGATCTGAGACTGATTCTTTGGCTTCACGCTCCCGAGGCTATGAAGGAAGCTCCGAACACGGAGAAGAACCCCGGAGGAAGAGCAGCTCTTCGGCCGGAGAAATGAGGCATAAGTGGTGTGCACGTGATAGTAAGTGGTGCGCACGAGATAGTGACTGATTTTTCTTTTTTTACCTTAATTTTTTTTCCCCAATGTCCCTTTAGGGGCTCCGTATGTTTTCAACATATTTTTGAATTATAAAAGATGAAAACATGATGAAAATGTCCCCTCTCTCTTTCCTTCTGCTCTCCCCAAAAAGTAAAATCTAGCATTGTCTGACCACCCACCATTGGAGTCCGAAGATGACGTCTCTGAACTCAGATCTTGTCCTTCCTCCTCCTATAGAAAATCTGCTGGAGTCCCTGATCGACATTTGTCTTCCACCTCATTTTTTTTAAATATGAAAACATCATTTGTATTAAAAACTACAAAAAATTCCCCTATTCTTTCTGTCAATAGTGTGCTGATGTCATAGCAGGGTGCCCTCTGGGGTTACTTGATTTCAAAGACCGAGGTTTGACATCCCTGCTTTCAATAAGCTGGATGGAAACAAAATCATGACAGACCCAGGAGTGAAGGTTAAAGGTTTTTCTCGTCTAGCTTCAGGCTGTTTAAGAGTGGACCAGAGACTGAGGACGTTTAAACCAGCTGCAGTCATACATACTCCCTGTTTGGGGGCAATATTACTAAAAAAAAGGGTTAATATGTGCACATATATTATTTACTTCCTGTGGTTTCCTTCTGATGAGTTCTTGTGTAGCTACGTCATCGGTCTACACCCCGCATGCGCTATGATGGTCCGACGCTCAATGGAAACGCTCACTTGAATTACCTGGACTATTCTGAACCAGCCAAGAGGGGACTGGTTAGGTCTGTACTGCTCACTGGACAAGTGGCAGAAGTGTTCAGAGTTCAGTGTTTCTCACTGCTTATCTTAATGACATAATGAAGTTGCCAAGGGGAAATGATTTCAGAATAAAACAGGATTTCCTTCTCTGTAGCATTGACATCCATCCATGCATTTTCTGAATCCACTTTACTCCCGTTCAGCCACTGGGTTTCTGCCGCCATTGTTGGATGAAGATGGGGAACACTTCAGGCAGTTTGCAAGGCCTCACTTCATAAACAAACAATCCTTATTCCAAATCAGAGGCATGTATACAGGTCAACACTGACATCAACTTTGGGAGAAAATAAACCATGGGATTAGAAACAGTTTCATGACAGGTCAGAATCATGAAACTGAAGAGTGCTGGTTGTCAAAGCTGAAAGCTCTGATGTTCCGTTAGTGAATGTTGGGAGAAAAACAGGTTCAATTGATCTTGCAAATACAAACAGGCTCAATTCAATGTATTTCCATGTGTTCAACTGAGATCAGAGGGGAGTGGACCTGACCGTGAAGACCAGGAAGCTCGGCATTAGATTTTGCTTTGGTTTGCAGAGTTCATTTATCTTCTCAACCCATCCCTTTTATTGTCCCTGTGACGCAACATTTCCCAACAATTCCACTAAAATCTCTTGACTGTTTGCAGCTCCCAGTGATACTATGAAACACAATCAAACTATTTGACAACGGTTATGGTTAATGGATTCAATGGGTAGTGTGTACAAATATGCCTGTTTATGATTTGGTAGTTATGTCCAGAAGATGGTATCATCTTTTTTTTCTTCATTTTCTAATAATATCTTAATATCTTAACTAGGTTTGGTATATCTAGTTTTCTGTTGTCTTTTTGTTAATATTCCTTATAAACAAACAAATAAACAAAACAATCTGCATTACATTACATGTTTTCTTCTTTAGTCCGATTTTATATTCATTACACACTGAACGATTCTTGTGTGTGAATACATAGACTCACCATACTAGTGTTAATTGGTGTCAATTGTGTCCTTGTCCCAAAGTTACCTGCTTTTCCTCTCCCTGGAACTGACGGTGTCCTAATGACTTATGCACTCTAGTGCAGAAAGTGACGGTACATTGCTATCAAGGTGTTCTCAGGAAGAGGACAGGAGCTGTGGTTGAGCAACACTGTCCTGGTAAGAGATACCAGGGTTAGGAATGACTCCAGACTTCTACTGACCTAAAAGCTTATCAGAAAATGGTGGAGACAAACCTTTTACAGTGAATGAACATCAACATTTTACTGCTCAGGCACTTTGAACTATAACCTCTTCAGTCATAAATTTTTTTACTGCACAGCTAGGAAGAGATGAGTCAAAAAGTGACTCACTTTGCTTTAAGAGAAGATATTAAGGTGGAGATTATATGGAACACCATGATTACATTTTTTTTCTAAATGTTGCTCAAGCAGTGACATTTATGTGATGTTGGGAATGTCCATCCCCCTATAAAAAAGACACCTCAGGGCTCTTCTCATAGGTAGACACCCATGAACCAGTTCCCACCCTTTCTGTAAATAAGCAGCTGTATCTATTCCTCAGACGAGGTTTGGTGGGACACTTTTTACTGAAGACTCGTTGAAGTCATCACTCCTAAGAATTCATAGGTAAGATAGAATTTTCCATTCCTGTTAATTTGCATTTGTAAAATGCTTTTTCATTCCAGAGCCCAAACGTAACATGAGAGGTCAATAATTTATGATTTATAACAAAGCTGCTAACGTACAATTTATTAATACATTTTAAACATTTTTCCTCATGTTGGAAAATGTTTTGGAGGAAAAATTAACTCATTTTTATTAATTGTTTTGGGTTTTTTTTTTTTGTTTTGTTGTTTTACTATTATAGAGTTTCTGAATGATCTGTGTGAAAAGTTAACCATAAAATGCATTGTGGGATGTGTTTGTCGCATCCCACTTTAAAAATGTTTGAATATCTAAGCTTTGAGAAGTTCCAATTCATTTCATTTCATATAGACATTTTAATGTATCGGTATATAACATGCAAAATTGGCAATAATATAAAGGATCTAATTTTGGGAACTTTTTATATTCTTGTTGGGAGGGATTTTTTTTCTTTCTTTTTTTGCTTAATCAACCTTTTATTCCTTAATCAAAGCACAAAATTATCTTATGAAACTGTTTCTGACGATAGATATTTTTTATACGAAAATGACAAATTTTTGATCTTGGAATGTTCTTCTGAGGTATTTTTCAAACCAAGAAGCAAAACAAAAAATCTCATTGGATAGCTGACAAAAACAGAAATAAAAAGTTTTTTTTGCATCAGAGAGTAATACCCTCACAACCCACTGAAGCCCTACTCTGATGTCATTTGTGTGTTTTTTTTCGGCATGTTCCGTATAATGGAGGATCTTTATAAAGAAAATGTATCCTAAAATTCAATTCCTTTTATTCACAATCAGGATTAATTACTTACAATGAATCATATTTCCTCTTGAAAATTAGTTACTATGTAGCACCTGACTTTCAAATTTCATATTGTAAATATTGTAAAGTCATCTTTCAGTTTTATATTTTTGTTTTATATTGTAACCCTGTTTAAATGAAGTGTGCTGCTGATCTTTTGGGCAGGTCACCCTTGAAAAAGAGATACAATGGCTTTTTTACCTGGTAAAATAAAAGTTTTAAAAAACATAAAATAATAAAAAGATGAAAATATGCAGTT
Organism: Oryzias melastigma; assembly: GCF_002922805.2. Lineage (NCBI taxonomy): Eukaryota > Metazoa > Chordata > Actinopteri > Beloniformes > Adrianichthyidae > Oryzias > Oryzias melastigma. The sequence continues at coordinate 5,412,680 of NC_050512.1, read as the reverse complement.
TTTAAAAAAAGCCTATTTTTAATTGGCAGGCAACAAGCTTCGTGCTCCGGTCCTTTCCAGTGAATTTACTTGTAGATGACTAGATTCATATAAATCTTTCTTTCCTTTCCTCGTCTGAGCTGTGCTCAGAACTGCACGGCTGGATAGCTCCAATGTTACTCGCCATTTTTGTTGCCCGCTAATGTTAGCTTGGAGTTGTTAGAGGCTATAAGCTATAGCAGGAAGGATGACGAGGGGGGGGGGTTGACGATGCAGAAACTATGATCTAGAAAATGACAAATTGGGGGGGGGGCTTAAAACGGCATGATCAATATTAAAACACCACTAGAAAAACGTTTGCAATAGATCAAAAAAATGTGGGTCTTTAAGAACCTGAACAACCCTCAGTGAAACAAAAACACGAAAAACAATATTTTCTGATCATTTGAGTTTAAGTTCTTCAAAAAGTTTACAAGTTGTTGGGTGTACTTGGTTTTGCTTGTCTCCACAGTGGAAACATGTCGTCCCTGGTGGGTGTAGTCCTGCTGGTCTTGGCTGTGCTGACCCCCTCACAAGCCTTTGTTCCCATTGGGGGAGGGACCTCCACCCATGTCAGCATTACAGGAACTGCTCTGCTGCAGAAAGTGACGGAGACGTGCCGGGCTGTGGCTGAAGATGCTGGTTATGAATTCAACCCCACGGTGAGGAGTTTAAACTACCAGCATCATATACTAGAAAAGAATGGCAACTTCAAAAATAAAGACTATTCTTTGGTCTTAAAAAATATTTTTATCACACTAGTTTTTTTCAGTGTATCAAGATTGGTTGTGGGGTTTTTTTTAGAAGAGTTTAAGTAATGATAATTAAAACATGTTTTATATATTGTACCAGCCAAGTAAAGTTTCTTATTCAGAAATGGTTCTTCATACTATAAAGTAATACTTAATAAATGTATTTATTTTTTAAACAGGGGGTTATGTGTTTTTCTTTGCTTTTCAAAAACAGCCTTGTTGGGAATATAGTTTCAAGTTCAAGTGATTTGTCAAAAAGCTTCCCTGTGTATTTCGTTGAAGGAGTAAACAGTGAAGTTTTCTTTTTTTAAGTCTTTAGTGAGATCCTACTGCAGATTCAAACACATATTCTATCAATCACAAAACTAATTCACTGTAATGCACAGAAAAAAAGAACAATGAATTTGGTTCCATGCTACAAATGAAAAAGAGCTCCTTAGATTTAAAAAAAAAGATGTTTCATCATGAACATTGTCCATTTCTGTAGCCTCGTTTCCACTGAGCAGTCCGGTACGGTCCAGTTCGATCTGGTATCCATTGAAAAACGGAACAGAACAGTTGGGGCGGAGTCACTGTTGCCACCTATTCGTTGGCAGAAAGTGATGACGAATAGGTGGCAACAGTGACTAGAAAACACCAGTATCACTAAGCTGGCGATTCCGTTTTGCTCTTTAAGGTTGAATCCTTCTTAGCCGCCCACAATGTTCTTACAAACTTCATAAAATTCCTGTTTTACACGATGTACAAAAAGTAAAGTAAGAAAAAGACGAGCTGCTCGATGACCTCTATTGTTGTTGTTGCTCTTCTAGTCATCGCACGACAATGACAAAATGACACGCTAGCGGTCTATGCTATGCACCGTGAAAAGAAACCGCTCAGTAGAAGCGAGGTTCAACCGAGTGGAAAAGCTCGCCAGAGTTAACTGGACCGTCCTGTACTACTCCCCCTGTACTGGACCGCTCAGAGGAAACGAGGTTTATGACACCACTTTTATGTGTGTACCACAATGACAAGCACACATAAAAATCATCATAATTCTTAAAGAAGGGAAACCTGGTGCCTGGCAGTGTGAGATGTGCTTCTGTCATAAGATAACTTTATGACCGTGTACAAGAAACATAACTCATATAAACAATCTCATATAAACTTAGACTTAACCAAATGTAACACTGGTAAGGCTTTTGTGGTTTTTGACAAGTGTGTACAAAACCTTTGAAATGATAAATGAAATATAATACCTTTATTGTTACAGCATGTTCCATATTTGCCAAATAACAAGCTGAAATCGTTTAACATCTTGTTTTTCTCTACTAGGGTTCCTCTCCAGAGGAACTGGTCAAAGCTTGTCTGGGTCCAACAGCGAAGGGGGAGGTTTCTGGTGCTAAGTTCCACTCAGCTCTTCAGGAAATCTACACCCAGAATGGACTGGTAGATCGGGATTTTGTCAACAGGTTAGCCAATCAGACTAGACTAACTAGGTATGATTAGATACGTTCAAATGCTTATGTATTCATGACTGTTCCTAGTGCTCCACATCACTTCAACTCTGAAGCCTTCTTGGAAGGACGTAACCTCATCACGCAAGGAATGGTGGCAATAAAGGCAAATATCCGAGAGACGAACTTTAAAGCAGCCAGGGAAACACTGGGGAGAATCCTTCACACTCTGCAGGTGAGAGGAAACAAACAAAATGATCAATAACTTATGGGAATCTGAGCAGAATCAGAGTTGTTGAAGACAGCCAAGCAAATTAAGGGTGGATTCAGACTGGACACCTTTGGTTTACTTAAAGTCAATCAGAGTTCATTTCCCCTGGTAATCCAGAACTAATTTTCAGTCTGAATACAACCAAGGAGACCCTGGTCTGGTACCAGGAACTGCTTTCTGACTCATCTTTCACTTTCATGTTTCACTAGCTTAGAACTAATTATTGTCATTTAAGTATGGACATTGTAAATGTGTCCTGGAAAGGAGTATTTCTCAAACTCACTTCAAATCTGGAGCCAGGTAATTATTTAAATGGGTTTTTAAAGATGTCTTAATCTAAAGTGAATTTGTGCTCTCTTTCTGGGTTTGTTCAAAAACATGATACAGACTGTTTTGAATTTTTTGAAATACTTCTTTTGCTTTAAAAAGATCTTTTAAAATACACCCGATGCCACCCTGAAATTTGTCTTCAAAGTATTTGAAGACAACCTACTTATCTCAGAACCATTTCCCCCTAGATACAGTACAAGCTGTGACAAACTTGTCATTTCAAACTATCAAATCAAAGGTCACTGGTTAATACTCAGGGGCAAAAGTCGTCAGTTTACAAATACTTTGCAAGTTGCAGCATTTTTCTCCAAATGATATCAGATCTTTAAAAATGACCCATTTAGGTGACAAAAAAAGGAAAATTATGAATTTTTTTGAGTCGTTTAAAAATAAGCCCTTTCTTTTACAATTCCACTACTGCTCCAAGAGCTTCATTGTCCTTTCAGAAATTTGACAATGTCCAAAATTCTGCTTCTTCCTGTGTTATGATGCTTTCTTTCGGGATTTCTGAACCTGTTTTAAAGTACCACTCCAACTATATTATTTTCTATTGCTAAAGTGTTCCCAGTCGTCTTTTAATTATTATTATGTTATTTTTAGCCAAAATTAATCAGCATGATGTTTTCTAAGACAGTTTCTGTAGAGCATCAGATCATTTAAATAGTTTTAATGTTTCTTACTGTGTGCATTTTATTATTGTTATATGTATTTTATATGTATTTTAACTGATTTTCTAACCTGTATTTTGTATGTATTTCTTTATTTTTTACTTGCGTACTTAACTGATGTTTTGAGATTTTTAGGTTGACAATTTTTAACACCTGTCCAGGGACTACGGATGAAAAATAGCTTTTGGGCTAATTCTGGCGCATTGCAGCGATGCTTTTGATGTGCACTGTCCCTGTGAAATAAACTAATAAATAAATAAATAAATTAGAAATACACCTCTGAGTTTTAGGTGGCACTGCTGGAACAGAAGTAACCTGGGTGTGCTTCAAGAGCACACCCAGGTAAAGAAAAGTGATTCTCCTCTGCGGCACACCGTGACCCCGAACCCCCTTGTGACGGAGGGCTCTGGAGGGTTGGCCCTTAATAAACTATTTCGGACACCACTTCCACTACAAATTCCCCTACAAATGGAGGGGTATGGGAGAAGGGAAGAATTTGGATTGGGCACAAGTCCCCTTCTGAATCAGTTCTGAAAATCTATAGTTTTATTTTATCTCTTCACTGGTTCTTTGTGTTTGTTTTATTTGGTTAATTTTAGCTTTAGAAATACTTTAACTTCGTCCCGCTCCCTCCAGTGCACATGCAGCAAGGGTTTGTTGGAAGTGTTTGCTACAGTTTTTGATTACTGGCCTTTTTAGGGTCAGTTATTACTCCTTATTTCAGCCTCTCCCAGGAAACAAAGTGCTTGTTGCCTGAACTTTGAACATTTTCACAACTACCTTTAGGAACATTTACAGTCTTTGCTATCTTTCTTTGTCCTCGTTGCTGAGAAAGATAACAACCATTTCCGACGAACTTGGATGTTTTTACACAATGTTACATAGGGACAGCAGATATGCATGCAATCATGCAAAAATTCTATTTAAGAGGATATGTTTAAAACGATTGTAGTTATTAGAATTCTACTCTGAGTTAAGAATCATGTTTTTTTAACAGTTTTAAATGTGTTGGTAAAATATCTGATGTCCAGCTGACAGCTTCACACAGTATCAGAAATATTTATTTGTATTTGCATTTATGCCAGCTTATTCAGCGTATCTAAGTTTACACAAGGATGTTTGTATCCAGGATTTCTACAGTCACAGTAACTGGGTGGAGCTGGGCTTCACAGAACCATACATCAATCTCATACGACCAGATCTTCCACTGGATAACCTGGCAGGTGAGTGTGTGTAACACAGACATTCACAAATAAGAGTCAAAAGGCTATTACACAAAATGCAAAGCAGGATATTTCTGTTATTGAAAGTAGATGACAAAATTTACTCTTAATTTGAAGCTCTTTGATGGAATCTATTGAGAACGTCTGTCTTTTTTAGAACCCTGTGATAAACCAGTTGTCTGAAAAACAACACAAGTGCATATTTTAATGTTATTAAAATAATGTATGAGATAAACAGACTATAACTGTTCTCTGGTCTATGCTTGTGTGAAAAGATGTGGACACTGCCACCTGCAGTGACTGCGCTAGTGGAACATGCCCCAATCCAGTCCTCCCCAACATCCTGACGGAGAAGAAACTCACGTCGGGCTACATGGGAGTCCACTCCTCTGCAAAGCCTAAAGGTACCAGGACACGTGTACACGTTTATTTGACTGCAGGAAACATCAGTGCAACATTTTATTGTACCTGAATTTGCTTTACACTTGTTGAATGATATAGCTTTGTTTTTTTTTCTTACATCAGTAAAATGAAAGAAAATAACTAATTTATGTTTTACGTATTTAAAATAATCCTAGCAGAAATAATTGCAACTCAGAACAGAGATCATTAGACTGAAGAACTCTCCTTGAATGACACTCACTCACTCACTCAAACACTTTAAGGTACTGTGGTGCTGTTGTTGAAGATTATTTTAAAGAATGTAATTGTGATAAAGAGAAAAAAACAAATAATTGACACCAAATTTTGATTTTTTTTTTTTAAGATAAAGCATGTAGTTGCCCCATAAACTTTAACAATCTCATAAATCTTCAAGTCACAATGGCAAACTTTCCAAGTTTTTATACAAGATTTAAATTGTTTTGATGAAGATTCACTTCCAATTCAAAGTTTCTTTAGTGCAGAACAGTAAGAAGATGTTTTGTGATTTAGTCTCAAATGTCTGAAAGCTTAAGCCTCCTATGACTCAGGCTCCTGAGGTCTTTGTGAATTGAAACATCCATTAAAATCCTCATTTAATTTTCATGTCGGCTGCAACATGGACTTTATAAACAATTACATCTTAAACAATCCAAGCTAATCATACAGAAACCCAAATTGACATAGTTTTTGTCTAAAATATTCTCAACTGTATTTTTAAAAAAAAGAAAAGTATTTTTTTCAAAGATGCAAACATTTCAACTTTGTGAAAGTTATCTTAAGAGCATCCAGTACTTACCTATGGTCATGAGCTCTGGGTCATGACTTAAAGAATGAGATCCCGACTACAAGCGGCTCAAATGAGTTTCCTTTGGAGGGTGGCTGGGCGCTCCCTTAGGGGTGGAGAAGCTCAGTCACAACGAGTGGGCTCAGAGTAGAGCAGCTTCTCCTCCACATTGAGAGGAGTCCTCCTGGAGAAGCAGAACAATGTTTATAATGTTAATGATCTAAACATTTTAGTTAGAACTTCTCCTTTAGAGAATCCATGTAACTCTGGATGATATTAACAATCTCATTATTTTACTAATACATTTTATATTATGTGAACTGTATCAGATTAATATAAATATATTCAAATTAAATAGTAGATTTTTCATGTATTTCTAAACAAACATGTATAAATTTGTACCCTTAAAATTTAATTGAATTGAAGAATCGAATCGATTCAGGCTCTTCTGAATTGAATCAAATTGTTTCTGGAAACCATAACTGATACCCTGCCCTATCCTGCAACCTGGTCCTGGATGAGCGGAAGAAGATGGATGGATGGATCTTAAGAGCGGTATGGTTGACAGGTTAAACTATGTTGTTTTTATTTCTGTGCTGTGGCAGGCAAATGCAGCCATGGAGGTCCGTCTGATATGACCAGCAGTGTCATTCCACGAGGCGGCATCAGTAAGGACGAGCGTCGGTCGGACAACCAGAACTTCCACGATGCTGCGGTGAAAGCAGCCACTGCTGCCAGCAGTCAGCTGCTTGAGGACATCCGCTTGGTAGTTGGGAACAATGACTTTTTAAGGTACAAAAGCAAAATCTAAAAACTCCAAGCCCTATTCATAAGTGAGTCAAAAGTGTCTTGAAGCATCGATTTTACAGAGGAAATTTTGAATCAATTCTTGTTTCTTGCAGAATGATGGGGATCGCTCGTGCGTCTGTCTTGTGCTTTGTTATCGACACCACCGGCAGTATGTCAGACGACATCGATGAAGCCAGATCTGTTGTTTACGAAATTATTGACAGCAAAAAAGGAACGCAAGACGAGCCTTCGGAGTACATCCTTGTGCCATTCAATGACCCACGTATGAAACGCTCCACATTACTAATCTTTGAACTGAACCATCTAGATCAGGGGTCGGCAACCTTTAACAGTAAAACAGCCATTTGGGCTTGTTTTCTACTTATCAAAACCTAGAAGGAGCCGTATAATCTTACTTTAGCCTTTAAGAAATTTGGATTTGCTAATGCTTATTAAGTAATCCTTACTTTAAAAATTTGCTTTCTTTTTATTTTTTTAAATGCCTTTTCCCCTCTTTGTCCTCAGCAGTCTTACACTGCTGGGTTTTGTTGTTTTAGTTTGGGGTTGGACATTAATAGTCTTAAATTGTGGGCTTTGTTTATTTGTTTTCTTTAGGTAGTTTTGGTTAAGTAGTCATTATCAGGAGCTGCTGACTCTGACGGTCGACATGTCTGGGTCAGCAGTCTCTATGACTTATTTTATGTTTGTCCAAGAAGCCATGAAGAGATAAAAGAGACACATGTGGATCTGGAGCCGCAGGTTGCAGACCTCTGATCTAGATATTACAATTGCACACTTGTGGACAGCAGTGCTGGTACTTCTCTGACTTCAATATTCTGAAACTGGTATGAGTAATATTTACCCAGGAAATACTGAAATAGACCAATAAAGAAATAGATATTGAATTGCAATTATTTAACAAAGGATTTGGGGGGAAAAAAACTAGTCAAATTTTTGAATAAAAACGATGGTACCCTGCTATACAGCAGGGGTGTTGAACTCAATCCCACAAGGGGCCAAAATCCAAAACACACCTTAGGTTGCGGGCCGAACAGGATAAACATTTATTGAAAAACCTAAAACTACATTTTTAGAATTTTAAAACCATAACGTTTTATTATAATTATAAACTAGGTAAATAGTATTACCTGTGATAATGCTAGTGTGAATGCTGTAAGCTGAATTTGGCCAATGAAGATGCTAGTGCTGAAACTAATAGCTAAAAATGCTAAAGCTGATAGCTGAAGATGCTGAAGTTGATAGCCAGGTAAAAATATTAGCTATATGCCGAATTAGCCTAAAAAACGAAAATAAATAAAAAACTTGGGTAAGCCAAAACAGCTAGCATGTAGCTGAAAAAAATAGCTAAACTTCAAAACAGCCTAAAAAACTGAAAAAAAATTCCTAAATAAGCCAAAACAGCTAGCATGTAGCTGAAATATTGGCTAAACTCCAAAATAGCCAAAACATCTTATAAATGCTGAAATAGCCCTAAAAGCTGCAGAATGCCAATTTTTAGAACTTTAAACTGTAACTTTTTAACATAATTCTGAATAATTAATAATTCCAGAATAAATCAACTTCAACCTTAAATAACTTTCAATATTTTACTCTCCATAAAAATATATATTTTTTTCAAATTTTTACATGTTAGAAATGAGTGTAAGATAACATCAGTCCATGAATAACAATAAAATAAAACAAAATGATTTGAAGGGACCAGATAGAATTACCCGGAGGGCTGGATCCGGCCCCCGGGCCTTGACTTTGACACATGTGCTATATCAAATATCATATACAGGTATAGTATATCTATCAAAGCATGCCTGATACAGCATGTTGTTGGGTGAATCTGAATATTCTTTGTAAGTTGAAGGCATTTTTACTGGTTAAACAGAAATGAAACATTCAGCGTATTGACCAGGGTAAATATATTCTGTGGAAAGTACTTTGAACTTCAGGTTACCCCTCGGTTGTCCCTGTATTCAGATTTTGGACCTATGACCAGAACAACGGACCCAAACAAGATGAAAGCTGAAATCTCTAAACTGACAGCAACAGGTGGTGGAGACACCCCAGAAATGTGCCTGTCAGGACTGCAGGTACTGAACGGTGAAAGCGTTTATATAGAAAATAAATGCAATTTTTTCCAGAAAAAAATAATAATCTTTCATCTAACCTTCATTTTCCCAGCTGGCCCTTACTGGTGCACCCTCCTCATCTCAAATCTATGTCTTCACTGATGCTACAGCCAAAGACATTGCTCTAAAGGACACCATTGTTGCCCTCATCAGAAGCACCAAGTCAACAGTAAATACTAAATTACTCTCCAATGTTCCTTTACAGTAAAGAGGTGAGAATAACTTTTATACTCCTCATTAGGTGTCATTCTTTATGACTGGAAGTAGTAGGAGACGCAGACGTTCTCTTAGAGCTGCTAGCTTTGAAGATTATAAAGACCTAGCTTTGGCGTCTGGAGGTCAGGCCATTCAGGTGTCAAAGGCACAACTTCCTCAGGCTACTGACATCATTCTTGACACCTCAACTTCTGCCTTGGTAAGAATATCCCACCTTGCAAATATCATTGAACATTAAAATCAAAGATTCATCATTCATTTTAGTCTTCTCCTTGTTTTTGTTTGTAGGTAACAGTTCTTCAGCGTGCAAGAGAGGCAGGAACACAGGAGACGTTCTCTTTTACTCTGGATGAGTCACTGCAGAATGTCACTATTTACATCACAGGGGGATCCGTTGCTTTTACACTAACCAACCCCGCCGGTAACTCCAAGTTTCATCTATTTAAACTAAGATAGTGGAACGTACACTGAGCACTTTGCTTTTATGCAAACATTCCAGGTCTGAATCAGAATCAAGGTCAGGTCAGCGGTGAACTGGGGACCATACAAACTGTTGGAAACCTGTGGAGAATTCGTCTTAATCCTGATAAGCAGGCGGGAAAGTGGACGATCAATATCAAGTCCAGTGCTCCTTTCACGCTGAAAGTCACAGGTGAGGTTCTGTTTATTTGTGGAATGAGTATGCAAAGACACGCACAGTTGCCTTCCTCAATTTCTGTGACACAAATTATTTCATTGCTGTTTCCAGAGAACAGCTTTGCATTTTTCAAATGTGAACACATAGTGCCTTTTCTTACAAGATATAAAAAAACACATTCCTCTCATTGGCACACTATGGAAAACAAGGGTAGACATTTCTTTTTCTTTAATTTTTTCATGTTTTTAAGAAGATACAGTGCTGCTTAAAAGTCTTTTTCATGTCATCCTTTCTTTGTTTTGTTTGTTTTTTGTGCCATTCATTTTCAGTTCACCTTATTTTTTTTCTTCATTTGCTTTGCTGCACAACCCTGAATGGTTTTAATCTAAAAAAAACAACAAAAAAACAAGTGAAGGGATGAACTGTTGCTAAAGAACAAATTAATAACAGTGAGAACAACTATGTTAGAATAAACTCAAGCTAAAGCAGATGATTTTCCGAAGTCATCAAGCTATTTCTCTAAACCACTTCAGAAAAGCACCACTGCTCATTTAGAGCAAACACAGAAAAGAAGCATTTCAATTTATTGTGTAGTGATTTTGTTTTCCAAACTATCCAGG
>NC_050512.1:5373301-5402241 GCF_002922805.2 Oryzias melastigma | reverse complement strand
CACTCTCACTCAGAGATGCAGGATGGTGTCGGGGGCGTGGTCCACGGCCAAGAGTGGGAGCGTGGGCGATCCACCGGGGATCTGAAAAGTGCTGTCTGTTGGTCATTGCCAAATTTTTGTTAAATTAAAATAAAATTGTTTACTTCTTGAAAATATAGTCAAAAACCACCAGTGTGCTGTCACCTAAAGGTTGAATTGTGGCATTAAAGTTTAATTTTGTGATTGGTCAAACCATGTAAGTTTCTGAAGTCTCACGTCATGATCTGCAGCTCCAGTAATGATAACAGTCCACCCCCAAAGCCCCGCCCCTCTGACTGGATTTTCAAATTTTTGATCTGGGTGGAGTCAGCCTTCAACTTCCCTGTTTGGTTACCCTTTAAAGAAGAACTTTGGCTCTGTAAGCCATCAGCAATTACCAACCTCCAGAGCTGTTTGTATTTCTGAGTTGGTTTTAACACAATATTAAAATAAATACAACAAATATACTGGTATACACTTACCTTAGCACTAATGATGCTAATACTAATATAAAAGTTCCTGTATTTCCAGGTCAGAGCACGGTTACCTTCATCTATGACTTTGTTGAAAGCTTCTCAGGACCTCATCCGGGATATGCACCCCTCAGCGGGCGTCCACAAGCAGGTGCAGTTGCTACGTTACAACAGTTTTGTGTTTATGTCATCATCAAATTATAATTTCCTTTTATATGTTGGGAATATGAATAACAGTGAGCTCTATCATTTACGTGAGGTTAGAGATGATGGGGAAAAACAAACATTGAGAAGTTTACCATTGCATACGTCTGAAATGGATATTAATTCTGACCTAATCTATCCTCAAACTGTACCCATGCTGAGAACAATTCAACGCTTAGCTTTCACCAACTGGTGTTTTGCTTTTTTTCTTTTGAAAAATAGGACAACCTGCCACAATGATGCTGTCGGTGATTGGTAGAAATGGTCCATCCTCAGTGACTGTGAAAGAGGTTGGCCTTGTATTGGTGTCCGGTCCAGAATCAACTACCAGCAGCACCATAGAGGACATGGGCAGTGGAGAGATCCTAGTGACCATTGATGCGGTCCCAGAGGGCGAGTTTGTGATTACTCTCAAAGGAACAGACAAAGTTTCAAACAGTGACTTCCAGAGACAGTCCACCACACAAATGTCTGTCTCCAAAGTTCAAATCCAGGTTGGTCCATTTATCTCCGTCACAGATCTGACCACTGTAAATCCATTATGAAATTAAATGAAAGACTCTTGCAAGATTCTTTCATCTTCATTTCATCTCCATCCTCTTATGCAGGCTGTGGTGGACAGCAGTGCGGAGCCAGGAAAAGATTTCACGCTCCCCTTCAGAGTCATAACTCAGGGTGCTGGTGGTCTGTATACCATAAATGCCAAAAATGACAGGAACTTTCCAATGACCTTCCCAAACAGGTGAGATGTGCTACCTTATACAGTTAAAACTAAATGTTTTTGCTATGAGTACAAGTACTTCACAAAGTACTATGGTTTTATTTGGTTTGAGTAGGTCTGACAAACAAGCAGTTTCTATCATATTTGCTGCTGGGGAAAAATATGACAAATCAGTGCTGGCGAGGCTTATTATCAAAAAACATATGAGTTTTTGTGTTTTTTTTAATCTATCCACAGAACATTTAACAAGGATATTTAGATGTATATATTTCTTACACCAAAACTTTAAGCCTCCACCTCAGATTTAACTTCGCAACATTGTTTCATCTAACGTAACATCTAAAAGGGACAAAATAAAAACAACTCTTTTAATATAACAACACAATAAAGTGCAGAGTGTATTAGCAACTTAAAACTATTGGCATAAAACTTTTGTCTGAATATGCAGGCAACTGGGTTGTAATTGTACAAATGGAACCAATGTCATTCTTTTACCTATCATGGTCTGTCAAATACCAGTTTTTAATTAAAGGGGCCATTTTCTCAAGCCTTTCAGAGTGAACTATATCCATATATATGATCAAACATTTCCTTTGGAACACAACAAATTATTTCTTAATTATTTTCGTGAGTTTTTTCCGACTCGAAAGTAAAATGATTCAATTCCTGAAGCTCCGCCTGCCGCTTCGTGTGGCTGCAGTCCATTTTATGATGTCAATCACATGCCTCAACAAAAGTATATGGTGGCCCACACTTCCAAAGTTTGAAACATTTGACTGATAGAGTCTCCTGCGCCCGCTGCCGGGGACAGAAGATGTGAACTTCCAAGAAGCTCACTCTTGATTGAGGACAGTAGTGGCCATAGAACCGTGGACTGAGACCAACGTGGACCAATCGCTGCTTAATCCCAACCTCGTCTGGCTCCAAATGGCGGCATCTGTATCACAGAAAAATAATCACTGAGAATATACTTATTTTTTGCTTGGACTTGAACGTAAAGCCTTTTTAACAGGTGTTGTCACACTCGCTCAGTCCAGTTCTCTTATACATTCAATGAGTGTTACTAACACATAAATTACATTGCAATATAAATGGTAATATGGATTTTTTTATTGAAGATAATAAACAATTAATCTGACTTGTTCCAAAAGCAAAGCATCTTTAAAATTATTAAAGCTATAGAAAAAAAACTTATAATAACTGACCAAAAACAGTTATTTAGAAAGAGATATTATGTATAATCTATTAATCATCTCAAGGAGCTTTTGGTGCTGCACTGAAGGGTAAACACAAAAAAAGAAAGAGGTCGAATGGTTTTTGCCCCATTAATGGAAGAAAAAGATTAAAGATAAAATTGTGGAAAACTGTTTAAAAAATATGATTCCCAATGTTTGTTGAAATCTTGCTTTGTCATTTAGGAGTATCAGTTCAAAAAGTGCCATTAATCCTAACACAACAATGACTGTCATAGATAAAACTTTATATTGAATTTTACTGTTTCTACAACAGGGAAATGGTAAAAATGAGCTCTAGAAAGGAGATTTAATCCCAAAGCCAAAGTTTGTAAAACTTCACTACATCCTGGTGCATTCAGTAAAAATACATTTTTTCTTGTCTCAATAGCCTCACTCTAACAACGGGAGAATACACGAATGCTACGCTGATTGTTAAGCCACCTGCCGACACAGAGTCGGGCACTGATATAACTCTGACTCTTGATGCAAAGTCTTCCACTGATGCTGAATCCAATTATGTCGTACTGAGGCTGTCTGTCGTGACAAAGGTAATTTAACTTTATCCTTTGAAAAATTCATCTTTAAACCCTTCTTTCTCAACACCATGTATATATCTATATATATATATATATATATATATATATAATCTTTCGAGCTTTTCCATAATGACTTTAAAAGTAGGTCAAATGGTTAAAATTTGCTTTCTATATATTGTGATAACACATCCCTAATTTTATTCTTTCTTTTCCAAGATTACAGATTTTTCCCCTCCACAATGTAAAGACGTCATAGTCGTAGCTGATGATTGCCCGGAGAATGTGAACATGTGTGCGCCCTATCGGTGGGAACTCTCAGCCAACCTCACTGACAACAACGGCACAGGAATCGAAAGCATCTCCTTGCGTCAGGGTAATGGAATCCTCTCGCACACGTCGCTGGCTGATCCTGTTGTCCAAGTGTACTACAACGCCTCCTGCTGCTCGCAGATTGTAGAAGTTGTCACTGTAGATAAAATTGGAAATGTAGGAAGCTGCTACCATTCTATAGTTCACTCAGGTGGCCCTCCAGCTCTAAGTCTGTCACTGCTGCTGTGGCTTTGCCTGCTGCTCTCCATCTTCACTGTGAAACCTTGACATGTTTGGACTTATTTGAACACATACTTTGAATACCATTTTCTCTGTGGTATTGACCAAATAAAATGTATCACAAATTTTTGGGGTGGGATGATGTAAATGTACTTCCTCCCACTCCTATTCAAGCAAATAATCAAACTCAATGAAACACACTGAGTATTAAATGGATTTAATGTGTCATGTATTGTATGCACAAGTGCAGGTATGTCTTTTTATCATTAAAAGCAATGATAATGGCATTATTTTCATGTGTATTTATAAATGCGGTTAAGTATGTGTGCACAAACACATGTATGTATGGACGTGTGTGTGAAAAAAATAAAGTGTGTATTTATTCATCTTCTTTTACATTTTTTATTGTTTTTATTTACCAATCAATTAATGACTAAATATCTCAAGTTTGATATACATATGAAACCATATGACCCAATTATCCCCGTAGGCCAAAGAAGACTATAAGACCGAGTGCAAAAATGTGCCAATTAAAAATTGACAATAAATTATTTAATAAATTAAACAGGTGGATGGAGTTTGAGAGCTTGAGAAATCCCAGAAGCTAAACTGTCTGGGGCTTTTGCCTTTAGCGCGATCTTCTATGGTCCTGGTTGATGAGCCAGACCAACATCGGTTCGGAACCCCCTTAAGAAGTACAAATGAAGTTTCAGTTTCGTCACCCAGATTGGCATCATCGGGACCCCACTCCAGAGCCAGGCCTGGATCTCGCTGGCAGTTTCATCAGAAGACTTGCATCAAGAGACAAAACTACTTGCAGAGTGGTAACAGACCCCAAAGTGGTGCCCCACCAGTGACAGACCACAACGATGACCAGTACCCAAGGACCTCTGAACTCAGACATGGTTTTACAGAGGCCACACAGCTGCAGGTCTGTTTACCAAATGTGAGGGGCAGGACTGGCCCTGATCTAGGCGAAAGGGGATTTTCCTCTACAAAACTACCACCACCACCCCATCAAAACTAACTTGATTATGCTATTTATTTATTCTAAATCTCAAAACGTAATAGCATATAATGAGTAGTTTTTAAAATACAGGCAACTTTCAAAATGTTTTCAGTTCTTTCCATGATCCCATATTATTTGTATGTTTAACCCTTGTGCTTAGGATAACCCTCGCCTTACATTGACATGTTATCCGTCCCATGACAAATGTGGACAAAGGTGGATAGGATTTCATGTCTGCCACGGACATCAGTGAAAATACAAAACCATTAGAAAAAAAAAAAATGTTCAGTATGCCGTCTTCTGGGTCCAGATGACCCCACTCCCCACATCAACATACCTAGGATAGCACAAGGGTTAAGACTGTTCTGATGCATCTCGAGTTTGTCAGTGCACTTATTCCGCTCACTGTCTTGGAAGAAGAGCTTGCAGCAGAAGCAGCACAAACTGTCTTTTTGGGAGAGTACATTTGTCCTGTTCTTTTAATCATCTCCAGAACCAATGGGTCGCCTATGGCCATGGCCGGCCCCGGTGAGGGGTACTAAAGGTTTCAAGACAAACCATTCATAACCGACTCCACCGCTTTGACTTGAATGCCAGATGACTGTCGCAAGTGACTTATGGGGTGTAATTTGGGTCAGGAGTTTGATACACGCCAGTGGAGACTTTAAACCACAATTCACCGCCATAGTGACTCCACTGATACAAATACACTGTTGCAGAAATGAGTGTCGGGTTACCTTGCACAGAAATGATGATTGTCAGCATTGCTGGAGAAGGTGAGGTTAAGGATACACCAAGACCAACTTGGTCCCTGGGGTTTGTCTTGGTGGAGGAGGTGCAACAGTCTCAACAGACGTCATCAGTCAGCACAAAACCGATCTACTTATTGTAGATGGCCCAGTAACTGCAGGTTCTTACCTCAGGGACATCATGGAACACATAATTCCACAATTCCATCAGCACACCCCAAACTTCCACATCTTACCAGAATTGTCACAGCAGGACTTAAGAATGTGCCAACACAGTGCGCTATGAGGGAAAAAAAGTATGCAATATTGCACTGAGAAAAAAAAATCTGCAAAACAGTGAAAGGTGAACTGCAATATGGTAAGGGAATAATTTTTGAATATAATTCCGACATAACTAACTTGCATAATATCTCTAACTTGTGAGTAATGGAATTCAAAAACACGTCAATAACGTGTTTATGTTGTAACATCAAACTTCATTTTTCAAACAGTTTGAATTATATATATATATATATATATATATATTGCATGCTTTTGCAAATATTAAGTTGTCACTGATGTCTAAATTATAGATTCACCCCAAAACATATAAAACAGATAAAATAAATTGCTGCTGTGAACTGCCAGGAAACAAGATACAATATTTTTTCACATCATTCTTTTGTTTCAGCTGCATTTTTACTGCCTTTGATTGACATGCATATCTATCACGGCTTCTGTTCAAATTGTTTTTAGTCCCATAAACCTTTGAAACTGTACTGGTGGGAACTCTTCTCACCGGATCTTTCCAGCATCAATTCAATGTTTTGCCCAAAATGTTTTTTATTCCACAATAATTTCCTAAAATATCTGAAAGACTGCATACATTTATTAATTTTATGTACCCACAAAGGAGTAAAACATTTGCATTCCATTACATTTCAGTAGAAACAGGCCTTCATTACTTCAAAATAAAGCTTGATTTTGACATTTTTAATAACATCTTTAGACAACCTGTGTTGAATTGCTGCATAATAAACTGAATTTAAATTTAAACAATTAAACTTTTTTTTGGCTTTGATGAGTTCACATTTTTTTTTATCACATGTGAAATTTTATTCATAGTAATGTTATAAACTAAGGGTCAATACTTTTAAAAATTGACCTACCGGTATCTTCCTTAGGAGATGGAATTTCCCCCTTATGGCAGCCTTGTTGTTCCCTTTCGGCTTATCCCTTTCGTGGTCGCCACAGCGTAACAGCACCCATTGTTTGGCATCAGTGATTTGGCAGAGTTTTTATGCTGGATGCAACCCTGTACAACCTGTACTTGAGGGGCACAGGGACCCAGTTAGGCAGCAACAACAAGGGCCTTGCCTAAGGACCCAATCTGGGTGGGGATCAGTGGACAGCCCTGGGAATCGAACCCAGGCTCTTGAATGCCAGCCCTTCACCTAGCCCACTGAGCCACGCAGCCGCTACTAATGGCAGCCTGATTTATAAATAACAGGTATAAGATTTAATGAAGTCACAATTTACAGCAGAAAATGCCACGAAATGTCTGCAGTATTTGATCTGCTTTTGCATACCAAACCTACTGAAGCTGTATCTTTAAATGTGGCACTTAAAACTAAAACTCTCAGAAGGAACAACCCCCAAAAAAGACAAATGAAATACTCATAATTGCCATCTGCTATTTACAAGATTTTTTTAAAGAAGTCTTTCTTCAAAATAGTTCAACAGCATAAGAGTGAAAATAATTTAAAGACTGTGGCGTAACCCAAGGCTTAATCTAGGGCCAGGGGTATGTAACCTCCAGAGCCACATGAGGTTCTTTCACCCTTGCATTGTGGCTCTCTGGTTAAGGAAAAATAATATTTTTAGCTTTTAAAAACTATTGGACTAAGATGTTAGATTTTTGTGTGTCATGTATCACAGATGAAGGTGATCTCCATTATGAGACAAATTTTCTATTTTTGAACAATACTGAACCCTTGTGTTATATCCTAGGCATGTTAACATTAAAAGTGGGGTCATCTGGACCCCACAAGACAGCATTCTGATCTTTTTTTTTCCTCCAAGGATTTTCTATCTTCACTGGTGTCTGTAGCAGACATAAAAATCCTGTCCACCTTTGTCATGGGAAGGATGACACATCAGGGTGGGGTCATCTGGACCCCATAAGAGAGAACGAGGATTAAGTCCACCTTATTGGTTAAGAAATACAGTGAGTCACAATTGTCTGATTTATTTTTTGAGTTAGATTTGTGTATTTTTGGCAGAGAACTGCCACGGAAGGTAAAATACACTTTACCTGCTACTACATTAGCAGCATTGAGCTGATTCTTTGTGACAATAGGTCTTGTATTTTGAAAGAAAATTATGTGAATTTGTCAAAAGTTATAAACTGTCTTCTTTTAAAAATACATATATTTTTATGTTTTAATCATGCAAAAGAAGTAAATTTTTACTTATGATGCTACCATTGACATACATACAAATCCTGTCTCATTTTTCTCAAGGATGAAGTGAGCCTTTGTAACTCCTGCTGGGTTTTGGTCCATGAAAAATTGACCCAAATGGCTCTGTAAGTGTTGAAGGTTGCAGACCCCTGATCTAGGGCAATTCCTGTCACAAGTGACAACACCAAGTGGGGTCATTTGGACCCCACAAGACAGCACGTTGAACTTTTTTTCCAAGGACTTTTTATCTTCATTCCTGTCCAACTTTGTCATGGGAGGGATCACACTTGAATATGTGGGTGGGGTCATCTAAGCTCCATAAGATACCACAAGGGTTAAATAAATTGAGTAAATAAAGGTGGAGTATAATTTTTGTCATCTGTGAAGGTTAAAGATATTAAGGAAAAAAACTGAAATGTTTAAGAAAACAAGTCAACATGACAGTCCTTTTAAGACATTTATTCTCTTCCCTGAGCAAAATATTCATTCAGCAAAACAATTAAATGTACATTGTAAAAGATAAAATGTGTTATGAACAATATTACTCTACATTCAGATTAAAAGGTCTTCGAGAAAACACAAAATCAACACAAAAAAAAACAAAAAAAACTTTGCCCCATTATATCGAAAAGTTTTAAAATCCTAGCACACTAAATTTTACACAATTATCTTCGAACGGCATTTGCAATTGTCATTATTACTAACTTAGGTAATTACTCATTTCAAAATTGTTCATATAAGTTACATTACATTTAAAAACATGCATAACTACACACCAAATAACGGGCATACATTCTAGTAATTGACATAAAAACCAAAATATGTCATTTTTCCTATGTGGGTTAAAGAGCACACATTAAAACCTAAATAAAAGTAAAAAAAAAAAAAAAAAAAAAACCTTTTCCTATATATTCTTACAGTTAACACTAAAGTTAACCACTTAATTTATTTTCTAATTAGTAGCGACCATATCGTTTAAAGTAGTGGAAGTGCACAATCTGTTAAGCATTTCAGCAAATCACTCAAATATTTTACATTTCTTGCTGAAAAAGCCAAACAGTTATTACACGCATTATTACAACAGTTTCAGAAAACATTATTTTAGATATAAGTCTTTTTTTTATTTTAAAACAATATTTTTAGACATCTAACCATTATTACAGAAAACTGAAGTATCTTTTGATAAAACATTTAAAAAGAAGAGCTATCAGTAAGCATACTCACTCCCACTAAAAAAATTCCACAGTTCAAATTTTTTGTTAAAGAAATTACACTATAAATAACTTGTAAATGCTATGCCACCAATACAAGGGAACAGGACAATATCTCAAATGTCTTTTTTATGTACATTCCTAACATGTTTCCTAAGATGACCAATCTGTGTGAAATTTTTGGGGCAGTATGGACAGGAACATGGTCTCTCTCCAGTGTGAATATATCTGTGTCTTTTCAGGTTGTTGTAGTCTAAAAATCCTTTATCACAGTATGGACACCAGTGTCTTTTCTCACCATTATGCCAGCGCAGGTGCACATTCAGTTTTACCTGTGATGTGAACTTTCTTTCACAGAGGTTACAATGAAAGGGCGTTTCTCCTGTGTGACTTCGAATGTGAATTTCTACGTCTCGTTTAGTGAAGAACTTTTTATTACATGTTTGGCATATATAGCGCTTTATTTTGTCGTGGACCATTTCGAGATGTTTGGAGAGGCCAAATTTGTAGACAAACCCCTTTCCACATTGATGGCAGACATGGATCCTACCATTGCGGTGGACACGACCATGCCGTTTTAAAGCAGCGGAGTCTGGAAAACTTTTTCCACAAAGTGAGCACGAGAAAGGTTGATTTAATTTATGGAGGCTGACGTGGCTCTCTAAAGCAGCACTACTGCTAAAGACACGACCACAAACCCCACACTGGTTCCTCAGCAAAAATTTACCAATTACAGCCAAGGGTTGCAATGGCGATATAATAGGGGTTTTATTGAATGGTTCGAACGGTATTTTGTCTTGGACCTTTTCACGTGGAGGTTTCCTTATCTCTGTTGAAGGCTCTTCATTGGGTGGTAAGGTAGGAGGATACCAGAGTTTCCCAATGCATTTTTTTACAACTGTAGAGTCCCCTTGGTCATCTCTCAATCGTTTTGTTGGGCTTTTTATCTTTTTCCTGTAGGTCCTCTTAACTTTTGTCTCTTTAGCATTTAAAACTTTAGAATTGCTTTTGTATTTCGTAATAGCCTTTTTAGAATTATTAGTAGATTCTTCTGTAGTCCGTTTAACACTGAGACTGTCTTGATTACAACTATTAAAAGTAGAAAAACCTTCATCCGCATTACATTTTTTATCACAATTTTCAGATTCTCTCTTTTTGGAATGGACTGGTTCTCCAACTGACTTTTTGGGAATGTCTGCTTTAGAAGAGCAACTGAGCTCTGAGCTAGTTTCCCCATCACAAACACTGTCATTCTCCAACCTGGGTTTCTTGGAGTTTTTGGAGGTAGTCTTTATGTCATTTGGTGGTTCTTTTGCAGCCGCTTTTGATTCCATGTGAGCTTTCAGATGACTTTGAAGGCGGGAAAATATGGAGCATTTTTGCCGGGATTTCTCCTTGCCACCGTCAGTATTGCTCGTGCATGGCTGTGAAGATACAGAACATATACCTTAATAGTAGCTACTTATAAAAACATACATACTGCAAAGACACATAAAAGATGCTTACCTCTCTGAGATTGGTCATTGGTGACACTGGGAGCGGTGTTGGGAATGTTTCATCTGTTGCCTTCAAGACAGATTCAACTGCCTCCTTGAATGTAATGGAAGTTGGCTGCAGCTTGCCATCTTGTCTTTTTTTTGATGTTTGTTTTCTTTTCATAGCAAGTTTCTGTGAAGAGTCTATCCTGTTGCAAGCTACAGATAATTTTACTGAGACTTTTTTATGAGCTTTTTGAGAGGAAGTTGAGGTGGAAATGCCAGAATTCTTCTGCTCAATATCTTGCCCTACCTTGTCCTTCCTGTCTATCATGTACTCATTTGATGATAATCTTGAGATGAGGACAGTCTCTTTGGTTGAAACAAAAAAAGGCAGTCTAGTTAATCGAACCACAGGGGATACATTTTGCTTAGTGGGGACAGACAATATTGATGACACAGAACCTGGTAGCTCAGTTGACTTATCTGAACTTGAACATGCTTCTTTAGAAATGTTAGCTACTTTGGAAGGAGAAGTTGTCTGATCGGAAGAGTCACTGCTGTCAGTTGTATCCATATTTTCTACCATTGTCATATTATCTATTAAGGCCAATTTTACCTCCTGTGATGTGGTGCTGATCTTCATTGATAAAGCTTCAGGCAGAGTTGTTATTTCTTCAGTATCCTGCTTTTCTTTTAAAACCACTGTCTTAGAGTTCTCAGAGAACTCTGGTTGATTAACCAATTCCTGCTTCTCAAGTTGTTGTGGCTTCTCCAATGATTTGGGCACCACCAGTGACTCAGACTGAGCCACTGACTCTGGAATCTCCAATGGATCAGGCATATTTGATGTCTCAGATTGAACATCTGACTCTGGCATCTCCAATGACTCAGGCTGAATGATTGACTCTGACACCTCCGATGACTCGGGCTGAATGATTGACTCTGACACCTCCGATGACTTGGGCTGAATGATTGACTCTGACACCTCCGATGACTCGGGCTGAATGATTGACTCGGACATCTCCGATGACTCAAGGTTAATGACTGACTCGGACATCTCCGATGACTCGGACATCTCCGATGACTCAGGGTTAATGACTGACTCGGACATCTCCAATGACTCAGGCAAACCTAACGTCTCACGTTGAACCACTGATTCTGGAATCTCCAATGATTCAGACTGAACAACTGATTCAAGATTCTCCAATGAGTTGGGTTTGTCAGGTGCAGTTTGACTTTCAACAACTTTTTTTAGTTGTGGAGAAAACTCCAACTGCTGGCAGGCTGAAACAGCTTTTGTAAGCGAATGCACATCTGGAAAGATTTGTTTGTAGCTAACTTTGATTGTTTTCTTAGGAGCTTGGGAGGTGGAGGGGGGTAAAAGAGGTAAATCCACATATGCAGAATTTTTAGGCAAGTTATTATTTTGGTTCTCTGTCATAGTACAGGAAGAAAGTTTCAAAGGACACACTCCAGTTGTCTTATGAGAAGCTGATCCACAGTCAGTTCTTGGCACAAGTATGATTCTTGTTTTTCTGTTCGGTTGTACTATTAAAGGTTGTGTAGGAAATTGTGATGTAGTTGGGGTTTGAGTTAGTGCCTTCTCTGATAATACTGTCACAGGAGGAACACCATCACAAGCAACTGTTTGATTTCTTTTTTGTACTATAATTATCTTGGGGATAATAGAATCTGCGAAGGTTGTTGCACCTCTACTAGTAGAAGCATCAAGTGCTTTCGTTGTTAGAGTTTTAAGAGGTTGCAGGCTTATTTTTTGTGCCATCTGTCCAACATTATTTATAGTACGCTTGATGGCAGAACCTCGGGTCTGTGATTGGGCTGAGTTCTGAGATTGGGGTACTGTGTTTTCCACAGCTGATTGATTCATGGCTTCAACTAGTAAGATTGCGTCCTGAAGACTTGCAGTAGTGGAACATTCTTTGTGGGGAAGAGTCACTACATTTTCTGACTTGGACACTGAGGTATTGGATGTTTCTATTTCACTGATAATAGGAGTTCTTTCTTTTACTTCAACTGAAGCCTTTTTAGATTCAGTGATCTTTTGATTTTTAGAGGCAGGACCCTTCGCCTTGCATTCAACAGAGACTGGTAAAGAACAGACTTCCATGTTCTTCTTGCTTTTGACAAAAGTATTGGAACTCCCTTGAATTGGGTGAAGCTCAGTTTGAAGCACTTCTGAAGACTTTGATGTAACACCATCTTTTGAACAGGGTAAAGGTAATGCCTTAGATCCATGTTCTTCAACGGATGGGTCACCCAAGCCTGGTTGGACTGGTAAAACTTTGGATGAGATTGACTTGACCTTTTTTTTTTGTTGTCTTTTCTTTCGTGGCCGACCTCTTCTACTACGACTGGTCGAAACAGGTTTGTAACTTGTCTCTTCTACACAGTCTTCAGGCCCTTTCTCTTCCACTTCTTTGTTGACTAATGACTTAGTTGAATGGGCTAACTCACCGTCTGTGTAACGCTGATCACCATGTTCCAACAAAACTATGGATGACTTGTTTATAGGTGTTTCATTAGTCTGGTGACTGTCTTGAAGAATAATATGAGGTTTTTCAGATGTTGGCAGATGTTCTCCTGTCTCTCTTTCCATCATTTCACCTTCATTTTCAGTCTCTTCTTTAACGTCACCCCTGAAGACATCTTTGAGAGAAATAACAATAGAATTCTGAAGATTATATGGCTGATTCTGGGCTTCCTGTAAATCAATTTTATTTTTTGTTTGGGTTTGCACAGTTGTAGAACCTATGTTTTCAGCTTCACAGAAAAGAGTCTCTTTTGAACCTGGGAAAAATAAAGACAGAATAGGAAACAATAACATTTAGGTTTGAAATAGACAAAAGAAAACTCAATATCTCAGAAGATTATTCAATCAAAATAATCACCAGCATCATCATGCTTTTGTCCAGAAATCACAGCAAGCTCAACATTCTCTTGCTTCAAGAAAGACTGTTCAGGAGAATCACAGCAATATTCCTGAAAGGTGGATGACAATCATTTTTATATGAACTGAAAATCATATGGCATAAAATAAAACTATATGTAAAAAAAAAATTAAATTGTCTGACCTCCTCTTTGACATCCATAAATGTCGTGTTTGATGTTGTATTACTTGAAACAACATAGTTGTGCTCCTGCAAGCTGTAGTTGATCTGTTCACTGGGGTACTCTGCCCTTTGCAGAACAGGGGATTCTAATGGTGGACACTGCTCCACTCCTTTTGTGTTGTCAGAAACGAAATCTGAAAAGTTAAGAATAAGAAAATGGCAAATTAACATTTATTTAAAAAAAGACAAAAACAAAACTTTATTCCGCTGTTAGACAAAGATTGTGTATTTAAAATGGTAAGAAAAGGAAGAATGCCTGAAAAAAAAATTGAGCAAAATTGAACTTAGAAACATTGTACAAAACTATGTTTATTCAATAAGTGTCAAATCAACGGGCTGCACAGTGGCGCAGTGGTTAGCGCTCTTGCCTCACAGCAAGAAGGCCCCGGTTCGAATCCCGGCTGGGGGATTTGGGAGTTTGCATGTTCTCCCCGTGCATGCGTGGGTTTTCACCGGGGACTCCGGCTTCCTCCCACCGTCCAAAAACATGCTTCATAGGTTGATTGGTGACTCTAAATTGTCCCTAGGTGTGAATGTGAGAGTGGATGTGTGTGTGATTGAGGCCCTGAAACAGACTGGAGACCTGTCCAGGGTAAACCCCACCTTCGCCCATCAGTAGCCGGGTTAGGCTCCGGTACCCCCGCGACCCCGGGAGGGACAAAGTGGTTAAGAAGATGAATGAATGAAGTGTCAAATCAAACAAACTAAATAGTAGTGGATCTAAATGTAACCCCCTCCATTTTTTTCCCACTCATCAAGAGCTCGGTACAGGAGGCAGCAGCCTCTGCAGAGATGTCCAGATTTGTCACTCCACAAACACATCCTCCATTTCTGATGGAAAACTCCAAGGTGCTCCCAGTCACTGCGCCAAACTGCCTGTGAATCTTACTTTACATCCTCCTCTCATGAATAAGAGCCCAACACACTTAAACTCCTTTAATTAAGGCAGTAAGTTTCCATCTGCAAATTCAGTAAGAAAACTGGAAGAACAATGGAATACAACCTAGAGGTGCCATTTCTAATTCCAGCTGCTTCACACTGTGAACCACTCCAGAGCAGACAGCGGGTCTTGGATTGATGGTAAAAGGCAAATACCAACATATCTCTTTTCTGCATTCCTTGAAGGTCTATGCTTTTCAGTCAAAGCCCCATTCACCTATAAACAATCATTCACACATGCTGACAGCGACTCCGCTGCCTTATCCTAAGCTCACACTGCAAGCGTTACCAAATCAGGTGTGATGCAAAATTCAACATTTTAACATTGATAATATAGCACTATTTTGGTACATTAGAAATGCATTTCCCCCCCCATCTGAAGGTGCTTACACACCAAAATCAAATCTCACTGTAAATTTGCTGCTCGCCGTCTGTCAAAAGGGGGTTTCTGACACTGCAGCCGCACGTGGGAGGAGCTACCAGATCTGTCTGTGAATATCTCACTTAGAATGAATGGAAGACACATACAGTGTTGAGGAATACAGTTTATTTATTGTCAAGAGTTCTACAAAAATGTTGGTAATCATGTCTCCATGTTTGGGTTATGATTATCATTAAAAGATTTTCCCGGTACTGGTGCTGTGTCTGTATGACAGCCGCTTCTATAATTTCTGTGTCTCTGTGGCTGAGCTCGTAGGCTCACTGTTTTATTTTAATCTGAGGGAAAAAAATTAAATTAGGAGACCCTTTTCTTTTTTTATAAATGTCTCAATGAGACCCGAGCTTGCAACCCCAGCAGTGTCTCCATCTATGCCAGCATATCAAGTGAGTTAGCTGCACCGCGGTAGTGAAGGCCGCCGATCTGTCCAGAGCGAATGGTAAAATCGTTTCCAGTGGTCCATTAGTTGTGATTACTGTATATTTTCCAATTGAGGCCCCGTTTCTCATTGACTCCTGTTTCCAATAGCTGCCTGGTGGTCTCTATTAGTGGCCAGGTTTCTTTAAGATCTGCTCATCTTCCGCAGGTCGTGGAGACACCAGATACTTGTGGTATTTTTTTGTTGTGAGCCAGCGTAGCGATGGTCAAGAAAAACTAAATTGATTCAAAAAAGAAAATGTGCAATTCTACTAAAGGCTGACAGAAATAGCAAATATCTCATGTTTGTGAATTTGATCTGGTTTCTTCTGTTAGTAATGATCTGCCCTGTTCTGGAGAAAGTTGTTCTCAGGTGTCTGCACAGCTTGGTTGTGGAGTCTGTTCTGTTTAAAATTATTTTCTTGCCGATTCATAAAATTCAGCCTTCCAATTATCAATAACTGTGAAATGGTTCCAGGTTTTAGTTCTTTTTCCATAGTCACTTGTTTTTGAAGTTTTTGTGCTGATGTTGTTTCTCATTGTTGCACCTGCCACTCCCTGTTGTGCGCAAATGGTAACGAGCTTTGCGCACTCGCGCTCTGTCTACAGCTCTGTGCTCTTATGACCTCTCACCGCAAATGGTACTGATCTGACATATGGGACTTGGAGAAAAAAAAAACAAAAAAAACAACTGTTCAGGACACCACTTGATAAATAAAAAATGAGAAACTAGGGGAAACGATGGGGAAACAAGAAGAAAGTGAAACTCTTTCTCTCGTTTACTGGGGGAGTTGTGTTGTAAAAACACTTGCGAAGGTGCAAAATGTTGCACATACGCTCATGGGGGCTTTGTTTCTTCTCACAGAGAAACTTTCTGCATGCAAGTAGAAAATGACTTGACAATTCGGGGTGGAGACAGAGGGCTGGGTTGGCTTCCTTCTGATTGTATCGCATTATTTATTAGTCAAACATGCCTCCCTAAATTAGAGGCATTTCTATTTCTCGCGATCACCCTTTTCATGCATAATTTGCAATCGGCCTAGTCAGGATTACGAGGCTCTCCTCCTTCATTTACTTGGAACCAAAGTACTCCCAAACTGTGTGTTCTTTTAGACACCAAGTTACTTGTTGTACAGCTTCCCATCTTTCTTGCCGACATTCGCTCTTGTGCCTGTCTCACTTCTGAGCTGTAATGTGCAGATGTCACGTGTTGATGACCAGTTGATTATTTCTTATTAAATATTATTTTAGAAGTGAAATTTTAAATCACAATAAGTGCCACCGAATGTACAATCAGCTTTAGGTATTAAATTCATTTAATTCAACTTTTTTTAAATTATGTTTTAAATGGTAGTATTGAAATTATAGTTTATTTTTAGAGACCACAGTGTATGGTATTATTTTTATAGCACACAAGCCTACTTCAAAGAAAAACGGCCAGTGCCAACCAGAACATAATACAATGTTGTCATTTCAATTAGTGCTGGGGAATATGACAATACATATCTTGTGAGCATTGGCGGAGTGGGACAACTTTTCAGCCGGGAGCTTAATGGTCTAGACCGGCCGATTTTTCGCAACATGAAATATTAGGCCATCATTTACAATGTAAAATAAATGATTTATTAGAGTTGGGGGGGGGGGGGGTCATAAAAAGCAAACAAATAATTATAATAAAAACTTATGGTTTGACAGAAATATTTTACTGTATGAAAATGTGAATGAAAGGCTAAATTATACATTTTATAACATTTGAAAAAATACCATCTTAATAACGCCAGAATCTACAGCATAGGTCACCACATAAGAAGTGAACTAGTTTATACAATCTTATTTGTTACTTTGTTACAGCCAATGGACATAATTTATTTTTCTGCTGACATGAGCACAAATACTTCCAAGTGGTCCTGACTGAGAATGCTCCAGCCTGTTATGTAATGAACTTCAGAATGGAGACGGTTCTCTGATATGAAACTTGGGAAAATAAAAGCTCAAAGAGAATGTGTATGTCAGCCCAATATATGGTATCCATCTGTGAAAACGTTATATTGTGTCAGTATTAGGGCTGAGAATCTCAGAGTCACTCACGATGCGATTCACGGTATATGGCTCACGATGCCAACAGTATTGCAATATGGTAAGTATTGCAATAATCAATATATTACCTCGCTAATTTATGATATAAAACTATTATAACACAAATATCTTATTTTTTTAAATGATTTGATACAATATGTCAATGGTATGCCCTTTCTAACATTAAAATAAAATTATCAATAAATACTAATGTGTCTTACCATAATTACATACATTTTAAGATAATAAACAAATAAGCTAATAAACAAAGCTCTAGTTTAGGCCTAAATGAAGAGTAAATCAAATGTTCTCACTTCTAAGAGCAATAAATGTGGAAATAAAAAATGCATACATTCAAATTCACCTTAATTTTACATTTAATGTCAGACAATTTGTTATTGTTGAGGCAACCTATGAACTTTCAGCCTGTTATTATTATAGGATCATTGTTTTTTAAAGTGCTGCCATCGATTCCCCCTCCTTTCGTCAAAATGTCCAACACTTTTCTTTGATAATCAACAATTTGGTCACGTGCTCCACGTGTGTACCACTAGCATGCACACCTGTTGGATCAATAATGCCGCTAGACATGTCCTTTGGATGGTCAGACGCTGTGTACGACTCCGCTAGAATCTGAAGAAGTTGTTTCCCCGGAGTAGAAACGGACAAATACACCGATGCAGACAGCCCAAGAAAAAGCACTTTCAGCAAAAGAGAGGGACGTCTGTGATTTGGTTGCCTTCTGGATTCAAGACGTCCGACGATGAGCAGAAGACTGTAGTATGTAAACCAGCTTGGAGGCTATTCCCGGGCAGATGCTAACGCAACAAACCTTTTAACACTCAAGGAAAGTCCACAAACATGAACATATGAGATTACAAAAATAAGAGATAAACCAAAGTTGTGAAACAGGGCTGTAACGAGTATTCAAACACCAGGATTCTCGCAATCTGCTCACGAAAGTCTGAAAATTCGTGACGTCCAAGATCGCTGATTCATGAACTTTATAATTATAGTAGACTCTAATAACATATCTTTTCCTCTGGAATACAGAATAATGTTGGATTTTAAAGCTGAATATGTGCCGTGACTATCACTGGAAGTAAATGTTCTAAATAAAATGTCAACGAAGTTTTCTGTTTTCATAATAAAACTAACAAGTCCTTCTCTATCCGTTCAAAAAATGAGAGAGCTTCTGCTCACTGGCTTAAAATCTGAAAAAAAAACAAAACATTAGCGTTAACATTAGAGCTTTAGCTCCAGTGTTGATGTTGTGCTGATGTAATTCTAGCAGAATCTTGTGAAAAATGTTTTTGTACTCAGGAACATGAAACTGTTGTGCACAAATTCAGTTTAAATTAGGGCTGCCACGATTATTCGACTAATCGACGACTAATCGACTATTAAAATAGTCGACAACTATTTTGGTCGTCGAAGCGTCGTTTTTTTGTTTGTTTTTTCCTTGTTTTGATCTTAAAACTCTGGTTCGCGCCTTCTATTGCAGGGGTCTTCCATTCTCTTTGTCACACATGAGCAGTGGTGCTAATCCGGTCAGTATTGACGTCACAGGAAGTAGGCTCATAACAACACCCTCGCTCGAAAATGTGGGAAACAAAAGGAAAATAAAAGAGGAAAAAGTGTCAAATGTAATTTCTGCTAGACAGAACTTGTGTTCCATGAGAGCACGATGGCGATAAATGATCACCTGAAGATGAAGCATGTTGTGACGGAGTTTGATCGCGCTGAACAGAGAGCTTCGTCTAGCTAAGCTAACATCGGCGCTAACTGTAACACAGCTAGCGCTGCCGCGGCTGTCATTACTGCGCTGTTTGGAGATGAACCAGATGATCTGCAGGAGATCCGTGTCTACGGCGCTTCTGTCTGCATAGTGAACGTTTCATAATCTGCGCTCTTCTAACCAAACGCCGCGAGGACGGCGCGTATAATGAGTTTACACTGGAAATGAACCGTTCGTCCAAGGCTTCATCCATATTCCGCGCCGGGATCACGTCGTCCGGTTCGAAGAGCGGATTATGAAACATTCACCGCGCAGACAGAGAGGCTGTGTGTTGGTACGGATCTGCTGCGGAGTTGTGGAACGATTTAAGACTACGAGTCCCAGAAGTGAAGGAGCTCACCTAAAAGTCCAGCGCTAAGTTTACAAGTGTAGCATCACATTATCTGCATTAAGCTACAAGTAAATGTAACCTAAAGTCACAAAATGACAACAAACAGCAAAGCAACCACAACATTAAAGAAGTAACACAGATTTATGGGATCTCCCCCAAATTGAAAATATGAAGTATCGGTCTGCGCATGTGCAGTGGATGAAAGAATGAAAGTACTGATGTACATTCTAACATCTCCTGCTTTTCTCCCTTTTTAAAAAATATAATTTTCTCCGTTTTTATTTATTTTCTTTGTTTCTATGGGCATCCTGAGGTTTTATATAGGAATATCTTCAGTTCATAGATGTTATTAGTGTTTCGCTTTAATAAATGGGCCTCAGTGAGCAAATATTTTGAGTGTGTTTATATCTGCAAATAGCTTTTGAAATACTTTATAAATGTTTTATTAAATATATGTTTTAAAGCTTTAAAAAAGAATTGCAGGGTTTTAAAGAGTTTTCTGTTGTTGATTCGGATTGCATTATTTGATTTAAGTCTTGTTTTAATGCCAGAAACAAATGAAGGACAAAACCTGCAGATTCATTAAAAGATTAATAAACTATTGTCTTTATTTTAGATAGAATATAGCTTACAGACCTCAAGTTTAAGGATAATAATGGTTAAGATGAATGTTTTACATCCACTCGCCGCACGAACCGATTAGTCGACTAATCGAAAAAAATAGTGAGAGAATAGTCGACTATTGAAATATTCGTTTGTGGCAGCCCTAGTTTAAATACCATTGATTTTTGGAACAGATGTGAAGGCTGCTGCCTATAAGCCACATATGTTCTCCTTTGATTTATTTTGCTGCAACGAAATGTTTTTTTTAACAATTGTGAATATTCAGTTATGAGTTACTTAAAATAGTCAAAAAAGTAAGCTATGACATTTTTTCAGAGAATAGATGAAAATATACTTTGTTGAATATTCAGTCACGAGTTACTTAAAATAGTCAAAACAGTAAGCTATGACATTTTTTCAGAGAATAGCTGAAAATATAGTTTGTTGTTGTATATCGTGGTTTATATCGTTATCGTGATATAAAATACTTTATTTTGTGATTTACATTTTAATACGCGTGATATACTTGTGTACCGCGAATACCCCCCGCGCACACCTCACTCTCGCGTAATAGAAATCAATGTCCCGTTCACATTAAATTGCAATTGCATCAAATTTATGCAGATCGTCTTTGTTTTAACAAAGTGAGGAAGTAGCTGCTTGAAAGTTCTCCAAAAGTGTGAGGACTCGAAACTCTTGTTGCTTGTGGGAGGAGTTCCTGCGAAAAACTTTTCTCGACTTCATTATGGAGGACCTGAATGGTGAAATATCAGGTTTACTTAATTTTAAGAGATGAATAAAAGCATCGGTACACATCTCCGCTCTCAGTTAGGATCCACCACAGCAGCAGGTGTCCCGCACAGGAGAAAGCCGCTGCTCCGTAAAGTCAGTGGCTGATAGTATGGCAAGCGAAAGGCATCACAAATTCCCAGGAAAAGTAAGGCACAGCAGCGCCATCTTTTACGGATAACAATTATCATAAACATTTAAATCTTCCCAGAGTTGGTTAGTTTTGAAAAAAAAAAAAAATTAAAAAAAATAATTTTACATTTAATTTTAACTGATTTATGGACGATTTAATTTGGAATATAGCCACGAGGGGCCCAAGCCAGGGTCCACAGCCCGGTCCCAAGCCCGGATAAATACAGAGGGTTGTGTCAGGAAGGGCATCCAATGTAAAATCTTTGCCAATGATGATCAATAGTCCTTAGCCAAAATCAAAAATCCTGTGTAGATATAAAGACACATTCCACGCTAGAGGTAATCCTTCAATGAATTCCCAGGAGGGCTGTAACGAGCAACCGGGTGCTCGAATACTCGCAATCCGCTCCAGAAAATTCGAGTACGGATATCTGCTAAGTCCAAGATCGCACATTCGCGATCTTTATAAATGTAGTAAATTGTAGTAAAATATGATCATACTATCATCTGGGGACGATGTATTTTTGCTCTGTAAGGCAGACTAACGTAGGATTTTAAGTTTACGAACTAAAACAAAGCCGAAAGAGCCGCGGTACTGCCACCAGAAGTAAACACATCTTCGTGACGGTGAAGCTTCCGGTTTTTAAAGTAAAACTAGCGAGAGCTTTTTTCTGTTCAAAAACAGACTGAAGTTCCGCTCACAGACATAACTTCTGAAACAATGAATTAACTTTAACACCTCAGTTTTAACTCCAGTGTTTATATTCTTTTGGTTATGATAACTGTTCAACAGTTGACGCAATTAACGAAAATCCAGCTTATTCTGAAGTGGAGAAACTCAGCCTTGCGCTGCTGAAAGACAGATGTATTCAACGTAAACCAGCTGATTCTGCTGCGAAAAAAATACTTTTTTCATACGGGCTCTGCACCAATATGTGATGCTTGGAACGTAAAATATTAAAGAACTTTGAGAATAGAAAACCGTGGAGAACATTTTCAGGTTTTGTTGTTAAATGATACAAAATAGGAGTATTTTTTATCCTTTTTGTTGTTTGTGTTACTGCTGAACCAGAAGATTGACCAAAAAATAAGTTTAAAATTACTAACAAAATGTCTTTTTATCAGAATCTTTGTGTGTTTTTTTAAGCTTTGTTGATTCTGATCTCCTAAATAAAGGTATAAATGATGATTAAATACAAATACTTTCAATTTCCATCCATCCAGTAAATAGACATACACATAGCAATAAACATTATAATAAAAAGTAAGAATCGTGGTTCGATTCATGAATCGTTGAGCTTTGTTCGTGAATTGAATCGGATTGCCACCTAAGCAATGATCTAAAGCCCTAATTCCCAGAGTTCCTTTTTTTTTACACTTACTCATACTAGCTAACAGTTACTCACAACTCCAAGCTAACAATAACACAGCATAAAAAAGTCGAGAAATATCAGAGCTATGTGCTATCCCAAAGCTTGAGCCAGATAGCAGGTATGAAAACAAAAATGAAGACGTTACTGGATCTATTTTCCTGCAAGGGGATCCATCAGAATTGGAGTCGGGCAGGGAGGCTTTGGCCCATCCACTGCAGTGGCTGTATCCAAAACCTGGCCTGTTTTCACCTGCTTCTGATTCAACAAAATTTGAATAAAAGACTATCCCGTAACACAATTCCTAAATTTGTTTTCAGTCTGTCCTCTATCATGAGAAAAATGCTATAAGAACATGTTAAAAACACAATTATCATCGGAGTGGGTCTTTAAACATTTTAGTTTAGCTTTCTCTGTTTGCCAGTATGTCATTGTTCTTGAGACATTATATATCGCTGTGACCAAATAGCGAACACATTCAAAACAGTAATTGAACTGTCACTAACATGCGGTAATTCAACTGTGCTTTGGAGCAGAGTTAAGGCCTCCTATTAATCCTGTTCAAGCAGCATTCTTTCTGCATGATTTATTTAACTTTAAGATAACAGATTTTACGGAAACAAAATGGGATCAACTGTCGCCATGTGGTCAAAAACAAAACATGATTTGACAAAATTAATCTCACTTTTTTGTATATTAAATACTTTTGACGTTGATTTTGTTGGATAATACAAACGTGTTATTTCGTTTCTGAATGGGATGCATCGAATGTGTTAGTTACAGGCGAAACTACAGTATGGTTTCCCTACCATTTCTGAGGCCTTCATTGCAAGGCCAGTCACGTGCTCATTACGTAACCGGAAAAGATCAACAACGACGCGCCAACTCATGTAACTGCGACTACAAAAGCAAAATTCCCATCAATCCCTTCGTATCGATCAAAATAACTCACCACATTGGACAGCTGTGTCGCATCTCATAGAAGCGTCGGCGTCCACCTGCGCAGACAGGCTTTGTCTCGAGTGAACATCCGCAGTCGCTATCTGGATACATCTGGTTTTGAGATCCTCGTTCTCCTTCCTCATCTGGGATATTTCTGATTTGAGTTCATTCACCATGTTTTCAAAAAGTTTCGTGGTTTCAGCCACTGCGCTCTTCAACATGCTCTCCATTACGGAGGCATACTTCTTGTGTAAATCCTCCGCAGACATCGTTAACCGTTTCCTCGGGTCCCGATGGCTGAAGTTATCGTACCGTTTTCAGTGTGCCCCGATTAGAATAAGAACACGGTGAGCTGGCCCAACAACATGGCTCCTCCACATGAACTGACGCCACGCTGTCCCTGCTGTGACGCACGCAATCCAACGACGGGGGTCGACTTAAATATCAAAAAAGCGATACTTAGAAATTCTGCTCCATATATCAAGAAATAATCTTTAAAGTTTGGACTCAAATCGTCGTTAAAACGAAGAACTCTCGACAAAGGAATCAGCACACCCGAGGCAGATTTAGACCGCCTTCTTCCTCTGATGGGTTGATGGTGAATTACTTCGGCAATTCAGTGGCGCACTACTGCCACCTTCTGGATTGGAGTGTGTGAGGTCAGGTCCACAGAAATCAGATAAAACTCGAAAAAAATATTCATTCTAATTCTAATGTTTAAAATTAGGGAAACATCTGAAAGCCAAATTAAATTAAATTAATCAAATTATGAGAGCTTTCAACTGTAAACATTTCTCCATGTAAAACCTCGGCGTTACAAGATAAATCATCAACATTGTGTCTTTTTAGACCGAACATGGACATTTTGCAGAAAGATTTAAGGAAATCATGCAAACTGTGTTGGGTTTCCTGAAGTGCAAATCACACCAACAAATCACTCAATGCAAAAACAAAAAGCAATACAAATAATTAAAAGAAAAAAAAAATAATAAAACACAATACATTTAAAAATCAAATTCTAGAAACCAAAACGGAATATCAAAAGAAAAAAATGAAACAAAAATAACTTGAAAGGTTTCAGAAATAAAGAAAAAAAAAACACAATAAGAAACTGAATCTACGAGACACCGCTGACTGGATAGTAACTTGATTTCATGCAAAATAGGTCTCAGTTCAAATGATGAACATACATCATCAATCCAACCTGCAGTGTCTCATGGAACCTTCCTTTTTGGGTTTCCATTAAAAGAGAAAACATTTTATAAAACAAAAATAACTGGGAATTATTAATAAAATGAAAAAAAGAACAACAAACGAACAAAAAAAAAAAAGGAAGCAGAAAAGGTAGGTACTATATAACATCGCTAACTACATGAGTTAGTTGTCCAGTCCAGTCTGTCACTGATGTGAGGTTTTACTCATATTGAAAATATCCATTAAAAACATATAAAAGTGTACATGACTTGCAGCACTAATCCCTTGTTTCACATTAACATGAATTATATAAGACCTATAAGTCCCATACTATGAAGACTCTTGAAAGTGGCTACTTTCTCATTTTTTTCATATATGACATTAAAAAGAATTATATGTTAAACTTTTAAAAATCGTTTGTGATATGCAAGAAAAATGAAAGATGGCTATTTTCCATTCATGGGTCATATTTATTTATTACTTTCCTTCTTTCATGTGCCTTTTCCAGACAAGCTTTTCATATGTAAAACATTATATGTAGGTTCTCTGCAAGTAAAATATATATTCTTAAGAGGGAAATTATTATTTTATATATGCTGTTTATATTTTTACTGTATGTGATCTAATTAAAATCAATAGGCTTGTATAAAAAACAAATATAAATATTACAAGTTTTTTATTGTAATGGTATAACATCACTGGAAAATATGTTATTTACAATTTTTCTGAATGAATCTATGATAATTTAAACTGGTGTAGTATTTTACAAAAAAACATACTTTTTTATTAATGAATGTATACTCTGTCACATCTACGACTATTCAACATTTAATGAAGCACATTGAAGTGGTATCACCTAATTTGGCGTTATATTGACACTGACCTTGCATTACAAGTTAAAATTCCAAACTGGCATGGCACACACCGCCATAATCATTTAGCTAAACTAATTTGAACTATTACATTACCCGTCCCATTCACATAAATGCATTTCTAAAATATCTATAATGCTGAAAACATGGATGTTATCAAAATCTTTTAATTTCAATAGACTTTATTCAAAGGAAAAAAATGAATTCAACAAAATACAGAAAAGAAAAGAGGGTAAACAACCATATGTCAAGGTCAAAGATCAGTCCATTTCTGATTGAAGAATTTATGAAAAAAGTTAACTAAACGACAACTAAAGCTGACTAAAATAACTAAAACTGAACAAATATCTTCTCACTTATAACAATATCCCCATAATGGATAAAACCTGGTTATGAGTCAGTGCGAAAACACAGCAACAAAGAAGTTCACGTACTGATGGATAATATGGATTTCAATTTATTACTGCTCATAAAAAAGAACAACAAAAAAAAAAAACAATCTGTTTAAAACAATCACATTTTTTGTCCTGCAACTACTCAAAATGCCCACATTAAGAACACTTTGATAATACTTTGTGGATACAACACGCTTTTACTTTTAGCCTGAAGTGCTGCAATTTTGCAATTGATTGTGTATCCAATGCTGGAGATAATGTGTGGCAGTAAGCACAATTGTCTCAAAGTAAGAGGGCCCTAATATGAATCTCAGTCATGTCCTTTCTGTGTGGAGTTTACATGTTCTCCTCATGCATGCATGGGTTTTCTCTGCAGTGTTTGTCTTCCTCTCACAGTCCAATAACATGACTCTAGGCTTCATTGACTTAAAGTCCCACATATTTTGATCTACTGGAAAATCATTCCCAGTGGTTTTTAATTATTATGCTGTTTTTTGGGCAAAATCTAAAAACCTGTGTAGATTTTAGAAAATAGTTTATGTGGCAGTAGTTAATCAGAAATTCACTTCTGAATTGTGGGCCCTGATGATATTCCATAATCCCTTGTTTTAACTCACTCAGCTATATTGGAGCTGTCCAGCTCTAGAGTTTTAGCCAGATACCAGGTCAGACAAGAAAAATAATGGCTTCAATGCAATATTCTTACTATGTATTTGGAAAAAAAATGCATTTGAAGTCAAGAATCCACCAAGAAAAACTGTTGCACTCAAGAAACACTTCCTCATTGCCCCATATTTACTGTATAATTGAATTTGACTGGTGTGATATCATCACTATCCCATCTGTAACGGCTACTCGATCTGTCCACGCATGTGAAAATATTATGTCACTTCCACCAAAACCTTTCACAATAACACTTAAGAGGAGTTGCTCCAAAGCACTCAATATAATGTAGATAAAGATAGTTCCTTTGTCATTTGTTATCTGTTAACTTGTTAGATGTTACTGGATCTTACCAAGTAATTTAATAAACCTTATTCGGCTAAATCTCTCACTAACACCCTATAAACACAATAGTAATCTTTGTTAATGTGTTAATAAAGCTTGTTGAGAATTTTTGTAAAGTGTTACCAAAGTTTATTTCAATGTTGAAAAAAATGAAAGAAAAAAATAATGTTAAGGATCAGGGCTGCACAGTTATGCAAAGACTACAAGGTTGTTTTTTTCTTGTTTCCTTTGACAGCAGTTTACTCCCCAATGTACAAGGATACTGACACTTACACTTTACTATGTTAAACGTGTACGTCATTAACGACAATACCGGTGGCAGCAGTCCGTGACTTCTCTCCGTTGCCAACACATAAAAAATAAAAATTAGCAAACAAAGAGAATGACTTCAAGTCGTGTGGCTGTCATTCTCTCACATTGTTGAAATTCTAATTACAACAATATATAATTATACAGTATTGCATTTAGAGGACTTTCTGTTAGGTTTAAATAACCTGAAATCTTTTTCTGTGAGGAAGAGGGGTCAGTTAAAAAAAGATCAGATTTTATTTGCACAAAGAGAACAGACCGAGAATGTTCAAACTAGTCTCAACTCCACTCTGAAGTTCTTGGTCCAGGTCTTCATTTTTATTACGTATGAGGCGGTCCCTAGTTACGTTTACATTTGCAGCTCTTAGGGAGTGGGACAAAAGAAACGGCCGCAAACTGGTTCTACTATCAGTAATGTCACAGTTTAACACAATAGATCTCTGCCAGTATCTGCATTTTACCAGCCTCCACATAGCCTTCAGTTTAGGACGGCTGCAACCTTCCAGATACCAGCTAAGCACGACCTCGAGCCAGTAGATAAAGAAAAGAGGTTAAAAGTCATAAAAAGCAAATATTTGATAAATGTATGTACAACTCTGTCACTTTCTTTTATTTTATAGCTCTGTAATCCAGTAAGGGGAAGCTCTCCATTGCTAAGAAAAACATACATTTATGTGATCATGGACTTATTTGCTGTTTAAATGGCTCGGTTTGAAGCAGGGAGAGCTGTTAGAAATGCTTGTAGAAGTATACATTTTTATATATATATATAAATATATATTTTTTTAAGGTATTGCAAAGTGTACTATCTTGGAACAAGAAACAAGTAAAAAAATATAAGTTATGGAAAAAATCGAGATGATTTGCTAAACTGTTGCTATGCCATACAGAGGAAGTGATGTAATATTTACACATGCATGGACAGATTAAGTAGCCGTTAAAGATTGGGTAGCAACAACGACGTTACCCATAGAAAATGCCTTACTTCCGGCTCCAGCAAAACTAAGCCAAATCAGTCGTCATTTTTTCCCGATACGGATGTCGCCATGTTGGAGCCAGACACTTTCGTTCGATAACGTCACCAATAATCGCCGGTCACTAGTATTAGCGTAGAGCTTCCAGTGCTTGAATATGTATAACAACAGTGGTTTTATAACTTTAAAACAGTTATGCTACAACAAAATGTCATGACTTATATTTAAATGTAAACTTCTGTGGTTCAGAGCACACCCACATGAAGAGCGCTTCTCAGCGTGATGTGGTTTATCCTTGCAGGGGAGATCTTTATATCCCTTCGTTTTGAGGGTCATATTTAAGAAATACATTTCACAGACACGACTAGCACTTAAACTGCCGACTTAATTGGAGAGGAAGGGAGAAGAGAAGAATTCGTATTGGGCCGAAAGCTCAGCACTGTATTTAGAGAATTACATGTGAATAGTCACATTCAAAGGAAGAATATAATGAAAAAAAAGTATGATTGATGAGTTTTTTTTTTTAACATGAACATGTTAAGGGTAGCAGAACAACAATGGTTATTCTGGCAAATAGAATAACCGTGTAATTGCTGT
>NC_050512.1:5346343-5372385 GCF_002922805.2 Oryzias melastigma | reverse complement strand
TATAAACAACCCCAAAGTTGTATTCCCGCAGTATTACCATGCTCTCTGAGCACCAGCCCCTTCCAACCAACGAAAATGAGTAAGTCCTCACATTGTGACACAGACAAGTGGGGAATAGTACCTTCCAGGAAGAGTCTGCACTGCCACTACTGCCCCGAGGCAAACGCTAGGTTCACATTGGATGCGGAAGCGGCGCGGAGTGGAGTTCATGCGTCATGCGCTCTCTCCTGCAGTTCCCGCCAGATGTGCATTTTTCCGTGACAGTCGACAGATGCTTCTGCTAGAGCTTTTTTGTTTTTGCCATCATGGGTAAATAAATAACCTAAAAATATTACCCCATGTTTCTGCTAAAAAGAACTGGGGCCTGTTTCAAGAAGCAGGTTTAACTAATTCAGAGTTCAAACCTGAACTCAGAGTTAACTGACTCAAATTTTGTAAACTCAGAGTTTTCAGCTTCAGAACAGCTGAAAAAAGTTGATTCAATCAACTCTGAGTTGTTGGACTCAGAGTCAGGTACGAGAGTTGCGACCATAAAAAGCCCTGAGCAATGGAGCAAGGACATTAAGATTCACTATGACAACGGGAACAAACACCAATAGGGTGTCATACTTCACGGTGACAGAAGTTGATGTTTTCCTAAAGGGGTATGCTAAGTACGGCACATTTTCTGCAAGAAAAGCAACACAGATGCAGTGCCAAAACAGAGAGAGAAAATAGCTGCCAGAGTTAATGCGTACGTCTACATTTGAATAATTTCAAGTCAGGAGAAGATCTAAATAATGTCAGAAATGTCATTTTGTCACTTGTTAAGTGTGGAATCGTTTTTGATCCGTCAATAATTTAATGAGTTATCTGTGTAATTGCATTAATGACTGTTTTTCGTAACCCCCATCCACCACCACACACACATGAATATCACTGCAAGCCTGGAATATGTTAAAATAAGTATTAGTTAATTTAACTTAAAACCTGCTTCTTGAATCGGGTTCCTGCTCTCTGCCTCTCTCTTGTTGTTTTTTTACACCCAAAACCCAGCCCCGCGCCCCGCTCCGGAGTCGGCCCACTACGTTGATTTGTGTGTGTCTGTCTCTACAGTCTCTACAGTCTGTTTAGATACAAAAACACAATTGCGTTTGTCAATCGCGGTGTTTTATTGTGAAAAATTTGTTATATTTAGAAAAGAAACTGGTTTTTCTCATATATCTTGATGTAACTTCCTGCCAGAAAGGACGCGGATCGCACAAAATAGAGCAGACGCCGAAACGATTCGCTGCACGATGCGTGCCTTCCGCGGAGGACCGCGGTGCTCTTCGCCTGGTGTGAACCACACTATAGGTTAACAAGGGCACCGAATGGAAGCGGCCTCTGCTCCACGCCGCTCTGCAGCGCTTCCGCGTCCAGTGTGAACCAGGCGTAACACACACACCCACTTTCTCCCTGGACCCAGCGGTAATACAGTATGAAGAACGCTTTTATTTTAAATGCACATCCATTGTTGTAAAAGTTTGGATGTTGTTTGTTTTTGTGAGCAAAATGCAGACACGCTGCTGAAGCCGGCTCTAGGATGACGTCATGAAATGGGCAGTACACACAAAGAGCCAAAAGCAGAGCCTCGGAGATCGAAGGGCACTAAAGAACAATTTTTAATGTATTATTCTGACAAATGTAATAGCTGTTTATTTCTCTATAAATGTCTTTGGAATTTTGGTTCCTTGGAGCTGGCGGCTACTTCCTGTTTGGAACTTCAGTTCTCATATACAGTCAATGGTTTTCATTTAATCCAAAACTGATGGTAACCACAAAGATAATCTACGAAGGGCTATACAAACAAACATCAGAAGTTATAAAACACATGTTTGTAAGTGTTTATGTTTTTGTTTATGTACCTGCAGAATTTTCTACACCAGAGAAAAGTTTGAAGCAGGAGAGTGTGATTCCAGAAGAGGAAGCTGGACCTCTGGAAACTTCTACAGAAGTTCACAACCAAGACATGGAGGAAGCTCACTGCACAGGGAATGCTATGCATGTAGGATTTAGTATTATTTTCCTTTATTATTTTTTTTAACATTAAATCAAGTAACTTCTATGTTGTTCAGCTTTCTCTTCTTAGAAAGAACATCAGATCTTTTATTGCTGTTTTGGGAGGAGAAAAAAAAAAAAACAGATAACGTAAAAGCAACAGCTTAGCTTTTTAAAGTTAGGACTGATTCAATATATTTAGTTTTGAAACTGAATTAATCAGTTATTAATTTAATAAAGAAACAGTGAAATTCTCAAAAATACTGTATTACTCTTTAATAAATCCAAAATAACGTGTAAATTCCCAAGAGGAAAGCAGAAGTTTAGTTGTAGTTACATATTTTTGAGTGTTTTTCTGATAGTTATCAAGGGTGGTTGAAGCTGGTGGTAGAAAGGATGTCATGAGCTGCGTTTCTATTGAAATGTGCTAAATGCAGACACGTCAATTTCAATTAAAATGTGCATTTATAAAAAAAAAAAAAAGGTTTTCCTGGTTGGAGGATGTGATTTTTGAGGTGTAACGAAATGTATATATTTTGTAGAAGTGCAATGGAAACACTTTTTTCAAATTAAATGAATCACATGACCAACAACCGGACACCATGCCCAGATGTGCGGTGCTTTAGGTCCTACAGCAAGACAGAGAACACAGAGGCATAGAAGGCTGCATCATCACAGCTGAGTGTCAGAAGTTGAGCGTGTCATGGAGAATTGTTCGACCCACAACTTCACTCTAAAATCACCACCACAATTTCCCTAAATCACTTCATTTCATGCTTAGAGTTTTCCGTTATGGTCATTTGTCTTAAAAAACATCATTTTTTGAACCATCAGCCAAAGAGGTTTCAGAGTACAACCTGGACTAGAACCAGACAGCAATATCAAGAAAACAACTTTACTATAGCAACCATTAGTGGAGGATTTAATATGAACATGTTTTATCTTTTCAGGACAATAATGGTCTTAATACAAGTGAAGATTGAAATTGGTCAAAAATCCCGTATTTCTTGCATGAATTTAGTTTTCAGGGAATTTACAGATTTTATTGGTAAGCAAAACGGATATACTATTAACTACAACTAAATACTATAATATTGCTATATTATTGTCATAGTGTATTTAGTAGACACACAAACAGAAAAACGTAATAAAACTTGCTTGAAAAGGTTACCTGACTTTAAAAAAAAATGATGGTTCTTCATAATTACTCTATAACGTCTTTATGAGAAGAGAAATTAAATATTTATACATAATCAAACATAAAAAATAATATTCTGAATTAGACTTTGTTCCATGATAAATTAGCTGCCTGTTAAAATCTTGTCACAAAGTGTCGTGATCATGAATATAAAAATATAAAATCAAGTTAAAAGCATCAAAATGACTGTTGTCACACCTGAACAACACTTTAGCTCAACCAGAGAATGCCCATTTGTTGAATGTTTAGAAATGAGTTGTGGATCAATGGTAATCCATCCTTCTGCAGTGTGATAAATTAATTTAGTAGACGGATGTCTCTCTTGATTAATAGAAATCTGCTTGCATACTGGTTACACAATAGTCCCCATCTGACAGTTACATGTCAGGTCATTTTCTGTTTCTTTCAGCCACTCGGCGCTCAAGCTGATCACTTTGGTGGGCAGCTCAAGGAGGAGCCTCTGCAGACCATGCCAGAAATTAATGAAGTGCAAGAGTGGAGCATGAGATCGCAGGGTGAGTCTCCACCCCCTTTTACATAACCACTCCCCCCTCTTCTTCTCTTCTAAGAATACCCGATCTTTAGAGATGGCCAAATCGATACCTCGCGAAGCACTGACACAATTGGGCTGAGATCGACACTCTGCTCGAATCATTTGAGTTAGAAATAGTGACATCTGCTGGTGGTCAATATACATCCAAGCGCACACGCCGTCAAGACCTTCAAGGAAACTTTAAAGCTCAGTCAGTGTTTATCTTTTTATGAAATGTTTGATCCAAGATTTGTAATACTCATTTTATCTGGATAATGCTTTGACAACTATTGGATGTGGCAAATATGTTGGATAGTAATATTGGCTTTGGATATACAATAGGCAAGAATGAGCAGGATCATCTTCTCCACTATGATGTTTCAGTTGCGAATGTAACTGGGTGGTGGATTGCGCCCACAAACCCCACCCCGCCACCCCCCCGCTCGTGGGGGAGCAGCACATGAACCGAGGGAGAGAGAGCGGGATGAGGAAACGACAACATATAGGGCCCGGTCCCACTGGCTTTCACAGCCATGTTATTGCTGGAGCACGGAAGAAATTTCCTCCCTGTGGTCCAGACGCTGTTAGCAGTGGACTGGTAGTGCAACGGGCGAGATGTGGCAGCGGAACAAACGTCTATACACGCGGTACAAAATTTGTCCGCCGTTGCACGCCG
Organism: Oryzias melastigma; assembly: GCF_002922805.2. NCBI lineage: Eukaryota > Metazoa > Chordata > Actinopteri > Beloniformes > Adrianichthyidae > Oryzias > Oryzias melastigma. The sequence continues at coordinate 5,367,960 of NC_050512.1, read as the reverse complement.
AAAGAATTTTTGAACTGCACAAAAATTGAGACCACGTGTGACTGCGTGTGGTACCAGCGTTACGGCTGTGAAATGGCCGTGGAACAGCAGTGCAACAGCAGTTTCAGTGTGAGATCGGACCATGGAGTGAATGCCGGCACACGCGCCGGTCTGCGTTTGTACCACTGCTTACAGATTCTGTTTAACGGCTGAGCGTGGGAGGACGCGCTTACACGTGATTAAGCAGTGCTCTGGCAGTGGAGTGGCAGTGGAATGGCCTTTAGCATCTGTATCACTGCTATTCCACAAACATGAATAAAGTTAGCACGTCTAAGCGCGTGTGGCAGATTTTCCTAATTTTTTACCTGTGATATGGCCGTGAAAACCAGTGGGACCGGGCCTTAATTTAGGCTACACTCACATCAATAACAACACGTGTTTTTACTTTATTTATTCTTTTTGTGCATAATCTTATATTGTTGATGATGAAGTAAGTAAAGCAAAAAAAAAACCCTAGCGAGCAGTTTGGGAGACGAACAGCAGCATCTCGCATCTCTAAGAAGAGCCACACTTTTCATCCCTACAATTAACCAACACAGACAACAATATTTCGGTCCGTTATTAAACCGTGGTAAAGTTCTGTTTAACAGCTCGGCCATTGACAGGTTGTCAGTGTGCTCGACATGTAACGTATCGAGGCCTCGTTTCCATCGGTCACGTGATTTGCAGTCTAATTGCTACCGAGCAACACTTCCGGTTTAAAGAGATCGATCCTGTATCGAGAAGGTGTGCCGAGCTGGACATCTCTACTGATCTTTAATGGCAAAAATGGAAGAAATACGTTTTCCTGTCACTGATACGGCAGTGATAGAGGTGGGTCTTTATAAAGATTAAGCAGAATGTTGTAACATTTGCATGAAACCACAGTTAAATTGTAAAAGTAGAAACATTTACAGTAGTCACTGAAATATTTTAAAGCTGACAAATATAGTTACAGATACATTTAGTGGCTGATAACTAATGAGGCTTTCCCTTTGAATTATTCAACAAAATCCTTTTAAATTCTTGCTAGTGAAACAGTTTTAACGAAAATGATGGTGCACTGTAAAAAGATTGACCACAATAAGACCATAAAAACATGTAGGATGTGTCTTCTAACTAGCACACCAGTATATTATTGTCCAACAACGTCAGTGTCCGGTCATTTGGACATCTGTCACTATGCAAAAGTGGAGTTAACAGGATAGTAAACTGATTAAGATTGATAATATTTTCTAAAAAGATGCTGAAATGCACATTGACATGACACTGAGCTTCTGGGAGAATTTCCTTCAGGACTAATGAGACAAAACTTGGTTCACAGACCATAAATTCACAAAATTTAAAGCATTCAAAATCAGGAAGACTTTCATTGCTGGGAAACATGGGAGGCTTCATTATGGTCTGGGCTGCTTTGCTATATCCAAAACAGGGTTATTTAAACCTGAGGCATTCTGGAGAGAAATGTGCGGGCTTCTGCTGGAAGTTATAGTTTTAATCCAAGAAAATCAGAAAATAGGACCTCTAGCAGAACAATGAACCCAAAATACAAATGGCTAAAAATGTCTTTAATAAAGCCTGATTGAACTGAAACCTCCCATCCAGAGAAGGCATCTTTTTAAAGATGCACTCTGATGAAAATCGGGTTTCTAACATGTTCATGTGGATTTTTTCTTGTCCTAGAGAATATATGTATAAAGAAAATTATGCATAAAATTTAGGGATGTAGCAATGAATTTCAACAATACCTTGGTTCATATCATAATTGGCAGTTGCCTCTAAGATTCATAGTCAATTTTAGTCGATTTTGATCGATCTGATTGGATCAAAATCACTGACTTAAAATGGATCCAGGACATTTTTATCCAAGACTTCCTTCAGTGTGACTCAGAGATAAATACCTGCTACTGAAAAGTGCAGGTGATGTTTTCCAGATTCCTCGTATTTCTTCAAAATAATCCAGTGTAGATTAAATATATGTACAAGTAAACAAGAATAAATGTCAAACCCATTAACATTTTAATGTGATAAAGTTCAGCCCACTGTTGTTTTTTCGCATCTGAATAATCATTATTAGAACATCCTGCCACACTGTACGGTCACATGACTTTGACAAATTCAGTGTTTCCACACATTGGACTGGAATGATGGTTTATCAGTTTTTGCTGCATCATGTGTGTGTTATCCGCTTTGGTGGACCTTATTTTAACAACCTGTTGCACGTTAGTCTAAATGATATTTTTCAAGATCAATTATAAATGATGTATTTCATTTTGAAATGCTTTTTTTAATGGTCAAGTTTCATTCAATCAACAACTTGCCTCAGATTGATCTTGTTGGATTGAAGGAAATTTAGATTGATTCATCATTACACTTGTGCTAAAATTGCATTTCTTCTTTCAAACTTGTCGTTGATCAGGAGCAGACAAAAAGTTTTTGTAAAAAAGCGCATTTGTTATGTAGAAAACTATGCTGGTGGTAGTTTACAGACTCTTATATCCACATCTTAACAGCAGTGCAAGAAAAAAGGCGCACAATATCAGAGCAATCCAGCTGTTCAGTTTTGAATAGATTCCAGCTCAGACGAGGAAAACAAAGACGTTAATGGATCTATTTGTCTGCAAGGGAATGCATCCAAATGGAGCAGAGTTTTCAGTTCCTACATCACAGAAACAATCTTTTTCGAATTGCATTTTTTTTTTGTCTACTCCTGATTCACAAGGATTTGAATAAATAAATAAATACAAAAAAATGCAGTTTTTAATCTTAATTTTCTTTTAAATGTCATCAGAAAAAAGCCACAAGAACATGTTTAAAACAACCAAAAACACAAGTGTATTTGAAGTGGGTCTTTAAGTCTTTACTGACATTTTTGGTACATTTTACCAGACAGACAGCACAGCGACAGAATGCAACTACAGTGGGGAACAATCCTTTGCTTCCATGTGCTGCTCTCTTGTCCAAATGAATGAGCAGAATGAGCTTTTACAGACACCTGAAAGTCAAAGTCTCACAACCTTTCTTTGCAGAAACGGATCCTTCCAGCCTGTCAGGTTCTAGTAAACGTTTCAATGAGCAGAAGATCGCAAAATGGGAGAGCGGTTTTGAGCAGGGAGCAGAATCGAGCCAAGAAGGCCACTCGGCTTACTCCTCTGAAGCTCTGTTCCAGAGCAGGTATGGTATGGATCAGTTAGGCGGCGTGGAGGAGACTGCAAATGAAAACGCCAGCATGATGGCCATGGCTAGTTACAGTGACATGCAAGGATCGTCATCCCACCTGGGGGGCAACTTGGCTGACTTGAACCAATGCAATGATAAAAATGCAATGGTGGAAGGAGCTGATCACCAGTGTTACCAGACTGTTATCCCTCAGAAAAGACGACTCGCTCCATCTTCACCAGTAGCATCACCTGAAAAGGCCAACATGAATGAAAAGGAAGCCTTTACCTGTTTATTAATAGATGAAGAGGGTTACTTGCAAGACACAAATGTACCTCATGCGTCTTCTGATGCAGGAATACTATTGAGTTTTCGTGGCCAGGGCATTCCATTAACCCAGTCTTCCTCTCAGGGTTTGTATGAACCTTCGAATCCATGCAGTGGTTCATTAAACTTAGACACTTTGCTGCATCAGACTGCATCCAAAGGAGGGAGAAGAGATGCATCAAACTCATGTTCCACAGCCTTTCCTAATTCTGTTTCCCTAAAGACCCATAAACGGACACTCAAAAGTACCGGACACGGGGCGCCATTCTCCCGCATCCAGGGCACGAAGAGTTCCACTCAAGCGTGCAATCTCCAAATCCACCAGAAGATTCACTCAGGCCAGGAACTCCACCTGTGTAGCCACTGTGGCAAAGGATTTTCTTCCTTTGAAGACTTAAAAAGCCACAAATGTGGGCAAATCGGGGACAAACCTTACTGCTGCACCGTTTGTGGGAACAAGTTCAGCCGCCTCTGGAATCTGAAGCTGCACCAGAGAATTCATACCCAAGAAAAACCCCACCGGTGCAGTATGTGCGACAAAAGCTTCACACGGGCAGATATACTGAAGATTCACCAGCGCACCCACACCGGAGAAAGGCCGTACTGCTGTTCTGTTTGTAACCTCAGTTTCAAACGCCTGGATCACCTGAAGTCACATCAGCGCAAACACATCAACCTGTAAGACTCGAGCAACAGCTGGTTTGAGCATTTATTTGTCTAGTAAAGAAACAAAGACTGTTTTTTAGTAAAATGTTGGTATTTTCTGATGAAAAGCATATTTACTGAAGACAAGAATCAACATGAAAATTTGAGACCATGATAAATCATCAAATAACCTCCACTTCTTTTGTGACACGAATCTTATTCAGCTTCATTGAAAATGAAATAGTAACTCAAATGAGGGGCCTCTGGTCACATGCCAGATGGCGCCAGAAAAATCTCTAGCCGGAAGCGGAAATTTTGTAACTTTAGCCGATTGCTTAAGCAGAAATTTCAGAAACTTTAGGAAACCCCTTTTAAAAAATTATATATTGAAACCTTTTCCGAACTATCAGCTTTTAAGATTTTAAATGTGAATAAACTGTAACTGTCTTGCAGTTTAGTGTGCAAGATGAACATCAAATGGGGCAGAGAACGTTAATCTTTTAATTTCTTCCAAGTCAATATTAATAAGTGTTCACATTTGTTTAATTAATGCAGTTTTTTTTTCTCTGTGAATTATCTGATCGCCGGCGAAATGCCGTTTTTTTTTCCTCTGTAAATCACCTGATCAGAGTTGGCAAAATGCGTTTTTTTTTTTAATTTTTTTTTTCTGTGAACCAGGTGATCGTTGAAGAAATGCTGTTTTTTTTTTTTTCTCCGAATAAACTGATCACGTAAGCAGTTACGGTATGTCAAAGAAAAAAGTCAAAACCTTTAAACCAGGGGTTCTAGTCGAGGACTTCCTGCCACTGATTTCGGGTGCAAATTATTATTCTCTTTTTTTTGTGGCCAGCTCCAGCAGGGAGAAGGACTTCCGGCTATTAACTTTTAAGCTGCATATTATTTCCCTGTGGCCAGATTCTCTTGACAAAAATGCACCCTCGTGGGCGTGGCTGTCTTCACATCAATCACAATAAATTCTGTCAGTAATTTATTAAGTTATTTAATGTTCCACTGATGATCCCAAACAAAGAAAAGCTGTTTTAGTTGGCTTTCCTGGCATTTGAGTTCCATCTTTAAGCCATAGGTTTACCGAGATCTTTGACGATATCCGATGGATGGCTCAAAGATGGACTCAAAATTCCATAGCATTTAACGGAAACAGAACACAGACATTATCAACTAATGTTACAACATTAACAGTAGTGCTGACCGATATGGGAAAAATTGTATATCACAGTAACAATGTATATCACGATAAACCACATTAAAGTATATTTTCAGTTATTCTCTGAAAAAAAATATTTTCTCTGACTCAATATTTTCAAGTAACATGTAACTGAATTGTCATAAATGGGAAACATTTTTTTTTAAAGTACTCAATTTCAAATTTCTTAGTAGAAAAACCCTTTTCTGCACAAAAGTTCAGCAATAAAAACGATAGAAACGATTTAAGAGAAACGTCATGATAGACACTTTACCATCGCCCACACGATATGTATTGTCATGTCGCCCAGCACTAATTAACAGACTAAAAATGTCCCTCCTAAAGTAAAAAGGTGAACAGAGAACTGGTTAATAATTGCAGGACGTTGCTACACCAACAGTAACCTTAAAAGAACTGCAAGAGCTTCTGGGAAGTCTTGCGTATTCTTAACAGACCAGCAAGGCAGATGTTTCTTCTTTCAAAGAAAACATCCAAGTCCTGCCAAACTCTCAAAAGCATCTTACAACAGCACACTAGTCAAAAATATGATGGTTTGATGAAACATTTAATTTTTTTGCCAATGCTTTCAAAAGACGTTTGGTGCAATGTTGCACACGTCACATCCTCAATGAAGCACGGTGGTGGTACTATCATCTTGCTATCTTTTACTTCAGTTAATGTTCAGAGAATTCTCAATGATTTCAAACAGCAGTCACTCTAAGCACAAAGGAAGAAAATTGAAGATGCGTGTATTTTTCAACAAAACTGCTCAAATTATATATATAAACGACAGAATCACCACAAAAGTCTAAACATGAATCTAATTTAAAATCTGAGCGTGATATAAAGAGTACTGTCCAAATATACCAAATCCTACCCACAGAAATGAGTACTAGAAATAGGAATTCTAAAGTATTTATTTGAAGTTGAATACTTAATAATACTCCTCTTCCTAAAATATTTTATTGAAAACTGTATTGGGTCTTATTTAAATGGGAAAAGTTCTGAGCTGTCTCGTCTCAGTTCGGTCTGTTTTAGACTTTAACACGAATGTAAGGACTTCACATTCTCTGTATATCGTTTGGTTTTTAGTAATACTTTCTGTGAACATAAAAAGGCTGACGATAATTTGTATCGTATTTCTCATGTTTTTAAAAATACTCTGGTGGTGGGTAAAAAAACCTAATTTTTGTGAATGGGATTTAAAATAAAATATCATTTAGATCTTTGAATGGTTTTATGTCTTCTTGGCAGCAGAAGGTTAAGCTCTATGAATGGTGATTTTTCAAGACGATGGCACCCCAAAACAGTGAGGATTTCCATCTAAGGGAGTCTTATGCAGAATAATGACCTTCATCTCCTCCATTATTTTGTATTTGTTTTTTAATTCTTTAGAAAGCTATCACCGGTCTTATATACTGATGGGGTTTTTTTGCAAAATAGATTTATTTAAAAAAAACAAACAACTGTTTTCATAATAATCTTTTAAGCAGCACTCCTGACCTCCCCCCTGTGGTGAGAGCTCATGTCAGCTCTGTGGAAAGTTTCGAACGCTGGGGAAAACCTAAAAAGGAATTTATTTTGGCATGGAAAATGCAGTTACATAAGAGTGAATTAAAAAACAATAAAAAGCAGATGTTTAGGAAAGAAAATGATCTATAATTGTAAGAGACTTGTATTTTAAACACATTTCACAAAAGATAAACAATCTGAGAAACAAACATGATAGATTTTTTTTATTAATAAACCATAGAATTGAGGATTTTTGATAAAGTGTGGGGCTATCTGTTGATAATTCCAACATTCCACTTCAACCATTGACGGTATAAGAGAACTGGACTGATTTATTATTATGTTACATTCATTGACTGTGAATGGTTACATGCAGAAAAGGGTTTACCTTCAACTCCAGTGAAATAATCTCAGTTCAGTGGCCATTTTTCCACAATATGGACACCTCCATGTGGAGGTAGTAAAAATTAGTCAGCAGTTATTGGGTCTGAGTCAGTCTGTATTTATGGCAACTACTGTTGCCAATCAGGAGTGAGCTTGATGGAAGTTCACACCCTTTCCACAGAAAGCAGGCATGGGAGAATCTAGTTGAGTCTGAACTCCTTCACTACTTAGTGCACTATATAGTGGATTTGGCATTTTATAGATCTGTCTAAATCAATGACCAAGTCCGAATTCCCACCCTAATCCCTAAATACTAATAAACTATATAGGACTGTATCGCGCCCTGGATTTTAAAATCAATTTAGACATGAAGCTCACTACTTTTTTTTTTTTTTTAATACCGTGATATGACATCACCAATTTCACAACATTAAAAAACCTAATTCATATGAAAATTTTACGCCTAATTTTCCACTGTGTTCACTGTTCTGATGCTGAAAATGTTGAGTTTGTTAAAAATTACATTTAAACATTTTTTTTTCCGCAAAAATTGTTCTAACGTAATGCATCGTGGTATAAATTTGATAATGTAGTGAGCATTGATGCACACTGGTTTTCACAGAGACTTCTGGGAAGTTTCTAATGCACTCGTGGTGAAGGAATTTGGACATAGCCAAGAATTCCAAAATCGAGTTCCCTAGAAATTTCCCTGAAGTCTCTGTGAAAACCAGTGTGCATCAATGCTCACTATATTGGTGAATATAGAACACAATGCATTGCATTTAAACGACTTTTGTGGAAAGAATATATTATAATATATATTTATCACAGGGGTGTCAAACTCAATCGCAAAGGGGGCCAAAATCCAAAACACACCTTAGATCGCGGGCTGAACAGCATAAACATTTATTGAACACACTAAAACTAAATTGTTTAAACTTTAAAAACTTAACTTTTTAACATTACTATAAATAAAAACCGGGAAGAATATTTTTCCAGAATAAATCAACTTAAACCTTAAATAACTTTCAATATTTTACCCTCCATAAAAATTATACAAGTTATAAATAAGCAGAAGATAACATTGGGCCATTAATAACAATAAAATAAAATGATCTGGAGGGCCTGATCCGGCCCCCGGGCCTTGACTTAAACATGATATATCAGAACACAATGGATTCATAGTCTTCATAAAATGTTCATATTTATTAGGTTTTCACTATGTGAAATATGTGAGGTTATATTTTTGTTAAAAAATGTGAGCATGGTGTCTGGATTACTTTTAAAATACAAAGCACCAGACAGTTTTAGGATTAGGACTATGATTAAGAAAGATTATAACCATTGACTGTAAAAATATATACAGTCTATGATTATAACAGATGCGGAAACGTCACGTGCGCTTTGTCATGCCAAACCTCTGGGCCACCGTACTGCGTAATACGTGACACCGTGAGTCAAAACAACGGCTACAAGTGGGTGTTGATGTCCGTCCATTGCATTAGACCGTTTCGCAGTTGCTTTGGCCAACTAAAACTAAAGAGTAACTTTAGAGAAGAGGAGTTTCTATCGATAGCGGAATGGAGGGTTGCTGAGTTTCGCGCGACGCCGGAATAGATTAGCATGCGGATGCTAATGCTAGGTTAGCTGCTTAGGCGATATCAGTCCACCGGTATGTCTGTCAATGAGCATCTCGTCCGTGAGTTTCATTACTGTCTGAATTTTAGTCACAACCAAAAACAATAACCCCGGTGCGCGGGCACCTTACTAAACAAAAAGCGCATTTAAAACGAATAGCATCAAAAAGGATGTAAAAGAAAATCTCAGACATTTTAAATCAAAGGCACCGCTTCCCTGTTTATCTGAGAGGAAAACAGACATTCAAGAGCGAGAAGTGAGAGTCCACCATGCCGGATCTGGACGCCCTGGTTGTGGCCTTTCAGACCCAGCTGTCTGATGTGATGGAGGCTGTGGTGAAGACGGCGATGTTTGAGGTCACGCGCCTGGTGGAGGACGTCTTCCTGGTGGAGGTGAAACGGAGGAGGCAGGAGCTGGAGTCTCTACGGATGCAACTGCAGCGGGCTGAGGAGCAGGTCGGAGAGGACAAAGGGGGACCGAAGAATCGCGCTGAAAGTTCAGGACTGGAGGAAAGAGCGGACTCTGGGGAAACGGGAGAGCTTCAGGAGGGTAAGAGCTCCGACCTGAAGGGGTTGATGGGACATGTGTGTGGATCAACAGAGCAGTCATGTCCTTCATTTCCAGACATGATGCCTGGCTGTGATGTCAAAACTCAGCGGGATGCTGTCGGATGCTGGATGTCCGGTCTCAAGCTGGATATAGAGGATGAACCTGCAGCCACACAGAATCCTGAACCCAACTCACAGGTGAGTCAGCTGTCAACAGATCTGACTTATTTAGCTGTCACAGTCACCCTTCAGGCTTAATCATCATCAACGTTCCTTTTAATGGGATGCATTAATTCAAACAATCTGTTTAGTGCTTTTCATTCCGTTTGAAACACAAATAAAATGCTTATAAAATTGAAAAGTGTTTGAAAACTGACACACGTTAAAAAAGGCTGATGTCTTTTGCACACAATTATTTGCAACCAAGAGCCAAAATTGATTCATGTTAGTCCCATATGTGGCCAAAATGCACATTGCTGCATCGCCTGCATGTATTTTAACCCTAACCTTAACCCCTAACCCCACCCAATGTACGTCAATGGTCATCACCGCAGCGCCCGCACCAACACAGAGCAGTGCAGACCCCAAAGCGGTACCCCAGGTACCCCAAAGGGAACAAGCACAGAAGCAACAGCTACTGGAAAACACAGAGTTTCAGTCACACAAAAGCTGTCTTAAATGTATTGTTTAGGATCTAAATGTCTAAAGATCTGTGCTAGTTTAAAACTTCACTCATAATTAGGGCTGGGTTTAATTATCATTTCCAGAAATGATTTAATTTGATTCATAAGAGCCGGAATCGATTCGATTCCAATATTTTTCAACTACTCTTTCGATTCTTAAATTCAGTACAATTTTGAGTTTACACATTTATACACATTTGTTTAGAAATACATTAATAATCTACTATATGATTTGAATATATTCGTATTAATCTCTAATGAGATTGTTAATATCATACAGTGTTACATGGATTCTCTAAAGGAGAAGTTCTAACTAAAATGTTCAGATCATTAACATTGGAAACATTGTTCTGCTTCTCCTGGAGGGCGTTTCAGTTTGGACACTAGGAGATGATCGCGCTGTAGCATTACACCTTATTCCAGAAGAGGAAGAAAAAATGAGGAAAAGAAAAAAGATGTTTTAGACCACAAGTAGTTACTTTAAAAAATATTTCCTTAAAAGAATTCAGAAAATTAATGCCTGTGAGTTTATAAAGATGTTTATTTAGTTAGTGATGTATGTTTAGGTAGAGCAAGCATTAGCATTAGTCGTTCTATGGAAAATTCCATTAAACGTTAGCATCAAGCTAGTGGACTTTAGCTTTATGTGCTAAATAAATTTATATTTTTATGAATTGATTTTTTATCTATTAACCTTAAATCGATTCAAATTGATTTTACTAAACCAGCACTACTAATAAAGACTTTGACTTCCCGACGGCAGCATGTTAGTGTAGTTAGCGTGCTCGTCTCGGACCAAGGGGTTCTCTGTATGTGTGGATGTCTCCGGTCCCTAACCCAGCAAATAAGTGGACTGTAGAGTTGTTGGTTGAATACATAAAGAGCTGTATTTGATTCGTTGCTTCAAACTACAAAGATATAATTTAACATTTGTGTTACGGAGACTACTTATCGCCACTTATCCCTTCTTTTGCGGTAAGCGTACCGCATTGGCCTGATACCACGATGACTGTAAATTTGCGGTTAATCTTGCTGGCCTACTTCGTCGATGAATTGATAACTCTTAAATTTCACACAGGCGTAAATGTGTGTTTGTCAGTGATTGTGTGGTCCTGCAACAGACTGGGAAACAGTTCACTGTGTACCCCACCTTCCCCCAGCAGTACCTAGGATAGGCTCTGGCCCCCCTGTGAGCCTGAAAGGAATATATGGGGTTTAGAGAAAAAAAAAACTGGACTTTCTTCCTAATCAAAAACACATAATGATTAGTATTGAAGGTGCTATTTACCTTTCAGGCTGCAAAACAAGAGGATCAGATGACCACTTTGGGTGTGAAAGAGGAAGAAGTGAATGCACCGTGTTGTTCTTCACATAATTGGAGCAGTACGTTTGATGGTAAGGATTCCTTATTCTCTTTATGTTGGCTTTGTTAGCTTTAAAGGGTCTAAATCAGTCGTTCTCTGGTCCTTCTCATAGATTTTCTTGTCAGTTTCAGTTCTCTTCTTTCACTTCAATAATTCTACTTAGTAGTTTTACAGTTTCATAAAAGCTTTACTCATAAAATTAAAAGTGATCTGTTTTGGTGCTTTCGAAGGAATGAAGTGTAAAAATAAACCATTTTAGATACTATTTGTGAGTGATTTTTTTTTATGGATTCATTTTTTAGAAAGAACAGGACTTGAGTCTAACAACGCAAGTGAAGCGGCTGAAGTTAGATCCAAGAAGGCTGAGGGAGACGGCGAAGATTTCTCGAAGAGCACCAAAAGACAATCGGCTGCATATCAGTATCCCGAGGATCAGCCGGAGGCGTGCCTGGTCGCAGATCAGCCTCATTTTCCTCCTCTGGAACTGGACGCGGGTTGGATTGGTCTTCCTGGTCTGCTGCAGAGCCACAGGGCTGAAAAGGAATGCGATCCGGTCAAAAGTGAAAGTTCTGCAGCTCACAAAGAGCCTGCGCTGTGTGACTCGGTGAGAGCCGACGTTCAGCTTTCTTTAGGTACAGATCGTGTTTCTTCCTCTGGTTCCCCTAAAGCCAGAATTCAACCCGGCGGTGCGCTGGGGGTAACTGTGAAGACGGAAGCCCTTATCGATTCAGGTGAGCAAAGAGAACGTGCAGAAAAAAAGCTTAAAAAAGCCGGACCAGCATCTCCAGCCACTGCGGTCAAACCGCACAGGGTGATTTTGGAGAAGTTCAGCAGCTCTTACAATAAAGCCTCTGTGCTAGAAGTAATGAAGCCTCAGTCTAAAGTAGATTTGAGCTCACATGAAGCTACAGAGCATATCCATCGACCTATGAAAAAGCCTCCAAGTATTCGAACCTCCTCACCAGCGTCTGCAGCTCACTCTTTGGTGGGAAGCCTCAGTAACTCTAACAGGATTCCCTCCACGTCCAAAGCTGCTCCTCCTTCCGCTCTCTCCATGCAGCGGCTTCACCTTCACCGGACCGGTGCGTCATGGGCGGGCCTTAAATCCCAGCTTCAGCCCACAAACTGTCATCACTCCAACCCCACCCCCCACGTGGAAGCCCACCCCCACGTCGGCTCCAGGCACCTCCTGCGCTGCGGTCAGTGCGGCAAGTGCTTCCCTCACCCCAGCAACTTGAAGGCGCATCTGCAGACGCACACAGGCGAGCGGCCGTTCTGCTGCTCGCTCTGCGGGCGCAGCTTCACCAAGCTGAGTAACCTCAAGGCCCATCGGCGGGTCCACACTGGGGAGAGGCCATACTGCTGCCTCGCCTGCGGTAAAAGGTTCACTCAGAAGTGTAACCTAAAGCGGCACCAGAGGATCCATCTGGATGTATGATGCTGGAGAGCCCAGATGTTTACATAGACTTTGGTGTTTGTGAATCCTAAATGTTTAAGTTATAACGTTTAATGTGACTCTTGAAGTCCTTCAAGTCTGATTTGAATCCTCAGATTTATTTGTTGCGTTTTTAAGAAGCCCTCTGTCAGCTCAGAAACTTTACAAAAAAACATTTAGATGGAAGTGCATCAGCCTGACCCAAACTCATCAGAACATTTACGACAACTGAGTCCTAAAACGTCCTTAACTAGTGCTGGATATCACTGCCAAACTACTTCCTCTATTTCATTTCATTCAGATTCAATAAATATTAACTTATTTGTCAAACTTCCTTCCCGAATACAATTCAATTTGCTTATAGCAGGGGTCTGCAACCTGCAACACTTAAAGAGTCATTCCGGGCAATTTCTCGACAAACTAAACCCAGTAGCAGCCACAAAGTCTTCACTCATCCTTTAGAAGATAAGATACTGATTTATATTCATGTTTTTGCTACTAACACAATATATTTAAACAAACTATTGTGGTTTTTTGGTATAAATAAAACATAAACATGAAGAGAAAAGAGCTTTTTTTTCAAAAAAATATTAAATAGTTTATAACTTTAGACAGAGCTTTGCGTTACTTCCCTTCAAAATAAAAGACATCCTACACCATAGGATCATGTCAATTCAGCAAATGCAGAAGGAAGTGTAAAGTCATCAATTAGTTAAAAAAACAAACTGTTGATTTTACTGTTTCTAGAGCATTTAAGCCACAAATTCACACATCTAACCACAAAAAGTAAATCAGAGCTAATGAAGTGACCCTTACCACATAATAAAACCGTGAGTAACACTTTAAATCCTTGAATTTGTTCAAAAATAGAAAATCTGCTGTATAACCCAGTAGATTATAAATATAAAATGTTATGTGATAAACAAGGCTCAAAATGAACTCCAAATGTGTCAGTATGACGATAACCTACAAAGGACTGATGAAGAATTACGGCTACCGTTGTTAGGATCCTCAGTGAATGATTCATACCGTCCTTCAACTGTTTGTGAATGACTTGAAAAAAGTTTTTTTTTTACTTTACTACATACTTTGTCCTTTAAAGTTACTCTTAATTTTTTTTAAAACATTTTATTTTAGCCAAAGAGCCACAATGGAAGGGTGAAAAGCTACATGTGGAGCCGCAGGTTGCAGATTCCTGGCTTATAGAAATATGTTTTTGCATAACTAGCCATTTAGAGTGAACACAAGTAGATTTCCTGTTAATAAAATTATGAATTCTTATGAAAAAACACAAAAAGCAGTTTAGTTTCTTTAAAATAAAAGGGAGTGTTTAAAATAATTCATGGATTTGATTAACCCTTTAACACCGGAGGCGTCGCTTTTGACACTTAAACACACAATATTAAACATCCTAAAGGAGAAAAGTGACTCTTCTCCTTTAGGATCTGCTAGAATGACGTTGATCGTGTTAACATTTAAGAATACTACACTGGAGCTCCGCTGTTAAAGGGCTAAATATTATAAGTCAACATCTGGTCATTGCTAACACATTTTTAGAAAGTAACTCAAACTGCTGATCAAATAACTAGCAACTTTAGTGAAAGCTAAGAGGGTTTTTTTAAGGTGGATTTCATATGAAACAAACATCTTTTTTTTAAGTGCCGTGTATTTTTCTGTCAGTATTCTGTGCGTAGGTTTTATCGGGTTCTGTTTTCCCTGTCAGTCTTAATAATCCACAAATGTCTCCATTTAGTTAATCACCTCCATGTATTTAAGTGTCTGGTTTTCAGTTCCTCATTGTCAGGTCATCTGCTCTGTCACCACTTTTGTTCCTCCATGGGGTTTTGTCATGTTTTGGTTAATTTATTAAATTCTTTAGGTTCCTGTCATCCAGCCTGGTCTCCTGCATTTGGGTCCTCCACCAACATGTCATGACATTTCCATCATAAAGTCAATTCATTTAGCAGTTCTATAATGGAATTGGAAAAACTACACAATGCTGTTTTTGCTGCTTAGCATCCTCTCTTTTGACAGTGTAATCCTAAAGTCAGATCAAGTGGATGAAAGTTGTGTTCAGTTTTCAGCTGCAGAGTCTGTTCTTTCAGTTATGGTTGTAATCAACAATATTCTTTTAACAGTCAGGTTTAGGGTCTGCATGAAGGAGCTGACAGATCGTCTGAGTCGGATGGAACGCCATCAGGGGCTTTAATTCCACCTTAACTGCTGACTGAGATGGAGACTGGGATAATCAGAGCAGTTTCAGACTGAACTGACATTATTGTGTTGTCATTAGGTTGATTTCCGTTTTGTGGAACAATCATTATCCTGAAATATAACTTGATCAGCAGAAAACCTACTTTCCATCCATGCAATGGACAAACCGTCCAACATTAGTGTAGCTGTGATAACCCCCCAGCTCCTGTGCTGCACATCGACCTCAGTCATCAGTGATGGTGAACATTCCGTACTTCTCTTCTTACACTCATTTCAGCAGTTTTTAACTGAATGTGAACTAAAATAAAGCTCATTTCTCAAACAGCTGAGGTCATTTTTGACAGCTGACTTGAATTGATATATATTCACATATTTAGAAATTTTGTTGCCAAGGTAATAAAGATATATATATAGGATATATATGTGTATCTTTCATCTATGATCATTTGTAGAGGTTGAGTGTGTGGAGAAGAGGGTGATGTTTTTGGGTCTGTAGCATACAAACCCTTATCCACCATGAAAAACAAAATGGACCTGAATATTATTTAGAATCTCGCCTAATTTTTCAAAGTGACACAAGATGTTTAGCTACAGAGAGGTCTCTAGGATTGTTGGAATTAACTGCAGTCATACTTGATGCTGGTCTGTAGACATCTTTCTGATTTTTAATTTTAGGATTTTTATCATTTAATGACTTAAAAAAAATTTTTTACTGGTGATCTTTTAACTTTTGTTTTAATAAACTGCAAAAAAATAGATATTAGGACTGTGATTAAAGATCTATGTGCAAGAAAAAACTCCAAAATCTTTGGCAGTTGAGCTCTGGGTTGATGAAATCGTGCATAGTTGAAATGAACTCAGACCATAGATGTCAAAAACCCTAAAACCAAATAGATGCTTCTGGTGGTTTGAGGATAGACTGACACCTGCTGCTCCGGAGCCTCATGTGGTTCTTTTATTAAAGAAAATTTAAAAAGTTTCTAAATCTTAAAAATGAACTATAAAGTAAGAAGTGATAAAGTAGTAAAGAGGGGAAAAAAGTAAACTAACTCAAACTTTAACTCATTAACAAACAGTTGAAGGACAGTGTGGATCTAAAGTCAAACTACACATTTTGACATATTTTGTGCGTCCTGTCCTGCACTACAAAATTAACGGGACGTTAAAAAGCACAAGTATTAAGGTGCAATGGATTATGAAGCAAATTTTCCAGTTTTGAAAAAATTAAGGAATTTTAAGTGTGTGGCAGGGGTCACTTAATTAGTTCAGATTTCATTTTGGTTTGTTAGATTTAAATTTCTGGCAGAAATACACCAACAACAGTTAAATTAAGTATTTTTATTTAGTCTCTGCTGACATTATACTTGGTATTACTACGTTTACTGCATTGAGAAGATCATATGTGACAGGGTGTCTTTTATTTTGAAAGGAACTTCTATCAAAAGTTAAAAAAGACTATTTTCTTTTAATGTTTGTGTTTTATTTATGCAAAATGATAGCATAAATACAGATCAGTGTCTTATTTTTTTAAATGGTGAAGGGAGACTTTGTGGAAATCAACCTGATTGGCTCTTTTTAGAGTTGATGGTTGCAGACTCCTGGGCTGGACCATTACAAAGCATTGCTCCATAGAGAGCAGGATGGAGGAGGACCAAGTGACCCATTTAGAACACAGACAACCATTCATGAATTTAAAGACAAAAATCTGATTATAATTGGCTAAGAAGAAAGATGGGTTATTTAGCCATTGGTTTAAAGTGAAAACTTAATTGATAATGATGTTCTGGGTGATGTAACAACCATGCACATGACATATATATTTATTAAATCTTTATTTATTGACCCTTTACATACAAAAATACCTTTGCATATTAAAAAAAAATACAATTATCCTGTTTTCTAATTCACATTTTAAAGGTCATTTCTTGAAGAAAGCTCTCAGATTCTCAAATTAGTCTTTATTTATAGAGCACTTTTCCAACAAATGTAGCTCAAAGTGCTTCACATTAAAAACAATTCCAAATTTAAAAGCGAAAGAGTAAGACAAAAAAATAGTTGGTATAATAAGACACGTACAACATGAATAGAAATCTGGCTTGATACTAACACATTTATATTCTATGCAACAAATTGTTAGTCACTTTACTTTTCACTAGTTTCCGATCTCTGCAGCTAACACTTCATGTAAGGGTTTTTCAAACTTTCACATAAAATTAGTCATGAATGCTGTTGCTGCAGACAACAGTGGTGCTCATTTTGACGGAAAAAGACAGTACCTTTTTTGAACACTTGGTGTCAGCATTCTACCTTTGCAGACATGAGCTTAACAGATTTTTATGTGATTGGTTTCCCTTTGTTCAACTTTGAAAGAATGATTGGAACAGAGAGTTTCTCCGAAAAGAACACTTAAGTTAACCATTTGTTGTAATGTGCATCTCTGGACACTTTTATTTAAAGTGTGTGCCAATTGTAATGTGGGTTACACAAGTGTTGGACTGAGCTTGATGTTGTCTTAAAGCGACTCATAGCCGCTCTGTGCAGGTGTTGCAACCGATAACATTCTCAGCTCTTTTTCAAAGGAAGAAAAAAAACTAGTGGAGGCTAATCTTTTGAGTGTGTTCAAAAGAAAGAAGATTTAAGGCAGCAACTGTGTTCTCGATGATATCTCTCCTGTGTTGTGGGCAAATTCAGCTACAAATAGAACTCAACACATGCTAAGCTGACTCTGTAGTCAGTCTCATTGCTTATTGTCCAGCCTAATTGTTTATCACATTGTGATGATACATATAGTCAATTCTTGTCAGTATAGGTGTCACTCATTGATGTTTTTTTAACTCCTGATGTGATGCAGGGTTTGGGGTCCCAGTGTTGTTAGATGTCCCACCTTAAGCCCAGTGAGACGTTGATCAAAGGCTGTTCTGTCCAACTCAAAAGCATGTGAAAATTCAAGTAAAAAAAAGTAAAGGAAGAGTTTATATTATCAAAAAGGAAAGTACTAAGTAATGCGATTGAAACATTTATTAGTGAATTCATAGTTTTTGGTGGTTAGCTCTGGGATGCTGACCATGATGAATAAAGCCGAGACGCTGATGGTGGCTGAGGCCAGACCGTTCCAAAACAGAGAGTCTAGAAGAGATCGGGATGGAGGAGGGCTGCTGTGGATAAACAAATACATATGGAATTAAAGGCAGGAATTTGTTTGTCATTAACTGGGAAGAAAAGTCTGCACTTTTTAGCTATCGGTTTTTAGAGGGAAGGTTTAATCGATGAGTGACATGTCGAGTGAAGTAATGTTTAGCATTCCTAGAAATCCGATAGATCTTCCTTCCTTCTGTCACAACTGCCCTTCCAGTTAGATGGCAGCTGTCTGATGGGCAAAAATGGGCAAACCTTTACAGGGTATACATGTGCACCACACAAACTATCAAGTTCGTAGACCGCTCGGTGAACCCGTAGAGATAAAATGAGGAAAAACTGATAAAAAAAATCCAGTTATCCACAGTTGCCATAAATAGAAATGAAGCAATATATTTAAAAACCATTTGTATTGAACTGTACAAAGATTTATCACATTTTGATACAGTTAATCATGTTTTCTTTTTGTTGGAAATTGATCTATATCTATTTTTTTCTGTTTTCTTCAATTTCAATAAATACTTAATTATGCAGATCTGATTCACTGACCTGAGATCAATCCAGGACATCTTTATCCTAAACTTCCACCAGTGTGACTCAGAGATTAATACCTGCTACTGAACAATACAGGTGAAGTTTTCCAGATTTCTAGTATTTCTTCAAGATAATCAAGTGTAAGTTAAATATGTGTACAAACAAACAAGTAAACATGAATTCCTTTCAAATCCATTCACATCTTAGTTTGTTAAAGTTCAGCTCATCAAAATAATCAAAATAAAAGATTATTAGAATATTAATAAAGTCATGTGTATGGTCACATGACTTTGATCAATCCAAAGTGTTTCCACACATTGAACTGGAATGATGGTTGATCAGTTTCTGCTGCATCACATGTTTGCTGTGACAGAACTTGGTTGTTCATACATTATAGTCAAATAAATCTACCATCTCTTAGTCCAAATGGTATTTTATAATATTGATTCAGTCACTGATTTATCTAATTTTGAAACAATTTTTTAATGGTATTTGTTGTTTTGATTGTGCCTCATATAGATCAATTTGGTTGGATGGTAGGAATATAAATCGATTAATTGATTAATCGTTTCACTGGGATTACACTGATCATGTTGACCATTAAAAATGTCAGTCAATCAAAGAACGTAAACCCTGGAGCTCCGATGTTAAAGGGTTGAAAAATGGCTATTTAAATGCAGATTTCTTTTTATGCTAGCCCCAATCTCTGAAAGAAATGTAATTAAAAATATCTGTTGTGCAGGCGTTTGTGTGATAGATCTTAAATTTAGCAGAGATGCGTAAATGAAACGGCAAATTTAAAAAGTGGTGATTTTTCCATTTGTGTTGGAGTGAATAGAAAACAACAACAAAAAAAAATAATTTAAGCTATCATTATCCGTAATTCTCACACAATGCATTCTACAAGTAGTCTTAAATGATATCTAAATGTCAAAAATCTTTCCACATTTCAGTTTCATATTACAAATTGTTTTGCAAGTTTTTTTTAGTTTGTTGGCAGAAGTTTAAATTTTAGTTTTTTGTTAGTTAAAAAGTCTGTTTTTTGGTACTTTGTTCGGAGTAGAACGACACCCACAGCAAGACTGCTTGTATGATTGCAAAAGGTTCTGCCAGACTTGAAGGACAAACGCGTCAAACTGTGAGACTGATATGGGAGCGGGTCCAGAACAGCTATTATTCCACACACACGGTGATAAAAGACAGTGGCAGTGTAAACCCCACTGCCGTGCATCACTCTCTCCTCTCTAATAGAAAATTATTTTTCATAAATAAATAACTCCTGGTGTCAAGTGTTTGCTCGAAGTCCTGCTCGCTGAGTGCAGCAGAGAAGAGCGCAGTGGTGTCCAGGAACAGTGCTGACAACGTCGTTAGTCCGCTCACGAGGAGTTCTCCTGAACTAAACCAAATGATTCACAGCCTTTGAGATTTCAAAACCAACAACAAGAGGATGCTGACGACTACATTTAACAGTCATCAGCACGTGGAATTCACACGGACACTACAGAATGGATTTTTTGTTCTAAAAAGGTGTAAACGCTTGTCTCAGTGGTTCCTCAGAGACACTAGAAGGACAAAGTAGTTGCGTTTCCATTACACATATGCACAAAGCTTATCAAAATTCTAGAAATGTAAAAAAAAAAAAAAAATTTTGCAATGATACTATTTTCATTAAACCATAATTATTTATGCAAGTAAACCTAAACCAACTCACGTGATAAGTCATTAAAAACACACCAACGGATGAGGGCAAGTATTGTTTTAATTTGGTTCATTAAAAGAAGCATTTGGGTGATGTCAAAGCAGTGTGGAGCGCGCACGTGAAGCTGATGCACGTGAGAAGCTTGTTCAGCAGTATTAAAACAAATAACCATTCTAACAAGTGAGCAGCTGAACAATGTTTTTCAGTTTGAAAACAGTATCCATCCAAAGTTTCTGTCACAGCGGCGCTCATCCTTATCTGTCAAAGGAGACGTCTGCATCTTATTCAGGCTGCAAAAGCTCGTTAATATGGATGATGGGATGATGAGGAGATCTTGAGCATTTTATGGAGGAGCTGTGCCTGTGGACCCAACGATTCCATATGACATGCAACGACATAACGATACAGTCAAGCCATGATTCGATTCACTGTTTTAAAGTCATGATTACAATTTTATCCAATTTATTTTTAACTGTTTTCTCACTAACAGAAATGATTCAATACAAAAAACAATTATATATTAAACCGAAATGATCACAAATGTTTTCATACTCGGTTCATGTTATACTCCATGTGACGGACCGCCCATTACCTGCGGCTGATTAGAACAACTCCCTCACTTCAGCCACTGAGCGCGCACTTGCCTTCGTGTGCACTCAGCGCAAATGGTCGTTCATGCTCAGGTAACAGAGGAAAAAGACAGAGAGAGCCAAAGAGTTAGCAATGAGAGGAAGACTCCCGAGAAGAAGCTGGAACGGGAAACAGTCACAAAGCTACGTCGTCATCCATGACTGTTGTCACGGTAGGTTAAGGAAAGTTGGATGAAAATGATACGTTGCAGGGTGAGGAACAAATCTCAGTTTTACTTGAATTTTTAATCACGAAATCGCGGAGGAACTGACTTAAATCCGAAAGAGCTGCAGGAATTTCCCAGGAGGGAAGCACAGCTGTAGAGCATTCAGCCAATCTGTGATACACAGGTGAGCCCGCATGGAAAACTTTCATCTGCTCTGCATTTTTCCAAATGTAGGCACCAGAGGTGGGGACTCGAGTCACATGACTTGGACTCGAGTCAGACTCGAGTCATGAATTTGACGACTTTAGACTCGACTTGGACT
>NC_050512.1:5334173-5346200 GCF_002922805.2 Oryzias melastigma | reverse complement strand
TGACTTGGGACTTGACTCGGACTTGAGGACAAAGACTTGGGACTTGACTCGGACTTGCAAAACAATGACTTGGTCCCACCTCTGGTAGGCACAGGCCAAGAAAAACAGATTTATTTTGTTTTCTTATTTTCTGCATCCATGAGTATGTTGACGAGTTTGAATTGTTTTTCTTTTACCGATTCTTGAAGAATCGTTACATCCTTAGCTGTGACGCTGTGCGAGCTCTCGTGGCGTCCGCTGTGCGACACGTGCCAGAGGCGAGGTCCACTGCCAAGAACCGGAGCATCGACGAGCCACCTGCAATCTCTCCCACTCCGAGACGTGAAACGAGCCAGTGACAAGGTCCACTGCCAGGAACAGGAGAATCTGCATTCTCTGCCTGTTCTTCTCACAATCATTCTGCTTTTAAATTCATGGACATTTATTTCTCTACATTCTTGACAGTTTGTTGGCCCTCTGCCCCATTCTCCACCTGGACCAACTGACCCTCAACCACCATCAGCGTTTGGGCTCTGGGGTTATCCATCTATGGACCGAGCTTATCCCACCAGAATAAAGACATCATTGGTCCAGAGCCTTAAAGCTAAAAGACTATGGACTATGTCATGCACATTTTTTGTATCACAAATAAATCTTTATCTATTCACATTCCTAAGATCTCTCCTTGTTGAAATAAGCCAACAAAAAGTAACCACAATATTACATTTTAGTAATCCGTGAGGATTCAACATGAATGCCAGTCTAATAAGAGATTATAACAATAACAAAAGATAGATGGACCATGAACAGGAATGAAGAGGCAAATGCTCAAGGAGAGAATTCAGGAAACTCCCCAACCAGGTAGAAGGCTAACGTAGCCTACTACTGCGTGTTCTGGCAAGACTGCGTTAAAGATGTACAATATCAAACTGCCTGTACTTCTCATCGTAAGAACATTTGTGTAATTTTCTGCTCTTTGTCCATTTTTATCCTTTATTTTTGCTCTCAGAGTTTCCTAACATATTTGTTTGGTCTTATCAGAGGAGTTTCATATTTCTGTTTTTCACCGCTGTGTTTGACTAACTTCTTTGTTCTTCTCCATATTTGATGTTCTAGAAGTTGTGTTTTCATGTCTTCTGTTTCTGCCTTCCAACTGATATTGTGATGTTTGTGCTCATTTGCTTCCTGGTCTCAGATTGCTGCAATGACTAACTTCAATATTTGGTCATCTGACAGATTTTATGCTTATTCTTCTTCTCTTAGTTCTGTGATTTGCTGACTTCTCTGTTTTTCTAAAAAGTGATGTTTCGATTTCATTGACAGTGTACATACACATACACACCGTCAATAAAATAGCTCTCTAACATATCTTTAGCTGATGCGCTGGTCTTTAAAACCACTGGTTTTTCCCATTTTTATTGTGGGATCACTGAAACAAGACATCAGTCCGACACAACTTGAGCAATTCTGGACAGATTTTAGGTAAATGAAGCAGTTTAGAGTTATTTTCTTCTTTGTTGTTCTTCATGTTGTTCTACCTGCTCTTTGATGACTTCAGAAGCATGATTAGCAATATTAGCGCTCTTTGATTTTTCTGATGACTCATCTTTTTTTTATTTAGCACTAAAGAAGAACATTTTGTGATGGTACAAGAAAGGATAAAATAAAATAACAAAAGCTTTTTACGATTCTAAAGCCACTGCCTACATTGGATGTGCATTTCAGACCCAGAGGACTGGCACAATGTGAATCCTCACACTTTCTTCTTTTTCTCACTTTCACCTCCTTGACCCTTTGCTTCCCCTCTCATCTCACCATCACGTTTTTCCATCTACAGTCAAGTAAAGAATAACTCTGGACATTCACCAGTTTCCTTTTTTTTCTGTTGGCACACACTTGGCCTCACTGAAAATGCTCTTTTTAACCAGTGGGTTCTAGTTTAATATCTAGCAAAATATTTTCTCTGTTTACAAGCGATTATGCTCACCATCATGGGAAACAAAGGCTACTGTACCAAATATTAACAAGGATTTTCTCAGGTGTTCACATACTTATTTGCAGCTGTAGCATACTGTAAATTATCTTAAAAAGTCATGCAGTTTTATTTCCAGATTTTGTCTCACAGAGGACATGCTCCTAAGGTACAAATGTCAGACTCCTCCATGATTTCTAAGTGGGAGAGCTTGCAAATTCACTGTTCAAATACGTATTTGCCTCACTGTATGTTATAAATAAATACCTTAATAAATAAATGCATATACGTAGTTGCAAAAATACATTTACGTTTTTATTATACTCTGTAAATCTCATTCCATGGGAGTGTGTGGGCCTTCTAAGAAGGTAGTAAAGCACTGTGCAAGTATACACCATTTAGCATTTACAATATTTCTACACTCAATAATATCTCAGTTTTTACCAAGCAGAGTTTTTATGTCACATTGTTTTGTTTTATATAAATATATAAACACACAAGAGGAGGCCTCTCTGTGTTAAATAAACCTTTCAAAATAGGAGGTTCTTTTGTCCCACATTTTAAAAGGAGACAGTGAAATGTAAAGATGAAACGGATCAGTTAAGACAGATACGCTTTGAGATCTGGTTGCTGGTTCTGGTCCTTCTTAAAGAGCTGAGAAATTTAAAACTGAAAGATAATAGCAATGTTACAGCTAGACTAACAGGAGGAAACCTTGAAGCAGAGAGTGACGCAGCAAAGGCAAAAAATAACAAAACGTTGTTATACTATTTTGGGAAAATTCCAACGGCATAAAAAAAACAAACATTTCAACACAAAAAGGCCCCAGGAAAAAAAATAGCTGTACCAAAATGTACCAACACTGAAAACTGAACACAGATACTAATGACTAAGTGAAGGCAGCAATCACAGACTCAGTGGAACCCATTGAAGAGGGCAGGATCCATCTGGGACTAGCACAGCCAACCTGCAAATACACAAAACCATGAAAACTCAGCCACTAGATATCTCATATTCCACTTTACAACTTTATTTTCTGGTATTTGTCAATATTTTAGTGTATAGTTCTTTCAAATGTTATTAAACAGGCCTCTGTGTGTAATTTTTCATGCTTTTGTCATAACATAGACATTGGTTCATGTAGAAGTTATAGGACTGATTTGGTATTTGGCCAAACCATAATAAAGTCATCCAGGAAAACTTCTTTGAACAAGCCTGGCCCAGGTCAACGTTTTAGTTTCTGTTGTCCTTAGACAGCTCTTTGGTCTTGGTCATAGTGGAGTTCGGAGTATGACTGTTTGAGGTCGTGTACGGATGTCTTTTATAGAGCTAACCAGTTCAATCAGGTGCTATTAGTACAGGTAACGAGTGGAGGACAGAGGATCCTCTTAAAGAAGAAGTTACAGCTCTGTGAGAGACAGAACTCTTGCTTGTTTTCAGGTGACCAAATACTTATTTTCACACATGTTTTACAAACAATTTTTTTTTTAAAATAAGATAATGTGATTCTCTGGATTTTTTCCCCTCATTTTCTCTCTCATAGTCGAGGTATACCTATGATTAAAATTACATGTCTCTCTCATCGTTTTAAGTGGGAGAACTTTCACAAATGGTGACTGACTAAATACTTTTTCCCCACTGTGTATGTATATACATATATATAAATCACATCTCACTTCCTTGTTTGATGAGACTTTTAAAGCCGATAAATTCTGAACAAAAGTTAAAGAAAAAAGTGTTTCAGTGCAAATCAGTAAAAAGAGTCCAATTCAATTAATACACACACAAAAACAAAACAAAAAAAGATGGTGAAATAACAAATGCTCAGACATTAAAAATTATATGAAATATAACAATACTGAGAATAGGTTATATATAAAACACACATATTTATATACAGTATATATATGTCCGTATGTATATATTCTGAGGTATTTGATGTATGATTTTTGATGTTTCTTTTTTGCTTATTTTTGTTGTTTGACTTCTGTTGTTTGTTTAGACAATATGAACTATAAGGATATTGGGTAAAGGTTATATCAAAGGCATTTGATGTCTTTTGTGGCTTTTCTTGTTTGTTTTTGTTTTTTATCGGTCAGGTTTTGGTGCTTGCCAACCATTTAATGTATTTATTTTTTATTACAAAGAGATACATTTGGTTAAAATAGTTTGGTTAAAAAAGTCAAGAATATTTTGATATTAATTGTTGTGTAGTATGAAAAATAAATAAATAAATAGCTAAGACAGTATTTTATTGTTACTTTATTATATATTTTGCTTTTTTACATTTATAGTATTACTAACAGTCTATTATTTCTGAAAGTCATGTGCAACAGAAAAAACAGCTACAGTGGAGCAAAAAAGTATTTGATAATCCCTGTTTTTTTTTTTCTCTCTCTCTCTCTATATATATATTAAATAACTCATTTGTCCAATTAAAGAATTGCAAAAGTTCTCTTCAATACTTTGTAATGTAAGCTTGGCTGTCAATGACAGAGGTCAAATATTTCTGTAAATCTTCACTTGGTTTGTACTTGCTGTAACTGCTATTTTGTTCCATTCTTCTATGCAGATCTTCTCTGGAATTGGGATGCCGGGCAACACAGACTTTCATCTCCCCCCACCGATTGCCCCGTTCATCCTTTCCTTAATACGGATGAACCAAAGAAAGCCAGCGGAGCCTTAACATGAAGATTTACTGATAAAAGAACACATTTAAGCGAGCTGAACCCCGTGTCCCTTTATGGTATTTTAGCAAACCTGTCTCCCTGTCTAACTCAAAGCTCAGACTCACTTCCCACCACAAATCAAAAGCAGACTGACATTAGAGGTTCAATCAGCCAAGAGACCGATGCTGATCCTCAAACTGCCATTTGAAAATGTCGTCAGTGTGCTTTGAAGAAATGCAAGGAATATATTGGCTCACCCTCCAAAACAATCATTACTTTTGAAGAAAGCTGGACTGGAGATGGATAAAAGTAAGTCAGAAAGGTTAAATGTGAATTTTATCATAATAAATAAAAACAATCACTATAGTTGCTCATTAGAACTCATTGTGATCATGAATTCAAACTGATGAACTTCTAAGAGCGTCAATTTGGTCAATTGAGTAAAGATAGACCCTCAAAAACCCCTTCAAGGGAAATTTCTGATTCCACCCCAACTTTCAGAAGCTCAGCCGTCTTTTGAATCTCATAACCCCTTTGTATCTGGCAGCACTTTGTTCCTTAAAACCCTTGGTTTCTTCAGGAGCAGATCCTCATCGATGTACTGGCATTTATGGGCCAGTGTGACCAGCAGGGGTCAGTGTTGGTCCATGAAACCGTCACTAGACCACCGGCTCTGTCTGCTGCCAGTTCATTGAGCTGATAAGTAAAACCTTTTTACCACCAGTTCACATTGAACCAGATGAACATGAACACACACTCCTGGAAATTCTACAACCATCAAGCAGATGACATATTTACTTGACTCAGCCACCCATCTGGTGCAGGTTTCCTGGTCCTTACCTGGTTTGTGAATCGTTCAGTCATCCATCCACACACAGGCACACACATTTACTTCACAGATGAAGTAAGACTGACTTAGACTAAGGGTGAAAGTGGAATGAAATGATAGCCTCTGATTTGTTTTTTTCTGACCCTTTTTTCTTTTTCTTGGAGTCAGAACACTAGCTTATATGCACTTTATTTCTCTCTCCTTTTGCAGCAAATGTCATTTCTATCAGTTCTGTGAAATCACGAACACAAAGAAGGCGTCTGTAGGCACACTAGTCTATGGTTCTGGTGAGGGTCAGGCAGAAAGATTTGACAGCTTCAGCAGTTTAACGTTCCTCTACTAACAGATCAAACTCTCGTCTTCCTTCTTCAATTTGTGCACTTTTGTGTACAAGACAGAGAAAAGACAACAAAATAACTGTAAAGGGTGTCCCGTCTTTGTCTAAGTTAGGTAATATATGGCTCTCCAGAAATATGACATCCAATTCCACCTTTAAAACGCTAATTTTTTTATAAAAAAAAAAAAAAAATGACAGGAGCTCTATGCAGAAAGAGAGAAACAACCAATTAGCTAGGCTGTTAAAATCCTATTTGGAGTCCTTTTTATGCTTTAATTTTTCTCATTTTGTCTTTACTTTGAAACTATTTCTTTTTGCCAATTAAAAAAAAAGATTTAGATGTAAACCATACATTGAAAAATAAATACTGGAAGAAAGCTGCTTCGTTTCTAACAGCACACTGTTCTGGCAGTCTGGAATTTTGTGAGTGTTGGAATTAAAATGATTCCTGGGATTCCTCTGAGGATTCGGCCTTTTGAGCAGCTTTGCAGACTAATATTTAATAACCCCTGAGTAAATCCTGGAATGAATTGCTCAATAAATAATTGAAGTGAAATTTATAAATAATTTTCCTTCCTAATCTCTTTCAGTGCACCGCAGCCAGGTCTCTGAAGTGATGCTCATCCTTGTTGACAGCCCGCAGGTAAAGCCTACCGCCTGTTGGAGGTGCTCTTGTCATGTCAAATACGCCGCCTCCTCTGGTTTGCCAAATGGTAAAAATAAATTAAATAAATGCTTTAGAAAAAGAAAGAAAAATAGTACATGGTTGTAAAAAGCAAGATCTATTAAAATCTTGTTTTTGTGAGGACTACTTTTGTTATCGAGGCTGTCTTAGATTTCTAGGCATTTTCAGGAAATGAGGAGGTTTTGTGCCCCCTGAGCAGATGAGACTGTACAACCGGCTCCACCTTCACACGAAATAGTGGAAGTATGTAGAGCCTAGCCTGCATCATGGTGTTAATCTTTCATGGTAATCCAAAAATCCCAAATTAAGTAACATCAGCTTTATATGCTAGTATTTTATTTTATTTTGGTCTCTCTTTCTGGTGGTAGTGGCTTCACTCACTGTCTGCTAATGGGAATAGATACAGGCCCATTATTCATTATTAATTATGTCATTAACATTTAATCACTCGGTGCTAATCATACAAACCATCTCACAGAATTTTATTGGTTGTCACTTTCTCCTAGGACTGCACAGTAAGAGTTTTTCATGAGGTGCCCCACGCGACTGAAACAAGATCTGTCCTTATTACTTCATGTCAAAACATTGAAATGTGCTTAAAAGTTTTACATTTCAATATATCAGCTTGAAATGTTGATCTGGAAGACATGTGGCTGATACACAGTGGAGAACTCTGAGTCCTGTGATAACTGGTATTAATAATAATTTCCAGAAACGATTCGATTCATCAGAGCCTAGATCAGTTCGGCTCCGATTTTTTAAATTCTATCCACTCAATTCAATTTTGATTTTACACAGTTTACACATTTAAACAGATTTGTTTAGAAATAGTTTTAATAATCTAACTTATGATTTGAATTTATTTATAGTAAAGTGATCCAGTTTACATACTGTAAATGTATCAGTGAAATAATGAGATTGTTAATATCATCCAGTGTTACATGGATTCTCTAAAGGAGAAGTTCTAACTAAAATGTTTAGATCATTAACATTGTACACATTGTTCTTTCTCCTGGGGGGCGTTTCACTTTGGCCACTAGGTGGCGATCGCGTTATAGCTACACACCTTTTTCAAGAAAAATAAGCAAAGAATGAGTAAAAAACTATGTTTTAGACCACGAAGGGTTACTTTAATACTATTTCCTTAAAAGAGTTTGTAAAATTAATACCTGTGAGTTTATAAAGCTGCTGATTTAGTCAACAATGTATGTTTATATTGACCGAGCCTTAGCATTAGCCGTCCAATGGGAAATCCCATCAAATGCTAGCATCAAGCTAGTGGACTTTAGCTTCATGTGCTAAATCAATCAATATTTTTATTAATTGATTATTGATCTATTGAGCTTAAAATCGATTAATCAATTTTATCAACCCAGCCCTAGTGATAACCTGACCTGGATGACGGAGAATCTTCATGAACATCAGCTTTCAGTGTTATTAACTTTCAGAATGCCCTGTTCTCACAGGGTTAAAAATTATTTGATTATCATGAGAACTGTAAGAATACAAGTCAGCTAGCTGCAAAAATGTTTGCTATCTTTCACAATTGGAAAATAAATCCTCCCCTCCCCTTACTCTATGCACATTTTAGGAACTCCATGTAATAAAGAACTCAGTCTGGAAAATATGAAATTATAAGCATTGTAAGTCAAGTTTGAGCTTCTCCAATCAAAAGTTGGCAAAAGAAATGTGGAATCTGTTTTTCTTTTAACAGGCAGAACTGGAACAGTCTAATTTCAAGGTAACAAAAGCATGAATTTCTCTGCATCATTAGACAGGATGTTCCTTTGAAATATTGGAGCTATGAAAGAAGGCACTTCTACAAATTTGACTTATGTGAAAATGAAAAGTCAAATTCTCATCAAAAATAACTTCTCACTGGAGGACTGGATGTAACAGAACAGTGATATATGGGCACAGGTAGCATGTCTGGGACTGAAGGACCCAACATGCAGAAAACCAGGCTTGATAGCAAGAACAACTTTAATAAATATACTCAGAACGTGACTAAACAAAAGGAAAACCCAACAGGGTGACGATATATGTGACTTGACCAGCATGAACTGAGACGCAGACAGTTAAATACACTGAGGATGATTAACTGAAATGAAGACAGCTGTGGAGAATTATCAAATGATTGAAAGTGTGACAGATGGAAAAACAACCCTGAAAACAGAACATTGCAGGTAGCAAGACAAAATAACTGAAAAACAAACCAAAACACAATCTTCACACAGTCAGAGTGTGCTGTGTTCATCCTGTTATCCTTTACGTCAGGGGTGTCCAAATCCAGTCCTCGAGGGCCGGTGTCCTACATGTCTTCCAACCAACCTGCCATTGAAGCTCCTCGTTGGACAAACACACCTGATCCAGGTAATCAGCAGCAGATAAGGCAGGGATTCTGGAAAAGTTGTAGTTTGTTTGAATAAATCTGAAGTGTCCGTTTTGAGCTTTACAGAGCACATATGAGAGCTGTGGTGAGATGTGCTGTAGGTGTGACAGAACAGTTCAAGGTGGAGGTGGGACTGCATCAAGGTTTAGCTTTGAGCTCCTCCTTGTGTCTGTGGTGATGGACCAACTGACAGATGAGGTTAGATAGGAATCTCTGTGAGCCATCATGTTTGCAGATGACACTGTGATCTGTAGTGAGAACAAGGAGCAGGTGGATGAATATCTAGAGAGGTGAAGATTTAATCTGGAAAAATGAACAAAGCCCACAGTTTTTAAATTAAAATAACATGTTTTTGTCCAGATTCCGTGTTGTTTCTTCCTAATATGAGGTCGCTTACTACAACACTTCAAGCATCTGATCCAGCCCATCTGTCAAGTTATAGAACCCTTTGGGGCCCACGAGTCAAAAAGTTTGGCCATCTCTGGTCCAGTGCAGCAGGAGGTGTGGGAAGGAGTTGAAGAGTGTGTGAAAACAGGTAGGAACTGGTGGAGGAAGCTTTATGGTGTGATGTTTGACTAAAAGGTGTCATCAAGAAAAGCAGAAAGGCGAGGTGAGAGCAGTCATGTTTTAGAGACTAAGACAGAGACAGGTAGCAGAGATGAAGATGTTGAGGTTCTCTTTGAGAGAGACCAGGATGGATCAGGATTGAATCTATCAGAGGAACAGATCACAATGGATGTTTTAGAGATAACTTCGGGGAATCGGATTAGAGGAGGAACAATGATGATGTTGGTAAAAGGAGGATGAGGTTGGAGATACCAGGAAAGAGGTGTAGAGGAAGACCAAAGAGAAGGTCCATGGATGTAGTGAATGAAGACATGAGGGTGGCTGGTGTGAGTAGAAAAGATGCAAAGGAGAGATGGTTAGATGGAGGTGGACAATTCACTGTGGTGACCTCTAAAGGGAGCAACTGAAAGACAAAAAACAAATTATTTTTATTTAGTGTAGCTTCATTTATAATCAAATGAAATATGATGTCCCTACTATCAGTTTCTAACTCAAACGCATGGCTAAGACCATCAGTTTTGCAAACAAATAGTCTTGGATGAAACCAAAACATGTCAAAACAGTCCAAATGTTTATCCAGTCAGAATTGATGAAGTTAACCAGTTTGGTTTTGAAATACACCAAGTTCACCCTGAAGGAAGACCTCCCATGGTAAGGATAGTGTGTAACACTTCCACTCTGCTCTGTTGAGTACAAGTAGAGACAGAATTGAAAGCCCTTTCAGGCTGCCTGTAGCATAATTGGTTCTCTTAACTGTTCTGGGGCTAAATGGCAGCGATGATGTAGATGCTGACACCCTCAGTTAAAGGGAGTAAGCACAGACCCTGAACAGAAGCTTTTTTTCTGTCACTTATGAGTGGAGAAGATAAAGGTGAGCTTGGACATGGATGACAACGAAAGACAGTCAGGGAATTCAGACAAAGAGATGCAGAGTGGGGTGGGCTGAGTAGAGCAGCTGAAAGAGAATGAGCAGCCACCCTACACAGCCATCTATACCCTTCGATCCATCATCTGTCTCGGCCCAAAAGCTTCAACTGCCTCATCAGCATCAGCCTTTCTGCATTAACTGTGCCTGTGTGTGTGCATGTAAAAAGGAACCTTGGGGATATTTGTGAAAGTTTCATTGCCGAACTGAGCTTCTCTTCCTTTGCAAATGATTTAAGATGTCTAAAAGCAGTTAAACAAGAGTGCTGTCCGCCAGGGATTTCTGCAAAAAACACTGAAAGCACATCCATCAGAGCACCTTCATGTTGTATTTACAAGTAGAGGATACTGCGTCTAATCATTTCATGAGGAGAGCACCAGCAAACACCTCGTTCTGTTGGAATGAAGCATCTTTTCCCAGATGAACACACTTACACACACATAAATGTGCAGTTCTCTACATCAGAATGTGAACATAAAGTCGAGGTAGAGGTGGATCGCAAACTGTATATTAAGAAATATGTTTTTTCAAATATGAAAAAACTGCAAAAACTTGAAACCATATAGAGGAATAACAGACACAATAGGAAGACTGATGCCGAGTTAAAAAAAATAGGAGTTTTAAAATTACCTTAAAAATAAAAAAAAATGTGTGCCATCATGGGTAAATTAATAATCTAAAAATACTACCCCATGTTTCCGCTATGAATTGCTCTCTGCCTCTCTCTTGTTTTACACCCAAATCCCAGTCACACCCCCCGTTCTGGAGTCGGCCCACTACGTTGATCTGTGTGTGTCTCTGTCTGTCTGTTTTTTTTTGTGTGTTTGTGTTAAGATTGTATATTTATTTTCATCTCTACAGTCTGTTTAGATGCAAAAATATCATCACATTTGTCAATTGTGGTGTTTTATTGTGAAAAATTGGTAATATTTTGAAAGTAAACCAGATTTTCTCATGTATCTTGATGTAACTTCCTGCCAGGATTGACTCGGATCGCTTGTTGCTCGAGCACACAATAGACCAGATGCTGAAACGATTCACTGCAAGCCGCGAGCCTTCCGCGGAGGACCGCGGTGTCCGCGCCTGGTGTGAACCACACCATAGGTTAACAAGGGTGCCGAATGGAAGCGGCCTCCATTCCGCTGCTTCTCAGTGCATCTGTGTCCAGTGTGATCCAGGCGTTATACTTTAGAGTGAATCATATTTGAATTTTTTTCTCTATTATGCATTTTTTTGTTCCTGCGACTGCAGAAAATAAAGTAAAATGTTTCTCAATTTTTTGCAATTTGTCATGACTTACAACATCTATATCACAGGTCCTAATACACCAATTAATCTAAATTATCTTTACAAAATATTCCTTTATGTGTCTGCTTATTGTTGTTAATAAACTTTGGAAAATAACAGAGTACCTAATGAACAACAGTGCATTAGATAAAGTTCAGTAAGGTTCGAACAACAGTACCTAATGTGGCTTAAACTGCAAAACAGATTTTTAGCTGGGACTTAGATTTTAAAGATAGACGTCTTGATCTTCATCTTGGTTGTTATGTTTTGTTGGGAATTGGACCCAAATGCAGAAGATATGAATCATACTTAGAAAAATATGTTAAGTAAAATAAAAGTTATTGACAACTCCCAAAGCCAACCTAAAGAGTGTTCATTGTGTCAA
>NC_050512.1:5326716-5334161 GCF_002922805.2 Oryzias melastigma | reverse complement strand
ATATATATATATATATATATATATATATATATATATATGTATATATGAGGCTATTTATGTTTTCTAAATCACTTATAAGTCACACCCCAGTCAAAGTACACAAAAAACTATGAATCATACTTAGAAAAATATGTTAAGTAAAATAAAAGTTATTGACAACTCCCAAAGCCAACCTAAAGAGTGTTCATTGTGTCAATGTTGTTGAGGGAGGTGGATGAAATGGATGCCAACTGTATCAATTTAAATTTGTATCACTTCTTTGTTAATATAAATAAAAATCTCTATTTAAAAAGCAAAGATACCCAAGACATAACTACCAACACTATCATGTATTTTTATTTGGCTTTTTTAAAGAACATAAAAAACTCATTTATATATAGAAGTAAAAAAACAAAACAAAGAAAATCTAAATTATGTGCAACCTTTTCTAAACACCTTAAAACAATATTCTATTTTTGTAGCATTTCTTTTTTTTTTTGCCATTAAGTAAAACACCACTCAAATCAAATCAAATGTGGGTTATGGAGCTGATGTTACATGCAGCACGTGTACAATTTTTCTAAGTAGTCCAGCACATTTTGACAACTTTTGATTTAGTAAACGTTAGTGAACTTGGTGTAAAACATAAGCAATAAACACTTTGAGCAATGAAAAAAATTGATTTATAGCATTCCCACTTAATGTATATTGTAAAAAGTACATTTCTAAGCATTTTACATATTTCACCTTCATAAATATTATTTGGATATCTTCAAGAAGAACTAACTTCTCAATAAATGCAGTCCTTGATCAAAACACAACAAAACAAAATCAGCTAGTTTTCCATCAGTGGTCTTATATATTTTTTTAGATACTTGTGATCAGAATTGAAGAGTTACAGAGTAAGAAGTGAAAAAGCCTTAGGATTTGTGGGCTGTCAACTAGGAAATGTTTTGGTCCATCTCTCAGCAGTTTTTAACAGGTTGTCGGAGAAGTGTGTGCAACTGGTGACGGTCCTCAGAAGATGTTGTCTGCTGACAGCCGCTGACACCAAGGATCTGCTAACTGTACTTCTGACTATGAGGTTTGTTTGGATATGAGCCTGCGTTTTTAGTGACAACTCTTAGATGGATCACTGTCACATTTTGATGCAAATATTTTGCAAATGTTAAACTTTTCTGCGACACGTGGGACCAACAAGGAGCAAGCTGGCGGCACTTCTCCCTTCCCTCTGGGGACACGTCTGTCAGCGGCTGAGCTGTCAGCTCTGCCTCCGTTTTCAACGTAAGAAGATATGATTGTCATGGTAAATGGCCGCTCCTGTCAGATTGCTATAATTTTAACAAGATCCCAAGACATGAGAATAATTTGTGGAAACACATTATGGGGGGAAATGAACTGCTTTTAGTGAGCCTGTTTTGCAGCAACGGTGAAAAATA
Organism: Oryzias melastigma; assembly: GCF_002922805.2. Taxonomy (NCBI): domain Eukaryota; kingdom Metazoa; phylum Chordata; class Actinopteri; order Beloniformes; family Adrianichthyidae; genus Oryzias; species Oryzias melastigma. Next base: position 5,332,743 of record NC_050512.1, on the reverse strand, counting down.
CCTGTCCAGCCAGAGATAAGTATGTAAATTATGCGCTCAATTAAACATCCCCTCATGCTTCAGAGGAGAAGGGTTGGGGGGTGCTGTGCTCATGAATCAGGCAGCATGCTTTTCAAGTGAAAGAGGAAAAAGTACAAAGTGTTACACTGGTACACATTCTCATTTAGGCACTTTTCCCAAAGTGAAATACAGTTTGAATATCTTGCTGGGTGTTTCGTGGAGTAAAACACAGAATGGAAAAGTGTAACTTTTGTTTTGATGATGAAAGTGAAGCTCTGACACAGGACTTTGATGATTTCTTTTTTTAAGGGGCCATACCATGCTTTACTTAAGTCTTTCAGAGTAAACTATATCCATATACATGATCATATATTTCCTTTGGAACACTAAAACTCAAATCATTTATGAAATATCAGTACATTTTGTGAACTGTTTTCATACCCAGAGGTAAAACGACTTGATCTCTGATGCTCCACCTTTCGCTTCTTGAGGGTGCCACCCATTTCATGACATTATCATAGAACTGGCCTCTTCAGCGTGCCAAAAATATTAATGTACATATTGTGTATTCTGGGCATTTATTCCCAAAATTTGCCACAAACAAAATAGTGATGGCTAAACAATTCATTTCGTGGTGAAATTTGGTCGAAAATTGCAGATGAACATTTCAGGATGTTTTGAAATAATGAGAACATTGTTCTGATTAGCACTGGCTGTGAACGTTTCTGTTCTCTTTGAAGCATCATTAATCTCCGTGTCGAAAATCCTCTTTGCTTTTATGGAGATAATTTTCCTGGAGACACTCTCACCTTCCCATCTATACTCAGTAATCCACGCTCAATTCCTCAGTCGCGGTTTTCCATCAGGAAATGGTCTGCTCTCTTTCTCCACCAGGATTTAGTCTGCTCCGTTTCTAAACCAGGAAATAGCCTGCTCCCTTTCTCTAGCTGTCTTACCAATATCCTCGTCTACTTGCGCAATTCTAGGATACATTCAGGATCCCCACCATGTTGTGTAGATTCCTCACCAGAATGTTCTTTGACATATGCTACCACACCAAGTTTAAACGTCAAACCGAATTAGTGTTTCGTTCCCATCACTAAAATGGCTCACAACACCGACAGCTGGCATCTAAACGACTGTGTACGAGCCGGGGATGAGGGGCTCGCGAAGCTAGCTTATCACCGCTAGCTTCATAGAGCAAGTCTTTGTGTTAGTCTGGGGGCGGAGCAGACTCTTCCTGGAGGGGGCTGTTCTCATCTTGTGATGTAAGCATGTGAGGACCTGCTCGTGTTCGTGGGTATGGGAGGGGCTTCTGTTGAGAGTCCAGGTTTTTAAAGGTTTCCTCAGAAATGTGTGAAAGGATCAAAATGCCCTTTTGGGGTTCATTATAGTGAGGAATTGACATTATAATACACCTAAAAACTCAAAAAGTTGATTTTCATGGTAAGTAACCTAAATGCTTTTCAAAAAAGAGTGAAGTCACGACGAGGTTTGGAGAAGGGTAAAATAGAGGAGGAAAAGGGAAGCAGTGTGTGAACAGGGGGATTCTCAGTTGCAGGTGTATTTTTAGCTGGAAGATGAGAATCTCTCACACACACACACTGACATGAACTGCAGGCTATCCTAGCTCCACTGTTAAATAATGCAAGTGCAATGAGATCTGAGGGATTCCTGTAACATGAAGCTTGTGTGTGCTTGAGAGTGTGAGAGAGAGGAAATCTGTGTGTGCCGGGAAGCTTACACATGTACATGTGTCACTGAGGGGTAAAAGCCCTCCATCTCCCCGCTTTGAGTTTGTTTCTTGCCAACGTGTATATGCTCCGTTGTCACATTGAATATTAACAGTTCATGACTCCGGCATGTCAATATTTCCACACGGCATTTGCTAGTCAGCGTGTGTTTTTGTTTTTCCTGCTACGTGTAATTATCTGTACCAATTTCCTTGATGTGTTGTAATTAGAAAAGTGCTTTTGAAGTGTTCAGCCACCAAACGCGCGAGGCCTCTTGTGCCCAATTAGGCAGCTTGTTTAAACCACCGTCGTCACATGGCTCCCTCTCTTGGCCTCCTTCTCCTCCTTCATCACTGCATCCCGCCATCTCTTCTTCATCCGTTCACCCTGCAGTCCGAGTCTGGAAAAAGACATAAATGGCTGCCAGTCGCTGGTTTAAAATAATTACATGTTTAATTTTTTTTTGAAGATGCTCCTCAGGGTATGGGCATTCGCATGCGTGCTCACATGACTTCACGCATAAATGCAAAACTGTGAAGTTATTATGTACACACATGCTTTTTGCCAAAATATGAGAAAATAACAGAATGATGAAACTAGTTAGTAATGAAGACTCATGAAAGAGAGTGGGAGGAGTCTGGCTTACTAACCTGGATCAGTTTGAACTGGTACTACGTTGGTCTTGATGGTCGATGGGGATTTATACACATGTGCACATGGCGGTCTTCTCCAACTTTGAGGCATATTATGACCTCGACTGAGACAGTATCAGTGCATATACATGTGTTCATGTAAACGTATTCATGGTTCACTGGTATGAGTTTCATTCCTTTATGACTTGCGGTGTGTTCCATTCATCATACAGATGTCTTTGTTCCTATCTAAATGAGAACCCCAGTGCTTTTCTGCTTTGATAATGTGATGGGATACGTCTCATGTGAAAATGTGCTCTTGTGGGAAATCAGAAAACACTATGGGCCATCTGTTAGTCGCACCAGGCTTCTCCAAGTCTGTGAGCCTCTTTACTAACATCAAACAAGAACTTTCTTCTTTGAAAGGATTAAGTTTGTCCGTCCACAGAACTGTCATTGGAAGAACTTCACTGAGGTAAGTGTCTGAAGTGAGAACATTGACCTGATTTTTGTGAGACATGTAAAAAATTATTAAACACAAAGTGTGAAGATATTATGACGTGTAAAATTGTTTTTTTTTTTGTATTAGACTTGAGCGTAGCTACTTTTATTTTTTTCAAACTAACTACAGTTTATGTGAAGTTTTAATGCTCAGGTGCATCTAGTCTTTTCAGATACACTACAAGTTAAAGACCAACTCTAATGAAAATTGTGTTTTTTTTCATATTCTTGTGGTAATTTTCTGATTAAGGAGGACATACATTAAGAAAATTAAGCTCAACATTGCATTTCTAAGTATTTCTGTATTCAAATTGTAGTGAATTAAGAGCAGACAAAAAAGCAGTTTAAACAAAATCATATTTGTGATGTTGAAAATTCGATGGGGGGCGACAAGCTCCCTGTTCCACCCCATTCTGAAGCTGGAATGCTCCAATATTGTTGTCATTTTTGTTCCACGTTTGGTGTGAGGGGCTGTAAGCTAGCGGCAGGCCATGGGAACAGATGGATGATGGGAAGAAGATGGGCTTACTCTGTGCTAACAGTCCTATCCACAACTCAGAGATGAATTTCTAATGAACAATTACAGCTATGTCCCAAAAAACTAAGGTTTTTCTTTTACTTTGGCTAAAAATGGCCTAATCATAATTAAAAGACCACTGGGAACTCTGTTGCAATACAGTTTTCAATTCAGCTTATTTATGTTTCTATATTTTGCGGTTTCACTTATTTACTGATATATATATATATTTTTTTTCCAGTCTTGTGACTCCTCCGTTTTGTCACAAAAACTCAGACACCTGAAGATGCTCATATGAAACGTTTGCTTTCAAAGGTGTTGCAGGAAGACACAGAGACTGGAAAATTTTCGAATTCACGGAGGTCACCAATCCTTAACCCCCACAAATAAGAATGCAATACTGTGGATAAAAAGATGATCGGAGTGGGACTTTTGTGAGTTTTGTGCTTACGTTGGTACACTATTGATTAATATATATGCTTTTTTTAAAATGATAATCATCTGAATATATTTTAGATTTTTGGTACTGATTGATATAAATGACTTGTCTTTGATATGAATCTAAGACAAGTCCAAATATCCCTAATAACATGAATCTATGATTGTAGGGTATAAATATTAGGTATAAAAGTGCTAAAAGTTGATACAAGTTGGGGTGGAGTTATATAAGTTTGCTTCCTCCCACTCTCTTTCGGGCAATCTACTTGTGGTTAATTATGCAATATGTGTCTATTTGATGTATTACCTCGTTGCTTGAAATAAACAATTTCATCCAGTCCTTCATTAATTCATTTAAATACAGTAGTCTATTACTTCTGCAGAAAAAAAAAATATTTTATTAATACATTTGATCACTTATATTGTGTTTACACCATGAACACATCTAGACATTATTCACCTGATAGTTCATTTCATTCATTGCCACTGACACTGTACACTCACCACGCAGTGGATGCTTGTCTGCAGTGAGGAGGTCATGGAATCTTAAGAAATAATTCACTTTTTTAACAATCTGACTTATTTTAACCCCTTTTTTTCGGAGTTGCACAATGATAAACCTCTGTCATCTGACTTGATGTCATTGGTCTTTTCTCACAAAATGTTCCCTCCATCAAGGAAAAACTGGCACAAAAATATGTTACCTTTCTTCTGTGAATCACGAACCAAAGAAGGAATAAACTGCAATTAGTGTGCTAAACAACACGCAGACTAGGCTCTTGTAAACCCAGCCAGTGTAGCCAAATATAAACAACATCCCATGATTCTGAATATGAAAGTGCATGCCTCCTGAATAGGTGCATGTGGAGCAGAGAGCCAACATGCAAATTCACACATTCCAATAAACACAAATACTCTTACTATTACTAATGCCTCTTGAGGAACTGTTTCTGGGTTGAATTAAAAAATATGTTTAAAAAGGGAAAGCATATAAAAAAAACAAGAATATTACTAATAAGCATGCAAAGGAGATGCACATATATGAAAAAGTAAATACCCAATTTGAACCCACAGGTTTTATATTAACTCTGCCTCATTTTTCATGAGTTGTTTATAGGCAAGGTCACTTTTCATATTTATACACCTTCTCACAAGCCAGGATACCAAGGCTGTTCTGGATGACCTGTTGATATTATCTGTCTACCTTCCTCACTATTATCATATAAGGGCACTTTTCATTTCATCCTGCCTTTATTATTATTGATATTTACATTAGGGCGTTTAAAATGACACAAAAATGTATATTATTTATGGTCTATTTTTCCCACTGTTCCAACTTACTGTCATATCAACTTACTGTCATATTTTGATGATCTTAGATGTTGTCTTATGTTTTGACAGTTTATTAAGTCAGTTTTACCATAGTAAAGAAACTCAATGTTCTTTGAATAATTTGAAACTAAAAGAGATGTTTAAGCCTTCCGCTCTCCTTAGCTTGTTTGCATTAAAAGTGGGGTCATCTGGACAGTGCGCTGAACTTTTTTTTTTTTATCATTGATTTTTGAGTTTCACTAATGTCCATGGCAGATATAAAATCCTGTCCACCTTTGTCCACATTTGTCATGGAAGGAATCACACATCAATAAGTGGTTGGAGTCATCTGGACCCCAAAGATAGTGGAAGGGTTACGCCTCTATGAGCAGGCTTTCTATTACTTTGGTTGATATATGACTTCTGTTTTCAAACCCAATTTCAAAAGGTTTCTTTTCTTTTTTTACTTCTTAATAGAGTGAAAGACTCTTGATGGACTGGTGACCTGTCCAGGGTGTACCCCATGTTAGCCCAACAGTAGCCAGGACAGGCTCCACCAACCCTGTGGCCCTGATAGGGACATAACGGGTTAAGGAGATGGATGGATGTCATCATTGATGTTATGTTTCTCAAGACTTTAAGGTTGCTGTAATAAAAAAAAAAAAAAAATCTATCCACAATCCTTAAGAATCCCAAGACTTGGACTATGTCCAAATTCCTTCACTACTTAGTGCGTTCACCATTTTGCAGTGTTGTCTGAACCTACAATTTCAAAATCAAGTGCCCTAGAATTTCCTCAGAAGTCTTTGCGAAAAACTAGTGTGCATGATAAAGACCAGAATGCACTGTTTGAACAATTTTTGACCAAAAAAAAAAATGTGTTTAAATGTAATTT
>NC_050512.1:5316464-5326570 GCF_002922805.2 Oryzias melastigma | reverse complement strand
CTTTTAAATCCAAGACACTAGATACTCCTGCACTATATAGTTTTTAGGTAGTTAGGGATTGGGGTGGGAATTGAAACATAGACTTGGTGTCATATAACTCTGACCAGGCACAAACCGGAGAGGGGATCTGGTTTGGGGGCCACAGAATTTCATCTCTGTTCTTTGCAGATGATGTTGTTCTGTTGGCTTCATCGAGCCAGGACCTCCAGCATGTATTGGAGCAGTTTGCAGTCAATTCTGAAGCGGTTCTCGACCAGAGAAAGGTAGTTTGTCCTTTCTCGATGGGTGGAGTACTCGTGCCCCAAGTGTGGAGTTTAAATATCTTCAATTTACCGGTCGGTCTTCATTCCAGTACTCACCCATGGTCAGGAGCTCTGGGTCGTGACCAAAAGAACGAGATCCCGAATACAAGCAGCTGAAGTGAGTTTCCACCGGATGGTGGCTGGGCGCTCCCTTAAAGATAGGCTGAGAAGCTCGGTCACCCGGAGAGAGGTCCGAGTAGAGCCGCTTCTCCTCCAGATCCAGAGGAGCTAGTTGAGGTGGCTCAGGAATTTGGACCAGATGCCTCCTGGACGCCTCCCTGGAGAGGTTTTCCAGGCATGTCCCACTGGGCGGAGGCCCCGGGGAAGACCCAGGACACGCTGGAGAGACTACGGCTCTTGGCAGACCTGGGAATACCTCGGGGTCCCCCCAGAGGGGCTGGAGGAAGTGGCTGGGAGAGTCTGGCATCTTTGGTTAGACTGCTGCTCCTGCGACCCGATCCCAGATGAGCGAAAGAAGATGGATAGGTTGATGGATGGATGGACGGATGATGGGCACAAACCCCATTTATTATTTTCTCCTTCATGATTGATTTTCAGATAGTTATCACTTCCGTGTTTTTGAAAAGGATGCTACCTTTTTGTCAAAACCAAAACCGAATGCCTGATTTGTCAAAGTTTAACTGGTTTAACTTTCGGCGTCCTTTCAATGGTCGAGTGTTTTGAATACAGAGCCCAAAAACTGACATAAAAACCTGCATAGTGATGTGTGATTGTGACAGTTTGAAACGTGTAAACACATTTTTACATAGACTTTTCGCTAGGAAGCAGTCTCTCAAATGTGGATTTCAGAGCCCATGTATGAATGTACCATCAGGGAGAGCTCAGGTGTGCCCTGCAGTTCCCTTTAGGCTCATGCGGCCACCTTAAGGGAAGTCATGAAAATGGAACATGCAATTGTCAAATGTGTGGTAATCGTGTCAATAAGTATTTTGTAAGTTAGACCCACTTATTCACGGAAATGCTGCACCCTCTTGATATGTAGGCGCCAGTAGGTTTCCCAGACAAACTAGACTCTGGCTTCTTAATATCCTAAATTCTAACAATCAGGTTGCACATAAGGATCGTTCCAGCATCAACAGGCTACCTGCACTGTATGCAGGGTTTTGTGGGTTGAAAAACTGAAAATTCAGTACGATGTGCCTGTGTCTCACCTACTTCACTCTTACATGATGTTTAAATGTTCTTTATTACCAGTCGTTGTAGCAAGCCAGTGAAAAAAAATTGCAAGAAATTATTTTTGCTCTACCGGCCTACAGAGCGGTCTCCAACTTTTGCCCATTTTTTGCACACAGGCATCCCGTATCCACTTGTAAAGGCCTTAATCGTTTCTTTTACAGTTTTAAAACTTATTTTTTTATGCGTTTCTCTGTTGCATCTACACAAATAAAGGCTCTATAGTTTAGGCCATAGTCGCGATGGAACGTGAAGCAGCAATAAAAGGTGGAAGTTATCCTCGGTTTTTATTCAGCACAACTCAAGGTCAATCTTCTTTCAGTGTGTTCTTTTTAAACAGGGCCTCAAGAAGAGTGTATATTAAATAATTACTTCTCAAAATCAATGTTGTTGTTGAAACTATTCAAACAAGAAAGGAATCTTTTGAATATGTGTCGTGTTAAAAATAATTCAAATCGTAATAAAAGGCAGTGAGAGCAGCCATGTTGTTGGTGAAGAGACTGGAGGCAGAGCTGAAGATGTTGAGGTTTTCTTCAAGTCTGAGAAAGGTGTGGGCTGCACAGTTGTGCAGTGGTTAGCATCTTAACTTGGACATTTTTGAGCCAAAAAATATGTATCAGAGATCAACTGGTGACTCTAAATTGTCCTTAAGTGTGAATGTGACTGAATGTGGTTGTGCGTCTCTGTGTGGGCCTGTGACAGACTGACGGACCTTTCAGGGCGTGCGTTAACTTGGCACAACAATGGCTAGGATAGTCTTTAGCATTCCCGTGACCCTAAAATGGATCAAGAAGACTTGGGAAATGGATGAAGGATGGATAGGACTGGGAATGAAAACATCAGGGCAATAACTCATGTTAGATGTTTTGCAGGAAAACAGGCTGAGAAAACTTGGACATATATAAAGGAGAAACCATGTTTCTTTTGGTACAAGGGTTAGATCCGAGCTACCAGGAGGAGGAAAACCAAAGATGGGGTTCATAAATGTTGTGTGATGGAGGACATGAGGGTTGTTGGATATACTGTACGTGAGAAAAATGCAGAAGTAAGGACTGGCTGGAGAAAAATTATTCACTGTGATCACCCCTAAGGGGAGCAGCTGAAAAACAAAGAAGAAATACAATATTTTATTTCATATATTGATTGGCTCTTACCTCAAATACAATTTGAGTGCACAACCATAGCACATATGAGCGAGGAATGCTCCAAATATGGAATCAGTTTGCATGATTCTCCCTAATGAGAACTACATTTCATTCCCATCGCATCAGGGTCTGATTTAGTTTCTTTGTGTAATCTTAGTCGGATTGGGATTCCCTGTTTAAAACTTTAACCCAAAAAATAAAAATAAAACAATCAATGCTTTCTTTTGTAGCCTCTGACATACAGGCGACTTTTTTGAGGTGAACTCCGACTTTGCCCAACTGTAGCTGGGTTGGTCCCAAACGCCCCATGACAGCAGTCAGCAGGTTGAGAAAATGATGGTGTTTTCTCCGCAGACGCTTAATGTTTTTTTTTCCAAAAATATTAAATATCATGAAATACAAATTTATATTCACAAAAGCAAAATAAAGTTAATGAATCACAGCTTTTGTAGTACAGTACACCTGCTGGCTAAAACTATCAAAACATTATCAAAACTTGGTGGAGATGTTATTTTCTCCAATCACTCTGACAGCTGCAATTGCAGAATTTATTGAGAGTTCTCCTATAAGGGCGCTATTGAGGGCATCATCACCAGCAACTGCCCAGTCTGGTGCGGAAGCCTTTTGGCAGCAGAGAAGCGGACCCTTCAGAGAGTGAAAAAAAAAAAATTAGTGCTGCAAGAGCTGTCGCTATCATCAAGTACATCACCCACCCGGCACACAGATCTCCATTCCATCCAGCAAACGTTACGGCAGCATGTGGGGAAATACAACCAGACAGAAGAACAACTTCACAAGCCATCAGGTTAAACCATGGACTCAGAATCATCCCATGGACATATTAAAGGGTAACCAAACAGTAAATCAACCTTTTTTTGTCTGTTCCATAAATGGGACTTTACAAGTGCTGTCTTTTGATCCTTGCCTCATTTTTGACAATTATAAGTCTAAAACTGTCTGTGTGCTACCTCCTACAGGTTGAAACAAGGTATTACAGTTGAATTTTGTGATTGGTCAATTGGTGTAAGTCCCATGTCTTTTCAGAGGTTTTACATTCTTGTCTGCAGGGATGTAGTATAAAAGCCCCGCCCATCTTTGATTCTGTTATGGTCGGCCGTTATTGTGTTAGCTTTAGCATGGGTCATAGGTGTAATGCCTTCGGTTTTCAAAAATCTACTGGCTTGTACAACTTTCCAGTGGACTTTGAAGTTAGGCAACAGTGGCTTAGTGCAATTGGCATTGAATCATGCGAACTCCATCCTGATGATGGGATTTCCAATGAACATTGCACCCGGGATTGTTAGGTTAATACGTTAGACTTTATTAGCTTATGATGCTAGTGGTTATTTTACCTTTCAGACACCGGTCCCCTTTGGTCCAGACCATGAGCTCCTTCCTCGGGAAAAGGTGGAGGAGAAAAATCCTCAACTTCTACAGAAAGTTCTGTGGTGAAACTGGCATCCCTTTTTATACTAGTCTCCACATTGAAAACACAGCGTCACTGTATATTACCTCAAGCTAACCTCATAGTCGATCACAGATCCAAACCACACCTCCCTCACTCAGCACCCTCCTTTTTTTGTATTTTTCAAATATGAGCTGAGAGTGAAGTCAGCCACCAACTGTCATGTTGTGTTACCCTTTAAATAAAGTAATACTATGGCAGTGCTGTTATTTTAGCGCTATACACTTTAAATGTTGCACCTTCCACTTTTACCAAAACGTCGCTTCTTGTTGATGATATAGTGTGTATACATGTAATTACTACTATTGAAGTCATACATTTTGGTTGCACATCTGAACTGAACATAGAGTTTCTACCACCCTGCATTAAAATTATATTATATTTCACTTTGAATGGGGCCATGACATACAAACAAAATAGGGATACTCGTTTTGTCACCATGATGAACCATTTATTATACGGTTTGAAACATATCACGTTTTCTTATTCATTGATTTCAACAGTACCTCAGACACCTGACGATTATTGTTCAGTCGTATATTGCCTCTTGTATTTGTACATGACTGCACACATGTTCATTCTGAATGAGCAACTTTCTTTCAACACACAAAGTAGTTCATGTAGAACATAAGCTTACCTTAAGGCACACGTGTCAAACTCAAGGCCCCAGGGCCGAATCCGGCCCTCTGGGTAATTCTATCCGGCCCTCCAGATCATTTTATTGTTATTAATGGCCCGCTGTTATTTTGCACTTATTTCTAACTTGAATAATTTTGACAAAATATATTTTAATGGAGAGTATAATATTGAAAGTAATTAAAGATTTAAGTTGATTTGTTCGATAATAATATTCATACTATTTTATTATTCATAATTGTGTAAAAAAGTTACGTTTTTTAAGATATAAAAATTGACATTCTGCTATTTTGGCATTTACTAAGATTTTGTAGGCTATTTTGGATTTTAGCGAATATTTCAGCTACATGCTAGCTGTTTTGGGTAATTTATTTTTTTTTTAGGGTAATTTGGCATTTAGCTAATATTTTGCCTAGCTTTCAGTGTTTTCAGTTATTAGCTTCAGTGCTTTCCGCTATCAGCTTTAGCGTTTTCAGCTATCAATTTCAGCATCTTCAGTGATTAGCACCAGCATCTTCAGCGGCCAAATTGAGCTTACAGCATTCACACTAGTATTATCACAGGTAATTCTATATATTTAGTTCATAATTATGTTAAAAAGTTATGGTTTTAAAGTTTTAAAAATGTAGTTTTAGAGTGTTCAATAACTGTTTGTCCTGGTTAGCCCGCGACCTAAAGTGTATTTTGGATTTTGACCCCTCGTGCGATTGAGTTTGACACCGCTACCTTAAGGTTAACCCTGTGCTGGACTTCTACAAATAAATGTATGTCTTACCACAAGATGCAGCCATATGAGCTTGATTCTAGCTGATATGGGTTCTGAACAACATTTAAATCGCTGTAGCTACTTTGCAGGATAAAACGAAGAAAGGTATTCAAATTCAGACAGCACTCGAAAAATGTCACAAAACAAAGGGGATATTCAGCAGCAAGGACAGGTGGGTTGTTACTTTTTAAGGAGTTTTATTCATCTTGCAAATAAGGTGAAGTATGAGTCACATTTCCAGGGCATTATGCTGCAAATGAATGGATTAAACATCATCATGAAGTGCTTTCTTATTAACAAAAGCAAGTCATTATGAAGAAGAAGCAGAGGAGATTAGTAAATGTGAAACAAACTAGTAAACATTGGATTCAAGGGTATTTGCACGCATTAAAAACATTCAACATTGAGTTCGAGGTGTGCTTCTGCCAAGTAAGCCTAGATTGTGTTAAAGCTCTGAGGGGAAAAATGAATTGAATTTTCTGTAGAAAACGTGTTTGATCCTTGATTTGGTGGGAAATATATGCCGAGAGATCAGGTTAAACTGCAAAAAAATGTTGGATGCCTAATATACAGTATATGCCTTGTCTTATATCCTTTGAATATACATTTTATGTTAAAATAGATGCAAAACATTTTAAATAATATGAATACCTAATTAATGTTGAATAGTGTCAATAAAGCCACATTTTGGTCCTTAAATTTTAAGAAAAAGATAAAAAAAAAAAATTGAAACATTTGTTGCATAAATGGGGTGCACGGTGGTGTAGTGGTTAGCACTCTGATCTAACAGCCACAAGGCCTGGTTCCTATCATGGACCTTTATGTGTGGAGTTCCCATGTGATCCCAGTGCATGAGTGGGTTTTCTCTGAGCACTCCTGTTCCTCCCACAGTCTATAAACATACTGTCCCCTAGGTGTGGATGTGAGTGTGTGGTCATCTGTCTTTGTGTTGCCCTGTAATGGACTGGCAACCCATCCAGGTTGTACCCTCCTTGGCCCAACAATAGCTGGGAAAGGCTCCAGCAACCTCGAAGGAATTAAATGGGCTTAGAAAATGGATGGATGGCAGCATAAAGGCTTGATGCTCAAATTAGTTGAACACAGAATCCCACCGGCAAGAAAAATGCCATTATGTGGAAATAAGGCTGGTCCCATTTCACCTTGGTAACTAGTCATTTTTTATTTTGATGTCATGCAGTTTTTTTTTTTTGCTTTGTTCTAACCACTGTTCTAACAACAAAGACGTTTTATATGTGTGTAATACATTTAAAAAAAATGTTTTTTTTTGCATCTGTCCAATGTTGGATGTCAAATAAGTGACAAAAATTGTATATTGATTAAAATATTACCATTTATTTTTAAGAGCTTTGCTTGACCTTCAAAGCATTTTTATTGAATTATATTTTTGAAGAGAAAACATAAAAACTTGGTTCGGCCGATAGTGGACAGTTAACCGTCTTGCCAATGAGAAAAAAATTTGCTGATAAACTGGAGTGATAATTAAAAGCTTAAACTGCTGTCGCTTCCTCACTCACCACACTGTATTGTGTCACAACTTGTCTGCTCCTCTCCGCCCATCCTTCAAGTTTTGCTTACATGTAATGTCACGTAATGTCTTTACAGAGATCTGTCTGCAACATATTGTGCAGCCAGCACTCATCTGTGTGGGATAACTTTAGCGTGTCAGAGACCCACGGCTTCCTCGCTGTTTGCAAAATTTGTTCGACACGAAGATGGAAAAAACGTCGAGCTTTAACACAACATATAAAAATCACCACCTTGATGTGTGGAAAGAATAAGCTGCCGCTAGTGTTACCCTGGTGTTAGCAGTAACTATAGACTGCTTATATGATTCATATAAACGGTCACATCATATATCGTCAATAGCAATGACGTAAGTGCCCTGCACAAGCATGAATAATGTTTGATTTATTCAGCTGCAAATGTGCTGGAAGAAAAAAGAAACAGGCTAACCTGTGAGAGAGCAGATATGCTAGTTTTGTCAATTAAAATCTCCCGCCGATCCAACCACAGGTAAAAACAAAAATATGAAATTTAGTTATTGTGGTTTATTTCTTTTTGACATTTGTAAAAGGCTTGAATGCCTGTTTTTGAAAAGTTCATTCCTACATGCAACCATTTGTTTTGCACATCAGTAAAAACTTTATAGTTATTATTTTTCACTTTAGCAGTAATCTTTGCACTTTAGGATGAAACAATTTTCTTTACCTGTTATTATATTGGGCATTATTTGCATTAAAACATGTCCCTATTACATGGCTATTTAAGTTAAAGTCCCAACAGTTGTTCTGCTCCCTGGTAGACCTCTGAGCTTCATGAAATGAAAGCTAAAGGACTACAGCGGCTTTTTAAAAGAACCAGCTTGTCAGTTCACAAGGAAATGTACTTGACTCACATCATGCAGTACAAAGACTTAGTCACCCTCACAAAAACAAACTATTTTTCCAATCTCATCTGTGCAAACAAAGGGAACTCTAAAATTGTATTCTCTCTCATGGATAAAATCTTTCAACCTCCTGATAATCTTCCTTCTCATATGTACTCCAGTGACATCTGTAACTCTTTTTTTGGCGTATTTTGACCAAAAAATACAAACTATACAACAGCACCTCCCCCCCTTCTCTCATCTCCCCAAATTCTTTCACTCTCTCCCCAAAATGTTCTACTTTCCAGCTACACGATCTCAGTTTAATCTCCTCCCTCATCCAAAAGTCGAAACCTTCTACATGCCAGCTCAATCCTGTCCCAAACTCCTTGATTAAGTCATGTCTCCCCTTTCTCCTTCCCTTTATCTCTGCCATTATTCAGTCATCATTAACTACTGACACTGATCCCTCAATTCTCAAAACTGCTGCTGTCAAACCAATTTAAAAAAAAAAAAAAAAAAAAACGCTCAATGCTAATATTCTTACTAACAACTGTCCAATTTCTAACTTGCCATTTATTACCCAAATCCTTGAAAAAGACTGTTGCTTCTCATCTTCACCACCATCTCATGCAAAATAATCAAAATAATAATTTGAACCCTTTCTATCCGGTTTTCATCCGTCTCACAGCACAGAAATGGCTCTCGTTAAAATCACTAATGACCTCCTCCTTACAGCTGATTCTAGACTCTTCACCATCCTCTTCCTCCCTGACCAGAGTGCAGCCTTTGATACAACACCCCATTCCATCCTTCTCCATAGACTTTCTTCTCTCGGTATTTCCGCTGGTTTCAATCTTACTACTCAGGTCGCACTCAGTTCATCCAACTTAAATTCTTTAGATCTCCGTCATCATCAGTTTCTCCTGGTGTTCCTCAAGGTTCCGTTCTCAGCCCTCTTCTCTTCATTATTTCCCTCCTATCTCTTGGCATATTTTTTTGTAAATTCAACATTAATCTTCATTGTTTTGCAGATGACACCCAGCTCTATCTGTCCAGTAGACCAAAGTCCTCTCTTCCAACTCCATTCTCCACCTTTTTGTCCGAAATAAAAAACTGGTTCACGTTAAACTTTCTTACACTCAATAGTGACAAAACCAAAGTACTTCTTGTAGGCTCCAAATCCACCCTCTCTAAAGTGTCAAGTATCACACTGTCTGTAGATTCAGCTTCCGTCTCCTCCTCCCTCAGGTAAATAGTCTGGGTGTCATCCTCAACAGCTCACTATCTTTTAATTCTCACATCAATAACATTACTCGAGCTGCCTACTTCCACCTGTGCAATATTTATCGTCTCCACCTTTCTCTCCACTCCGCTTCAATCTTGGCTCACAGTTTGGTCACTTCCCACCTCGACTATTGTAACTCCCTTCTCTACATTATCCCACACAAAACCCTCAACAAAGTACAACTAGAATTCAGCTGCCTGCATAATCTCTAGAACTCCAACCGGTGATCACATCATCCCTGTCCTCATGCAATAGAACTGGCCCCCAATTACATTCAGAATTCAATTCAAACTCCTCCTTCTGACCTTTAAAGCCCTCCATAACCTGGCTCCTCCTTACCTCTCTGACCTCCTCCAAATTCACTCCCCCTCTCGTTCTCTCCGGTCCTCTTCATCTCTCCAGCTCCCCGTACCCCCCGCTTGTCTAGTCACCACAGGAAGCCGAGCCTCCAGCCGGTCGGCTCCCAAACTCTGGAACTCTCTTCCGCCCGACCTCCGCAATATCGTCTCCCTACCAATGTTGAAATCCCATCTAAAAACTTACCTGTTTAAATCTGCCTTCTCATTTTGACTTTCTGTCTATTCTTTGCTGACCTAATTATTTTACTGTGCTCTTTAATGTCTATTTATTCTGTTTTTATTGTTATGTACAGTGTCCTTGAGTGTCATGAAAGGTACTTCAAATAAAATTGATTATTACTATGATCCTGACCACTGAAATGCACTTTTTCTGTTCACAGACTGAAAAGGTATTGAATTGTTTGTACTATCTGTTCAATTTGTTTGCAGGTAAAACTAGTTCTGCAAATTTGAATGAATACTTAAGAGTCAGACGCTGTTACTTTAAACTTGCAAATATTTGTTCTCAAGTATTTAAAAAATATCGGTATCGGCTATGAGAGGTCAAAAATTTGGGTTATCTGTA
>NC_050512.1:5294033-5315870 GCF_002922805.2 Oryzias melastigma | reverse complement strand
TGACCACTGAAATGCACTTTCTCTGTTCACAGACTGAAAAGCTATTGAAGTGTTAGTACTATCTGTTCAATTTGTTTGCAGGTAAAACTAGTTCTGCAAATTTGTTAGAATACTTAAGAGTCAGACGCTGTTACTTTAAACTTGCAAATATTTGTTCTCAAGTATTTAAAAAAGATCGGTATCGGCTATGAGAGGTCAAAAATTTGGGTTATCTGTATTGGTTGTAAATAAAATCATTATCGTGCATCACTAATTAAAACCAAATTTAGAAAGCAGATTGGCTCTCTGCATGTCAAGGTGTTGTTGGTAAACTGATCCACAGTTATGTCTGTAGCAGAAATGCCTGTAACCAGCAAAAGGGAAGTTTTGAGTGATGAAGGAAGCATACATAGGTCTGCCTCCCTCCCGTGTGAACTGCCTAATCAGAAGGAAAGACAGATGTGGACTTTTTTTTCTCCCCTTCCTTCAACTTTTTTTTTGTTTTTGCTTTAACCTACTTCACTTTCTTGCCTCTGTCTCAGCCTTCTTTCTTTTTCTCTTTAACTTTTCTACCTTTTTTCCATTCCTCGTCCTCCTGGTACGCCACATAATGTACTATAATTTTCTTCTTTGCTGTTTTCCTTGCCTCTCAGCTAGTATCTGTCTAACTCAGTGATTTGCCTGTGGTTAGCAGCAGCATGGTTTTTATGATCACCCTCTCAGTACACTGTGACCTTGGACATTATTCACTCACAATGGATGGAGCCGTCCTCACTGGGGAGCACAGCAGTGCTGTGGGCTGTGGCAAGTGTGTCTGAGTGAGGATGTGTGGGTGGCAACCCGAGCAGTAGTTGGGTAGAGTGAGTGTAAAATCTAAAGTAGGGAAAAGAGAAAAATAAAACCAATACAACAAAATGTTGTCTTGTTGAAATGATGAATAACAAGTGCTTATCTGTGTTCTTTCTAAAGCTGGAAATAGGGTGAAAACATTGGCAGGGCCAATCTAATCCTAATTTTACAAAAATGAAATGCATTTTTTTCATTATGGTAGCAACTTTATCTTTCAAGACCCAGTTTATGCTTGGAAAAAAGAAAAATACAGATTTTTCATTTATTCTAACTTTAGCTCCAGTGTTTACATTCTTTCGACTACCGTAGCTCTTCAAGCGTAGACGCAATTAACTCCAGCAGATTCTGAAGTGGAGAAAAGCAGTCTTGTGCTGAAATGCAACACTTGACAGAAGTGGAGTATTTACACAATCTCTGTAAATCAACTGGTTCTGTCGATGAGAAAATCCGCTTTTTAAAATAACAGATGTTGTTATAACATAATACATAACAATATAATGTAATACTACTCCATTATAATACACTTTATGTTGGTATTGTGTTTCTTATCAGTACACAACTTCTTCTTTCCTTTTCGGCTTTTCCCATCAGGGGTCGCCACAGCGAATCAGTTTCCTCCATCTAAGCCTGTCTTCAGCATCCTCCACTCTAACACCAGCCACCTTCATGTCTTCATTCACTGCATCCATAAACCTCCTCTTTGGTCTTCCTCTAGACCTCTTTCCTGGCAGCTCTAGACTCAGCATCCTTCTACCAATATATTCACTGTCTCTCCTCTGAACATGTCCAAACCATCTCAGTCTGGCCTCTCTGACTTTATCTCCAAAACCTCTAACATGTGCTGTCCCTCTGATGTATTCATTCCTGATCCTATCCATCCTGGTCACTCCCAAAGAGAACCTCAGCATCTTCATCTCTGCTACCTCCAGCTCTGCTTCCTGTCTTTTCTTCAGTCCCACTGTTTCTAGTCCAAACAACATGGCTGGTCTCACCACAGTCTTGTACACCTTTCCTTTCATTTGTGCTGAAACTCTTCTGTCACACATCACACCTGACACTTTTCTCCACCCATTCCAACCTGCTTGCACTCTCCTCTTCACTTCTTTTCCACACTCTCCATTACTCTGTACTGTTGACCCTAAATACTTAAACTCCTCCACCTTCTTTATCTCTTCTCCCTGTAACCTCACTCTTCCACTCTGGTTCCTCTCATTCACACACATGTACTCTGTCTTACTGCGGCTAACCTTCATTCCTCTCCTTTCCAGGGCAAACCTCCACCTCTCTAACTCCACCTCCACCTGTTCCCTGCTCTCACTACAAATCACAATATCATCTGCAAACATCATAGTCCATGGTGATTCCTGTCTAACCTCATCCGTCAGTCTGTCCATCACCATTGCAAACAGGAAGGGGCTCAGAGCTGATCCCTGATGTAATCCCACCTCCACCTTGAACTCCTCTGTTAATCCTACCGTCGCGGATTTGGGGTATTTGGGGGTGTGTCCGGTCCCTAAAAAGTGCAATAAAAAAACAAAAAACCCCAGAGCACTTGATAAACAAATGAAAAAAGGGTTATTTACAATAAGAGCAAAATATGGGCACAAAAAAAGGAAAGGATTATAAAAAGTAAAAACAAGCAAAGACACCCTCAGCTCAGTAAGGGATAAAACGTACAAATCACAAACCCTAAACACAACGGTGAGACTGAAAACCAGCAAACAACCACGTAAAGATGAAGTTACAAGGTGTTTGGCACTGCACAGGTTTGACTCCAGAGCCTGTTGAAGAAGAGAATTAAACCGATTTAAAGCAAAAAGCTACAAAGGATATGTAGAAAGAATTGTAATAGAAACAACAAAAGGATATTGCATTAAAGAGGATGGCAGGTGAGAATACAGAGATTAAACACTTATGTCTAAAATGAAAATTGTCTGCATGAATCTTCATTTTTTCTGTCCTAAGTAAAATACTTTGTATTTCAATAAACAAAGAAATAATTTAGTTCTTCAACTCAAGAAAAATGTTAAGTCAACAGTAAAAATATAGACATGTAAAGTCAGATATGCTCGCACATAAAACGCTATGCTTCTTCTGGCTTTCTTCTTTCTTCAGTCTGTCCTCTTTTTTTTTTAGAGGGTGTTTTTTTGATGATTGACATTTTGAAAGCAATGCATGCATGAGTCAAATACAACTTCTGAACCATGAGCTAACAGGAAGAGAAGCTGCTTGACACAGAGCTTACAACAGTGTTTGATATTGTCACAGAGTATGCTGGTCCCACCTCACCATGGCAACTGGATGCAATCGTCATCATAAGGCAGTCTTCTTAAAAAAAAGAGAAAGTTTCGCTGCTTCTCAAGGTCTTTGATCGACCTCAGCTACACTTCAGAAAAAAAAGCTGTCTGGGATCCTCAGCTTTACATGGGAGAAATGTGGGGTTTAGTCTGCAACAGCCCAGTGAGAGGATGACCACTGCACTTTTAGTTGCAAAGTTATTGCTTTTTTCTGAAGTATTAGTATATTCAGTGTTGTTTTTTTCCTCTCAAAATACATGACAGGATATGCCGAAAGGTGAACCAACCAACATAAAGTGTGATGTACAGCTGCACCCTCTTTATATGACCATAACGTTTTAAATGACACACTTTCTGAACTGTTATCCAGGGTCAAGCATTTTGAAATGAGTTTACTCCATCCATCTCAACGTTGCAAAAAAGGCCAAGACTAAAATTGGGGATTTGTTACATCCTCACTTGTCTGTTGGGAAAACAACACACCTAATAATCGAAGATGTGAGTTTTTAATTTTTTTTAATTTTTTTAAATAAAACCAATGATCAATAAAATGAGTTTTTGAATACTTATGAATAGAAAACAAAGCGACAATCATTGAAGTTCATTCTTGACCGACTACATCCCTTTCAGTAAATAAGAACATGGATGGATGACAAATGTCTTATTTATATTAGTTAGTTAAGTTCTTATTTTATTTCGTTTGTAAACATGAGAAGGCCTCAAACATTGTAGCTTGGTTGTGACACAATCTTACATCTCTAATTTGTTGATGAGAAGTTTAATTTCTTTAATCTTGTAGTATATTGGGGGAAATAAGTATTTGAACACTGTAATTTTGTAAGTTTTCCCATTTAGAAATCATGGAGAAGTCTCACATTTTCATCTGAGGTGCATCTTCACTGTAAGAGACAACATCTAAAGAAAAAAAAGAAAATCTGGAAATCACATTGTATGATTTTTTTAAAAATAATTTATCTGTATGCTACAGCTCCAATAAGTATTTGAACACCTGAGAAAATCCATGTTAATATTTAGTACAGTAGTCTTTGCTGGGCTGCATGGTGGCGCAGTGGTTAGCGCTCTCGCCTCACAGCGAGACACACAAGATAAGAGGAATTTTGGCCCACTCCTCCTCAGAGATCTTCTCTAGATTAGTCGGGTTTCTGGGCGGTCACAGAGACACAGAGTTTGAGTTTCCTCCAAAGATTCTCTATGGGGTTTATGTTTGGAGACTGTCTAGGCCACTCCAGGACCTGGATATGCTTCTTACGGAGCCACTCCTTGGTTCTCCTGTGTGCATTGGGTCATTGACATGTTGTAATATCCAAACTATCTTCAGTGCTCTAACTGAGAGAGGAAGGTTGTTCCCCAAAATGTTGCAATACATGGCCCGGGTCATCCTCTCCTTAAAACAGTGCAGTCATTCTGTCTCATGTGCAGAAAAAACATAACATGATGCTACCACCCCCATGCTTTACAGTAGAGATGGTGTTCTTGGGATGGTACTCATCATTCTTCTTTCTCCAAACATGATGAGGGAAATTCAGCTGCCCCCCGGCGAATTTCCTTTCGTTCCTGTAGTAAAATGACAATAAAGACTCCTTGATTCCTTAGTTGTTGGTAAAGTTTTGCATCAAAAATTGACTGCATGAAGCATGAAAACCTGTAAAATAAAAGAAATGGCTACATTTTGACAAAAAAAAATCAATATAAAATGCATTTAAAATGCACAAATAATAGAAATGTGGTCTTTTAAAAATGTTATTTTATTTTAATAACTGCATTTTCAAAAAGGATGACCAAATTGGAATTAATTGACAATTGTTAAACAAACAAACAAAAAACAATTTAAAATGCAATAGATTTACCTTTTATGTAAGAATTGTTTTACGTTTTAAATTCTAAATTGCAAAATGCAAAAAAAAAAAAAAGAATCAAATGTATAATTGAATTGGAAATTTAAATGTCAATTGAGAATTTATTATTTTGAACTATGGGTCCAGATAAACATCCATTCTTGGCCCCATACAACATCTTGGGATAAATCAGAATGCCAACTGTAAGACAGACTTTAGTGTCAGACATTACTGCATGACCTTGAAGCAAATCTCTGCAAGGAACAGTCAGTTCTTGCTGCCAGGTCTTTGTTTGTTGTATTGTTGAAGGACGAAAAACAAAAAACTTCAGTTCCAAAGACAATTTTTGTATTAATGTATGCTTTTATTTATTAGCAATACATCTCATTAGTAATACATTTGATTTCTTCAAACATCTGCATCTCTAGTCATTGAGTTAAGTTCTCAATGCTGCTGCTGTTTGAGTCAAAATACTCGAGCAATGAAATATTTTCCTTTTTTATTATCTACTACAATATTCTGTAAGAGGCACATTGTTCACATCGGTGCATGAACTCACACATAAGTCACCACATTCACGCACGTACCTGCTTGTTATAACACCAATCAGTCAGCTGTCAGAGGTAGAGAGGGTTTATGGCAGCTTTATGGGAGGTGAAGCAGCACTCGGCAGTCCATTTGGCTGCCCATATAAATGACTCCTGTGTGTATGTATGTGTGTGTGTGTGTGTGCGTGGTACACCAAGTGACTGCATTGCTCACCAATGGGCATTAGTGCGAACAAAATACTTTTCACACAGCTATGCACAGCTCAGAGTGTGCACTCGTGTGTGTGTCAGTCACGCATAAGTGCGTGTCCATAACTGCACATTGTAAGGGCAGATCGCTCCTTGTTCTATCAGGAAACTGAGCAGATGAAGTAAACTCTCAGTCTGTTGCTGCACCATTTAAGGTGCAAAATACCAAAAAAGCCAGACAGGGTAGAGAGGGAGAGGCAGAGGTGTTAGATGGAGATAAGAAAGTAAAGAGAAGGAAGGACGGGATCAGAAAATAATGCCTTATAATTATTTGTTCTACTGACTTATTTTAGCATTATGGAGATTTTTTTTTTTTTACAAATAACTTGAGCTGAAAAAGGAAGTTTGTTTCAAGCCAAGAAATGAACTGTATTTTAATTCTATTCATCGCATTTTAAAATTGCTCCTGTCACGGAGCATTCTCAATTCTTTGGTTTTACTGACTCACATATCACTTTACCCTTGCATTGATAAGTACACGCACATTTTTTAGATGTGTTAGGCTATTTTCATCTTACCTGTGATGTTTTAGAGTCAGCTCCATCTTTCCTGTGTCAGGAAGGGAATCAGATTTAAAGCCAAAGCCAAATGCATCATTGGAATTGGAAATGGTTTATTTCAAGCATTGCAGGAAAAGGAGCAGGAAGAAGCAAATTCATATACATCATGAAATCAGGCATATCACAAACAAGCTGTCTTTCCAGATTGGTTGTTGCCCATGTTAACAATGGCCACCATGTTAAACTACTGGGAACTGGACCCCTGTTTCGTCAAACAAAGAAGAGGAAACTGTGTTTGTTGGAAGAGTGAAAACAATGGTGGGAGTATAGGACTAAAACCTTAGTCTCATGCACACGTACAGGGGTTGACCTGTACGGTGCTGCTGGATTTTGGGTTGTCTGTGTCTTGCAGTTCTCTTGAGGCTCATATGACCACCTCAAAGGACTTCATGAAAATGGAACGTACCATTGTTTTACGTGTAGTAGGTCCCACACTTTACTGGAGTTGTTAATAAGGTGTGAGCTCTGACTCCTCACTGACCACACTCAAATGCTGCATGCAAAAGGTATGCAGGTGATACGCAAGTACCATTGACTTTATAAGTAGGAACTGGACTGAGCAACCCCTCCCTTTTTGTGTTCCAAATAGGCCAAGGTCCACAGCGGTACCTTTAAAAATTGTGACTCAGCACAACTCTGATTAATCACTGTCGAGGGGCGGCAATCAGTTGCAATATGACGGTAGATCAGGACGTGACGGCGAAGGCTCTGGCCTGATTTTTCTAGTGCTGAAGGTAATATATTTCCTATGGGGGACTTCAACGCTTGCTATGTCCAGTTCATATGTATACAGTCAATGGTAAGTTCCCCTTAGGATGCCCACACAAATTACACTCTATTTTCTAAACCAGGGGGGTCCAGAGTCAGTCCTCGAAGGTCAGTCTAATGCTGGTTTTCTAGAAATCCTGCCTTATCTACTGCTGATTACCTGGATCAGGCTTGTTTGGCCAATTAGGAGCTTCAATGGCAGGTTGGTTGTGAAATATGTACGATACCAGTCCTTGAGGACTGACTTTGGAGACCCCTGTTCTAAACTTTAACAGTCAAGCTTCATGCAAGGAGCGTTAACTTGAACAGAAAGAATATTCTTCTTGCAGAGTGCAGAGTTTTAGGAGTTGAAAAATCTGTATGACGTGCCTGCGTCTCCCTACTCCACTCTTACCTTTAAGTGTTAAGTGTCACTATGACCTGTTGCTTGCAGGATATCCATAGGGAAAAAAATGTGCATGAACAGTTTTGCTTCATGGGCTCACAGAGTGATCTACAACTTTGATATTTGCTATTTCATATGAGGTCCTAATTGCCACAGAAGGAAACAGAAAACCCTGTTGTTGTCATGTCCTGTTGTTTTTTTTTTATCTCAGACAATGGTTTGCAGAGTCACCATCAGCGTGTAAATGTCTAAGTCCACCCATTCATTTTCTAAACCCATTTTTTTAATCCTTTCTGGGGTCACAGAGGTGCCGGAGCTCAACCAAACTTGGGGGGAAGCAGGATACACCCTGGACAGGTCACCAGTCTGTTGTAGGGCCTCAATCTCACACCAAAACACACTCACACCTAGGGACAACTGAGAGTAACCGATTCATATATTAAGCATGTTTTTGGACAGTGGGAGGAAGCCTGTGAAAACCTATGCATGCACAGAAAGAACATGCAAACTCCAAACAGGAAGGTCCCCCGTTGATGATTCTGTTTCAGGTCCCCCAGCTGAGACTTGAATCATCGACCTTATTGTTTTGAGGCAGGAGCGCTAACCACTGTGCCACCGTGCAGCCCTGAATATACCTGTGTATGGGTGAATGGAACTGTGACTATAAATCGCTTTGAGCCTTCAAGGAAGGTATTAGAGCTCGATCTAAAAATGCACCATATTCCTAAATAATGGATGATTGAACGGCCTGGCTGATTTATTAGTAAACCCTCAACACATGCGTGAGCAGGCACCTGTGCACAGGTGAGTGTGTATTTACCAGCATGTACAATGACATAGCTGATGGTGGAAACCCCACAACAGGCAATGCAGCAGCAACGACAGCCAGTGTCCTCCAGATCCCCCCTGGAGAAGCAGAATGAGGGACATTCACTTGGACAACCCGACATTAGTCATTCAGAACAAGGCTGAGCGGTTCTCCACAAGAGTCTCTGCTGCCAGAGTGCAAGATTGCATGAGAACATAGAGCTCCAGCTCCAGCTTGGAAAGAGACCGCTTCCTCCATTGTGGCTGGGTACAATGGAGTATAAGGCCCCACCAGCCACAAACCCGGGTTCTGTCAATGTCAAGAGTCCTGAACAACCCCTAACTCAAACTTTTGGACCATACTTTTTCCTATTACCTGTCTGTTCCAAGAGACTTGATGGAATGCATTTCATTCTGCTTCAACTAATTCTACGTCTGTGAATGGAGTAGCTCGGAGTGATTGTTCTGTTGTTGCCATGTTTCTCTTCAGACCCAGTTTAATGTTCGTGCAAGAGTTATTCCGACTGATACAAACAGGGTTACAGTGAGATGTGGCACCGCTTGATTTCTTGGATTGGGTTCAAAGTGATGTTTGTCTTGAAGTACATTGTGTTACATCTATTGTCCTGCTCTTTTTTGTGCTACTTCAGTCAGTCAGTCAGTCAGGTTAAGGTTTAAATGATCACATCTGCTTAATTCCCTCAGTGAACTGAATAAAGTTGGCACTTTCAGTTATCCATTGCAATCTCTCAATGTTTGAAACCACCCTTTTGCTCTATCAGTTTTATCATCTTTAGGTCTGCTAAGTTGGTGTTCGATATTTTGGTTTTATAAGATGCTTTTAGTTTTTGAAGTATGTAAGATCAAACTATCATAGTTTGTTCCCCATACATAGATTCTTCTCTGAGTTCTTGTTAGTTAAACAACTTAAACTGCAAACAACATGTTAGTTGTTTGTATCAACTTTAAGTGGTGAGATGAAAAACTCTCAGAGATTTTTAAACACTATATATTTTTCCCCTGAGTCACAGCTTTTGGGACAGGATGCACTCCTTCACTTTCACAATTACAGCTAATCATTTTGATGTGATAAGTATTACTTACTTTCTTTTGTCAAATATGTTTGACTGCACTGCAAAGAACACTGATTGTTCCTCTGAGATTGCAACTAAGGGTGTATTCTGATTGGACACATTTGGTTCGCTTAAAAGTAAACGCAAGTTTGTTTCCCCCGATGATCCGGAAATAAACTTTCAGTCTGAAGACACCCAAGAGAACCCTGGTCCTGGACCAGGAACAACTCTCTGACCCATCCTTTGAGGTGGTCTCAGTTAATTTTGAATCAGACCGAGCCCCAGTTTTGCTCTGACATTCCTCAGTCTGAATGGACCAAAACAGCCACCGTAGCCAGGCATTACAGGATGTAAACAGAGTAACGGAGCAACGATGAGACCCAGAAACTTACTGATATTTGGTTGGATGAATGAAGGCTCATTAAAACAATGTTTAACCTAATAAACAAAGCTTCTCACACTGTTTTCCTGGTAATATGTATTTCATAAACACTTATTAGACACCAAATACTGTCTTAGATGTTGTTTCTTCAGTAACCACCTTGCAGTATGCCTCGACCGTACCAAAGCTCCAGTAAAAAGTGTCGTGCCTGATCTTGATACAGTTTGAACAAGTGAACTATCCCGACAAAAATTGTAATGCATAGTACTTACATTATTCTCTCACTTGTTGGTTTACCCCAACTCCATAATTCCTGGCCAATGACTGAAGCGATTAATTCACTTAACTCAAACCACCAACGTCTCAGTTTGGAGACTTTCGTTAAAGCCAATTCTATCTATCTATCCATCCATCCATCCATCTACTTTTTATTAATTTAACAATTCAATGATGTGTGGTTTCACTGAAACATTTTCAGTGGATTGCTAAAGACATCCAGATTAAGACATCTAGGCTTGTTAAAGATACGATTTTCATCCAGAAGAGACCAATTATTACAGAAACATAATCTAAGTGCAGACTGAGAAATTTCCTCTCCACTCCACTCCACTGCAGTGTAGATAGAGTCATTTTTCATGTGTCACAATAAGTAATGCAGAAGCAAACAGGGTAGACTCTGTTTGAAGATGATCCCCACAGATCTGTATTTGCATATGATGAGTGAGTTGGTGTACAAGGGGCCAATGTAAATGCAAAGATCAAAAAGAAATCTTTGCTAAAATATGAGACATGGGATTTTGAACTTCTCATCTTTGGGACAAAAAAAGTAAGAAACCTCAAAACTTTAGCAAAAATGATTTCATGAAATGAAATTCTCAAGTATTTGATGCTACGTAATTGCACAGTATAGAGTTGCTTTCACTTTGCAGCCACCAATTAATACGGTAAGTCTCTTTTATCCCAAACTGCTATCTTCTGAGAACCTGTCAAGCACTGAAGTCAAAAGACATCCCGACTCTTAAAACTGCATTTTTCCCTTTGTTGGATACAATTTACTTTGGAGTGCAAGAGTTAATGCTACCAAGTACTGTGGGATGGTTTGTGGTTTTACTGGCCAATTAGAAGTTCAGAACAGAAGAACACGAGATCAGCCGACCCTGATACAACTTTGACCCCCGAGGAAAAAAACAAAACAGAGAGACAGCATCGTCTGCTTTCGGTACGCCAAGAAGAAACAAGACTGATTGATCAAAGGGAATCATCAGGACGACCAGGTACCATAACTCCAGCCTGTAATGACTAGAGCTCCCACAATGCTTCACAAATGCTTTGTGGGGGCTCATAGGTGAAGCAATGAAAAGACAACAGGAAGGAGGCTTTGACGAGGTAGAAGTGCAGGCATTTTCTTTGTCTTCTTGGCTTAAATTGTTCCCAGAGTGGCCACCAGAGTGTCAGAACAACAGCTAAAGGCAACAGAAGAAATGTTCCTATCCATATACACTTATCTAGATTGGGGTGTATAGTGTACATGTGTGTGGGGTGGGTGGGATTGAAACTGGCACTTTACAATCAAGAAAAGAAACTTTGTTGAGAGAAATGTATTCACATTTATTCCTCTCCTCACTGAATTCTCAGGTGTGAGTATTTTTAGCAGCCTGTTCTTGTTTACTATGAACCCCCCAAGTCTCTGACTCACTGACAATCCAAGCATGGCACACAAACTTTGATTGCTCACAAAGCATATAATGGCTCAGGCTCTGAAAAGGGGACCTAAAGTGGACTGTAAGAATTCTGATCCCCTCTCTCATTGTAGCCATGGAGATTAAAATTCACAAAAGATGGAGAATAATAATAAAAAAAAGTCAATTTGGGGCCATTTAAGGTAGTTTGTACCTGGAGCATTTTACCACCTGTGGCCAACAGCTGCTCATTCCATCTGTTTTTTTTTTGCCTCAGAAAAACAAAATAAAAAAAGTTGGCACTAATTTCAATCGCATTCTTTAAAAAAGATCATTTTTAACAAGTTTAACAGCAAAAAAGTATATAAATATATTAAAATAAAATGTTTTCAGTAAAATTACTAATAACGTATAAACACATGGAAGGATTTCTCACATAAAAATGACTTTTTAGTCAAATTTAGACTCAAGAACAGCAGCTTCTCCTTTTCTGGGTCTAAAAGTTCTTTCCAAAGAACTGGCTTATTTGCATCTCCATAAGACAAGATAAAGTTTCTTGATTATGACACAGGAAAAACATTCAGACATTCAGACATTCAGAACTGGTTTTGAACTGGTTTTCTGTTTTTTTAAATATCAAGTTCCATATGCAAATGCTTTGTTCCTTAAACACACAACTGTTTGTCTTGATAATCTTTGAATTCGAGAGGGTTTGGTTCACTTTTTCCTGCTCTCATTAGTGCAGGAGTGTTAAGTCATTTTGGTTCAGGCGACACATTCAACCCGTCTGATCTCAAGTGGGCCAGACCAGTAACATAAAAGCAAGATAACTTGTGGTCAACTTGTTATCTGTAGCTTTGTTTTTGTTATTTTTTATTTTTTTCTTAGTTGGAAAAAATGCCTCAAACAACAAAGTAGCTGTATCGCTTATTGTTATTATTGGAGCTGTTGTTATTATTATCTTTTTGACAACAACATTTTGGTAATTGTGATGTCACATCAGAATATTTTTTTCAGCAACTTAACAGCAGTGAGGCTGGCAAGAGACCTAACTGTAGCTTACCCAGACGCAGCACGCCCTTGCAAAGAAATGCAGTTTATTTCTTGATTTTTTTACTTTTTCTTTTTGTCTCAGCTCACAATTCAGTCGAGCATTCACAGTTTTCTTTTTCTTTTTTTAAAACTCAGATGCGTTATTTGTTTGTTTTTTGTTTTTTTAATTCCACTGTGAGCAATATTTTTAACACTCTTATTCTTGGGTTATTTGTTTTGGGATATGTTTAAGTTACTTTTTTCGAGTAATACTATTTTGGGGGGTTATAGTGGTTTCATTATAAGACAATTGTATGTTTTTTTTTTTAAACTGTTTTTTTAAGTCAGTCCATTTTAATCCCCAGAGTTGGGTTAAAAGCAACCCAACTTGGATAATTTTTAACCATGGAGTTTTTAGAGTAAAAGACTTCTGCTTTCTTCTGATAAAATTTACAAACAATATGAATATTTTATTTTGCTATAAAAATACACAATTTGCTTGTGTATACAAAAGGAACAATGTCACTTCAGCTGTAAATTTAAAATCATTTGTCTGCTCATAAATACAGCTGCAAGAGTGATGGTGCCAATCAGGAGACTTCAAACTTCCATTTATTTGTCTCTTAGTTTAAATTAGAAATTTCAAAATCATTCTTTTTCGATTACATTGTCTTTGAAGATCTCAAAAGTTTAATTGTGCCACACAGGAATTTTAGCTGGATTGCAGGACGAATGCCAATACACTTGTCAGTGATTTTAGTTTCTCTGCCTTTGTCTAGTCTTTCAGTCTCCAGCTCTTTGTTGTTTGGCTGCAGCAGCTCCTCAGTTTAAATGTTCAGCTCAGGTAAAGAATCAAAGCTCCAGGGGATGAACAACAATCTCTGTGCCTCTTGGTGCTGCAGTTTGCAAAAGTGCTGGTCTAAGAGCTTCTGCTGACTACAGTAGGTTACCCGCCTTGCACTCCAGTCTCAGAGTTGCTGAGCTCCTCAGCCGCGTAGTTTTCCAGGTTCCTTACTGCTAAAACCTCAAGGTTTTACTGATTTATCTCTGGACATCTCTAGATCACCCAGTGTTTTCTGTTTCCACTGTCAGTCCCTGTCCATAATGCTGGCATGGACTAGTATGTTTTTGTCCAAACTTGTGAAACTATACTGTTGCCTCATGGGGTATTTAGCTGTGACCTCAGAATCCAAATTTAAATATAACTTAATTTATAAATCACTTTCCTGTTGCAGAACACAAAGTGATTTACATTAAATGCAACTTAAATAAATAAAGGTAAAACAAAATCTATCAGTGTTTGGGATGCTGTATTTTCTGCACTATACAACAAAGTTAAAAGCCTATTTTTTTTCTTTTATAAGACTGCTCCATAATCCGGAGCACCAAATATATGGATTAATACTGACTCTTTTTACAAATGTCAGAGTGATTTTGAAAGGCACACGGCACTCTGTCAAAATGTTTGGTTGGGTCATATTGTGAATAGGCTAACACGGCTAACGTGTACCATGTCAAAACCAAATTCTAGGGTTACTGTGTAAACAGAAAAATTAATAAAGTCTGACTGATTGATGGACTTTTATTGCTTAATTTTGCTTTATGTTGTGGTGCACCTTAAACACTCACTGGCCACTTTAGACACACCTTTCCAACAGCTCGTTAACCCAAAATTCTGATCAGTATATCACATGGCAGTAACTCAATACACGTATTGGCACGTAGACATGGTGAAGGTGATCTGCTGGAGTTCAAATTGAACAGAGTAAGGAAAAAAGGTGATTGAAGTGATTTTGAACGTGGCATGGTTGTTGGTGTCAGACAGTTTGGTCTGAGTATCTCAGAAACTGCTAATCTGCTGGTGTTTTCACCCACAACCATCTCTAGAGTTTCCAGAGAATGGTTAAAAAAAAGAAAATATCCAGTGATCAACAGTTCTGTGGGTGGAAATGTCTTGTTGATGCCAGAAGTCAGAGGAAAATGTCCATACTGGTTCCAGCTGATAGAAAGACAACAAGAACTCAAATAACCACTGGTTACAACTGAGGTCTGCAGAAGAACTTCTCTGAATGCACAAGACACCCAACCTTCAGGCAGATGAACTACAACAGCAGTGGAACACAATGGGTGACACTCCTGTCAGCTAAGATCAGAAAACTATGGCTACAATTCCCTCACACTCCCCAAAACTGGACATTAGAAGATGGAATAAGGCCTAATCTGATGAGTCTATTTCTGCTGCAACATTCTGATAGTAGGGGCAGAATTTGGCAACGTGAAAGCATGGATCCATTCCTGCCATCAATGGTTCAGGCTAGTGGTGTAATGAGGTGCCATTTTCATGGCACACCATGGACCCCTTATTGTTCCAACGCCACAGTCTACCTGAGTATTGTTGCTGACCATGTCCATCCCTTTATGACCACAGAGTACCATCTTCTGATGTTACTTCCAGCAGGATAATGCTCCATTAATGCTCCTGGAATCATCTCAGACTAGTTTCTTGAACATGACAATGAGTTCACTTGACTCTAATGACCTCCAGAGTCACCAGATCTCAACCCAACAGATCCCTTTTGGGATGTGGTGGAATGGGAGATTTGCATTATGGATGTTAATCTGACAAATCTGTAGAAACTGTGTGATGCTGTCATGTCACTATGGACCAAACTCTCAGAGGAATGGTTCCAGTATCTTGTTGAATCTAAACAAGGATTAAGGCAGTTCTGATGGGAAAAGGGGTCCAACCCGGTGCTTTCAAGGTATAACTAATAAAGTGAGTGACACCTGTTGATAATAGATCATGACGGTGTGCACCGTCTAGGGTGGAAAATAGGTAGTTTTTGTAAATTTAAGTCATTTTCCTTAAACTAAGTTCAAAACTCTCCACATTTATTTGTTTCTGCAAAGCTGTGAGCAATACAGAGACGAAGGCCGGGGTGTTGATTGCAGAAATATGAGACAAATTAAAACTGAACAAACGTATTCCCTATTGAAATGCTTTAAAACATTACAGTTGGTTTAAAAAGCATCCAAAAGAGATAAAAAGACAAGAAGTAAATTGTTCAGTTTTGCAATTTTTAGGCAATTTTAAGCAGATCAAATTTACAGCTGCTTTTCTGGTAATTTATTTATTCATTCGTCATGGGATCACCTTGTTTTCTCCTCATCTGCCTATTCATTTTGTCTTGTTCTCTGTAAACCACTTTACATCTTTCTCATTTACTCTTGGGCTTTTTTTTTATCATATTCATTTATTCACGCAGATCCATCATTCCTGGCAGGTTCACAGGAGCTCAGCTGGGGAGGAGCCGCAACCATTTTCTTCAACGAACCATCGCCACTCCAGCAGGGAGGTAATTTATCTTTTCTTCGCGAGTATGGGGCTACTGTTTCATCCTGGTCAACTCTGCTTTGTTTTATTAAATATTACTTGTTGCCTGGACGGCAAGTGAATAGGCTTTAATAATATTTATTAAAAACAGGTCACACCTTACATTTTTGATGGAGATCTAATATTTCTGATAAAGATTTATCAGTGTGCATAGTGTGGTACTTGAGTGTATTTTGCAGAGAACTCAAAAGCTAAAATATGCATGGTTGCAGGAATAGTAATGCTGCTTCTCAGGCTTCCAATACTGATCTTAATAAGAATTGTTTCATTCCTTTTTTAAGTAATTGTATTCTTTACCATCCTCATGTAACCCAGCTTTTCTTTTTAAAATTTTATTTTAGTTTCTGATCTTTAAGACAATTAGGGTTTGCTGGACCTTTTGTCTGAACATATTTCAACATTTATTAAACAAAATTGCGACTTTTGAGCCAAAGGTCTAGGTTTGTATTTATGCTTAAAATAGTAAAAAATATATATTTTTTTAAAACTGAAAAAAAACATGTAAATAAATAATAATTAGGAAGGGATGTAACTAACAAAATAGCTGTTAATACCATTTAAAGCCTAATTTTGTCTGAAATTTGAACTATTTTTATTGATTTATTTTATTTTTCATCTGTTATTTTTCCGGTTTTCTATTAATCCTTGGCAAATTCAATTCTGTCAATATTTCCTAAAAACAGTAAGAAACAAATAAATAGCAAATTTTTACCGCCGTATTGTTGACTGCATCCTTTCCTTCTTTTAATTCGCGCCCTGGAGACCAAAAGATGGAAACTTTTGTTTTGTTTCGCGATGATAAAAGGGTAACTCTTCGACTGGAAGATATGACAACGGAAAATATTTCAGTTATTTTTCAGGTTTAATGAATTCTTATGTTTTCATTAAAGCCCCATTCCACACAGAATAATTTTGTTTATGGGTCTGGGTCTTTAATTCATTTGCTTCACTCAATTTAGCAAGGCTAGTTAATGTAATTGTTGCCAACTTTAACTTTTCAGGTATAAAAAGGAAAGTATCTATCTAACTGACGACACTAATGTCGCAATGTTTCCTTGACCTGACTGGGACTTCAACTGTTTTGATATGACTGGCCAAAGTTAATGGTGATAGCAAAGAACCATTTCCCTAGCAGCCCTTCCTGGACTATTCTGTGTGTTTAGCTTTTAATCAGCTTCCCAACAGTAGCACACCTGTTCACTTAGCCTGCACCATACAAGAGCCACAGTGGCAAAAACCTTCATAAGGCAAGTCGTTATCTTTTCATCAAATGGAGAACCATTTAGGAAAGATATACCATTAAATGTTTTAATGATTTATCTGGGATTGTAATTTTTACTTTTATTATCTAGAAATGTCTTGATCAGCGAGGTCTTGAAAGGGAAGTTGGAACCATCAAGATGATGACGGTACACTTTTCTGAGGTTGAGGCTTGTGTGTCAAGTATCTTCAATAAAGTGAAGGAGACCCTTGGCCAACAGGTTGAAATGACCCTGACAGCCAGCAAAGGACATGAGATCTTAGAGTCTGAAGGAGCTAGATGTAGCTATGATTATACAATTAACATGGGATCCATGGTGCCGCGTTAAGACTTAAACACATTGCATAAGTCGAGCCAGTAGTGGTTTTAGGTACAGGCCCTACCCAGGATGGCAATCAGCCCTTTTCATTTGACGTCACACAACATGGCGACAGGGCCTGAAGTGTAAAATTACACATAAAATTGGCAATTAATCCATTTATTAATTTTGGTGAGTTTCATATTCAAAAAATCTAAATTTTATTCATCACAATGTTTTTCCTTGTGATAATGAAATAATTAGAATCTTATTTTGTCATCATAAATAAAAAAAGGCATA
The DNA here is from genome assembly GCF_002922805.2 of Oryzias melastigma. Classification (NCBI taxonomy): domain Eukaryota; kingdom Metazoa; phylum Chordata; class Actinopteri; order Beloniformes; family Adrianichthyidae; genus Oryzias; species Oryzias melastigma. The sequence continues at coordinate 5,298,153 of NC_050512.1, read as the reverse complement.
TTTATGAAAGTTGCCATAAAATATTTTTAACGTATTGAATTGTATGTCCTGTAATGTAGGCTTTGTAAAGTTTGTTTTATAATGTATGTGCCGTGCCCTGCCATTGTCATACATGTCCCGCATTCTTGTCCTACATGTTTTGGACAATAAAGTAAAAAAAAGGGCTATAAACTCTAATATGAAAAAAAAAAAAAATAAAAAAAAATAAAAAAAAAAAAACTTATAAAAACCCAGATACAAGTACATCATAGTCATTCACCTTCTTTTCATGCTTTTTTTGGGACTGAATAGGATGCCTGAGAAGTTACACAAATTCTGGGGGAATGTACTTTGGCACCGCATCACTAAAGAGGAGAACTAAACGCTGTTTAAAACGATTTTAAGAAAATACTTAGAGGTAACCTTACCACTTGTAACTGAAAACTGAACGGAACTGTAACGGAAAACTTTAAAATGTACCATCACTGCAGTGTCATTTTACTGGAAGCAAAATTCCAGAAAGGTTTTTGCTGTGCCAGAGGAGCAGGTGGCAGCTCCACACCTCACTAAAAGGAGAAGACTGAGGTCATTTTTCATGGCATATTGTCAAGGAACTCAATTACATAAGAGATTTGTGCTGTGTATGTTCTTTTGAATTTAGGAAAAATCTTGCTGTATTATATTTAATTTACAGTCAAAGAGAGGACTTATGGAAGACATAGAAGAAGTCATCAAAGCAGTCCAAGGATTGAAGGTAGCAACAAAGGTTATGAGGGATTTGAGTGTGGACTGGCCAATACCGCCACAACACTTTGACAATTATAGAAGCTGACGTTGCCTGTGTTATTTGCAAAGGTTTGTAAATGTTGGACAAGAGGTAAGGCAATAATTGATCATTAATATTTGATATTCACAGGACATAAAAATGCTTTTTAGTTTTCTTGAAAAGCCACTGTTCTCAACCTGCTGTAAGAGTCTCCTTGGTTGCAGAGGATGTGCTGAGGAGGGGAGGAAGAGCCATGCCTACTGCCCAAAATGTCAGGTTGATGACTTTAACAACAGCATCTGTGAAGTGGCTGGACTGGATGAGGCACTTTCACCACTGAAAAAGTTTGTATTGGACTTTTCTACCTTCCTTGAAGGCCCAAAGCGCTTTACAGTCACTGTCCCATTCACCCATTCACACACTAATGGTGACTCTGCTGCCAAACACTGGCGCCAACCTTCCCCTGAAGGCAATTTGGGGTTCACTTCGATATATGGGTGGTCAAGGTGGGAGTCGAACATTGACCACAGGAGTCTACCACTGCACCACAGATAAGTTGTGCTGCCTGTACTTATGTGTTCCTTTTGTTATATAAATGCAAACATCTGTCTGATGTTTAGCATCGAAACCCAAATGATTATCAGTAGAAAAAAAATATTTTATAACCATAAAATAATCTTAGTGATGTCCATTTCAGTTACCACAACCATTTGTATAAATAGAAATCTTTTTTTAATTTTTTTTCAGTGATTCACTATTTTCAGAAAGACAAAATACTAGTTTTCCTCCATTGAGCGGCATTCACTTCTAATCAGATTCCCTTCGAACAAGGACTGTCAGGACACAGTTTCCCCACAATGCATTATTTTGTAGTAATCAAGGCAGCTCGCAGTCGTCTAGGTAGGCGCCCTGTACCCACCTCTGTCTCGTGATATTTTTATGATGATTGACATGTGAAATCAAAGCAAAAACTACCCAAAATACATCACAATCCAGGCGATTTGAGCATCAGCCCTGCGTCTGCCTGGGTGATCTCAAACAGGTGTTGTGGCTTTAGCAGGACTGGAACCATTCGTAGCCAATCATCTGCTGTAGCTAGACAGCTCCGCTAGCTGCAGTGTGAGCCAATAAAGAACAGCTGGACCTGTATTATGCACAACACAGCAAGTGTTGCATCAATATAACTTTTACATTGACACTGTGTATCCTACATAGAATAAGTACTTTTAAGGGTCATTCTGACCTTTTCTATGGCTGACGCGACTGCAACTTCAAATTGTTCGTCCGTCACAGGCCTTTTTCTCCGAAGCTGCGCGCCAAACAGAATCTTCTCACTGACATCTCTGACCACCTTCTCACATCCAGTGGTTGTAAAGTTGCTGAAATCTCTGCATTGGTTTGATTTTTCTGAAAGCAGTCAGTCACCGGATCTTCCCATTCTTCCTCATTAGCCATGCTAGCAGTTTGGATGTTAACCCATGTAAAAAAAAAAAAGACGAAACAACCAAAAACGAAATTGAACATTCGTTTTCCGTTTGCTCCATTTTCGATTTAATGCACAAATTGGAAAACGAAAAAACGGTTTATTTTTCGTTTTCAATTTTAAGATGAAAAGCAAATGAAACGCATTCAGATGCCTCCTCAGTTGTATTTGTGACCGTAGCATTTGATAGATCAGAGTTTTTGAAGGAGTTGAACACTTTCTCATTCATTTCTATGTGCCTGAAAATGTCATATGTTGCTTAATTTTTTGAAAACTATAATAGAAATAAGATGTTCAAGCAGAAATACGCTAAATGTGCTCAACTTTTTGACATAAAAATTGCAGAAATAATTGAACGTATGACAGCGTTTTTACACACCATAGAAATAGTAGCAGGAGAATCTCAACTGTGTAAATGCTTTAAATCATTCGCACAATAAGGTCTTGCACGATGGCTTGATTGGTGGGCCTGTAGGCAGTCTGTGGAGTAAAATCAAGTATCTGGAATTCACAGGGCATTTGTGTGGGTATGTGTTCATGCATGTGGGTCTATCTTATTTTGCAGCTGGTCTTACACAGGCAGAATACCTGTTTTTGATCCTGTCATCCTTTTCCAAAACCTCCCACAAGCCTTTCCAAAGGGTGGTGAGTTAAACACGCAGTCAGCAACATGTTCTCACAGAGGTGGGTAAGCATACATGCTCAAGACATTTTGGAAAAGGCAAACAGTTTACCCTCTTTTGATCTTAAATCCCTTCATCTTTGCATGTGGGTGTGTGTGTGTGTGTGTGTGTGTGTAGGGGTGAGTAGATGTGTGTGTAAAGTAGGACAAGGAAACAAAAAAATGGATGCTAAACTAATGTTGAAAAATGTATACATATATATTTTACATTTCATGAAAAAATGTTAAGAGTTGTTTTAATTGAGAGCATTTAACTAGATCTGGTAAATGATTTTTTTTAATAAAGGAAAATGCTTTGAATTAAAAATATACTCTGCAATTTATCTTTGAGATGTGGCCCTTACAGACAAAATGGATTTAAAAATATAACTTTTTCCCTCATCTTGTTTGAGCAGGACTTGAAAATCTAAAGCTCATGCTTGATCAGAAAAGGTCAGTTATGTCAAAAATTGTTTACACATTTACTTTAATTGTGTTAGTGAGCATATCTTGTGAGTTCATTCATCCACCCCTTAGATGTGACACTTTGTTTAGATGACATGATTTACACAGGTCTGTCGTAGAGTTGCCACTATAAAGGGCAGCTCTAAGCTGCACATTTATATCTCATGACTCCATCCAACATATGTTGCAAGGTTTAAAAGAGCATGCGTTTAGGTACGTTAACTGCATGCCAACCAGAGTCATTGCCTAATGTTTTTTCTTTACTGCAAGTCATGTACAAAGAATGAGTTGTACTTTCAACCAGCCTCATTACTGCAGACATCATGTATTCACAGCAGCCCAGAAATTCCACATCTAGAATCTCGACCTTCAAGATCGTCAGAGATGTGTCACCGAAACACCTAAATTTTCATTGTTATTGGGGTCTCAATCTGACTGTGGTTTGTTGTAGTTATTGAGTAAATCATTTTATAGTGTCAGACACTTTAAAAAGATGTTTTCTTTACATTTGAACTTTTATTTATCGCTTGGGCCGACAGCAAACATGGTGGTGTTTGCTGACATGTGGCCATGTTGAAGAGGTTCTAGATCAGTAGACATACTTTGAACAATAAACACTGCTGCATGTCAATGACGGCAATTTTAGAAGCACATACTATGACAAGGTCCTAAAGCTCGACGGCATGTTCCACTTTCTGCTTATCACTAGAAGTCCTAAGCCTGCGCAAATTTGCGCAGGGAAGAGTCCCCCCCCCCCCCCCCCCCC
>NC_050512.1:5270716-5293706 GCF_002922805.2 Oryzias melastigma | reverse complement strand
TCTTTCACCTGCAAATTTAAACCTTACAATCTGCATTGCGAAATCAGGAAGTCATTGTTGATGGTTTAAGGTGATCACCACAACACTTCTTTGAGAAGGGGAGGGGGCTGAAAGTTCCAGGGATTCTAGTGTTATAAAGCTTATGCAGCCATTAAAATAGTATTGAACCAGCATTTTACAAACCACAACTCCTGCTTTCTGCAGTTTTGCTACAATTTTATGTAGAAGTTTGAAAATCTTTGACCTAATGATTCCTTCTAATCCATTATCTATCTTGAATTCTAGAAGCACAAAGAGTGCACAAAAACGTGACCAACTATCAAAGCAAGATACTGAACCGATCAACCTCCCCTAATATAAATAAGCAAAAATTCTGTCATACTCGTGTACCACCTTTTTGGTAGAGAAAGATTAGCTTGGAATCAATAAAAAAGTTGGTGACTTAATGCAACTGTTTCTTTAAAGTTTTTCTCAATACGATAATCGTTGGTTTTGGAAGTACCATCTTGGATGTTGCAACATCCACATGTTGTCCATTAGTAGTTTTCCCAGACAACTATTGATAATGAATCGATAAAAAATTATTTAGGTGTTTCTCCATTTATTGCACGCAACACAGAAGGTATTGAAAAGGTAGCTCGAACATGTATAATATACAGTATGTATATATATATATATATATATATATATATATATATATATATATATATATATATACATAAAACTGTGGTTTTATAACATTATAAAAGGTCATGCTAAAACAAAAAGTCATTACTTACAATTAAATATAAACTTATGTGCTTCAGAGCACACCCACGTGAAGAAAAGCGCCTCTCCGCGGCACAGCCAGACACGGTTTAACCTTGCGACAGTATTTGTATTCCTCTGCTTGGAGGGTTGGATCTTAAAAAAATATATATATTTTGGACACCATTTCCACTACAAATGCCACTTTTTAGGGATAGGGTCAAGGGAAGAATTTTAATTGGACTAAATTCTGGAGTGAAATCTCAGTTGAATAATCACCTGTGGAAGTATACAGATTGGGTTGGAGAAGCTAAAAATTGCAAAGGAGTTTTAACACGAAAATGTAAAAAAATTTAAGTAAATCAAACCAGCTAATCTGGATTATATCATGTATGAAGTAGGGATGTCCAGATCCGATCACGTGATCGGAAATTGGGCCTGATAACGTTGTTGAAGACTCGATCGAAATCGGGCTCCATTGTCCGATTAGGATCGGATATTTCATTTATTCTTATTGTGCTCAGCGCTTTATACTCCACTAGAAATCTGCATGTCATGAACAGATAACAAAATGTTAATCCCGGAAAACGCAGCAGAAAACGGCAGCAGCTCAAGCAGAAGACTAATGAAAACCGTTCAATAAAGCTAGCTAGTCGATCACGGATTCAGACTTCCGGGATCAATAACTCTTTTGAAAACGCTTTAAACTGACAGAAAGTGTCTCCAAACAACAACCTCTGAAGGCATTCCAACAGAAAAAGACAGATTTTTTGTTTCTTTTTAATGTGAAGCTCTTCATGCTGCAGACAGACGGCTAAACAGCAGCTGCTAACTGCTACATGCTAGCGCTGTGATTTAGCTCCTTAAGACCCGAGCTGTTCTTTGATATGCCTGTTTGATTTATCTGACAGAAAAAAAGGTTAAGAAAATGAACTACTGTGATAATAAAACCGAAAATGTGATGTCTTAAGAACTTAAAAAGAAGCACATAATCTTAAAAAACAAGCAAACAAAAAAGTAATAAATGAAAATTAATAATGATATGCGCTAGTCATGAACACTGATCAAATTCATGCTAAAACAAAGTCATGACTTATTTATTTTTTATTATTATTCTAAATGAGGCCAGGAATCACATTTGGTCAAAAATGTTCAATAACTCTAAAGATATTAAAGCTAAAGTCTCTAAACTTTCTCACATGACTAATTATCTCTTATATAACAAGAAAATATTATTTTTCCTAGTTTATATTTGCTCTATTTTTACTTGGCTATTAAAGCTACTTCACAGAAATGTTTTATTGAAGTTTTTAATGATAAAAGAAGGCTAATGAAATATAAATAAGGGACAACGCAAATCTGTTTATCCAATTTGTTCATGTTTTAAATGTGTTAAAAAAAGTATCGGATTGGGACTCGGTATCGACAAACCGACAAAATCCAATAACTCGGAATCGGACCCAAAAAAACCTGATCGGGACATCCCTAGTACAAGTCAGAAAATATTTTTTTTTTCTTTCCCTATTGTCACTTGATCACTTGCGTAGTAAATTTTAGTCCAGCTGATCACCGATTTTCTTGGTTCATAAATTATTTTTCTGTTAACTAAGTCTGCGGCTTAACAAAGTGTTTAGTTATCTGACACATTTACACCCTGCATGCATCAGGGCTAAGAAGGGGTCAAAACACACATTACCATTGAGACTGTGGAGGTCTACAATCACATCAGCATTGTTCAAACGGCTGTTATCGTGCTGACCTGCCTTAATATAGTTTTTTAATCTCTATAGTATCGCTATAAAGACACAACTGCTGATGGTATATTCAGTATAAATAGCGTCAACTCTGCCACTTGACAGCACTTCAGGCTCACTCATTGAAGAGCAAGATGACCATAAAACAGGTGAATGTCAGACACACAAGCTCTGTCACTCTCTTTGACACAAGCCCTCACAAATGTGGGACTAGGATCCTCTTTCAAAGGAAAAATCTGAAAATTCATTGTGACATGTCTGTGCAAAAACATGATGAGAAAAAGTTATATAGTGAAGTATGTCCACACAGTCTTGGTTTGATCATACCCTTCAAAAGTCAGTCAGGTTTCAACTTTATCCATCAGAATTGAGCCCAGCTTTCTCTCTCTCTTTTTTTTAAAATCTTTTACGTAACTTGTCTCTTTATTTTTTGTACTTCTCCATGTCATGTTCTCACTCATCTCTTTTCCTTGTAGCTTTACTAACCCAGTCCAATCATTTTTCTAACTGTTTTAAAAGCATTCCTAGTATTTTCAATGATGATTATGCTGTTTTTAGTTAAAAAAAAAGATAATAATAATAATAATAAAAACATTTTTAAGGACAAAGTTTTTGCAATGCTTTATTTTCTATTAATCAATAATTTGCTTCACAGTTGTAAACATTAGCAGTGGAACAAAAATAGTGACCACTAGCATTATTGGAGCTATCCAGCGGACAGCTTTGAGTCAGCCAATATTTAAGCTTTGAGCTAATAATTGAGCTCTGGCAGCTTAAATAACCAAAACAAAGACGTTCATGGATTGTTTTTGTCTGAAAGTGGATGGATTGGAATCAAGTAGAGCAAGTAGAGCTTGTGGCAAGCTCAATATATTTTCATCATATAAAATACAATATTTTTCAAACAGCATTTTTTTGTCTTCTCCAGATTCCCTTTGATTAGAGATACTTAGAAACATAATTTAAGCTTCGATTCCTTTATATATATCCTTCATCCAGAAAAATGCCTCAAGAACATGTTCAAAAACACTTTTTTCTTTTTAAATCTGAGTTGATCTTTACGTCATCTTCTTCCGTTCAGTGTTTCTGTTCTTGTTATTCCTCTTCCCTCTAATTTGATTTTATAAACCTCATCAGCTGTCTAAAATGTACTCAAATGGCTGTCTTTTTGCCATCAGTGTCTCCATTTATCTTTCCAAGCCTGTTTCGTTTCAACATTTTTTCCTTGTTGAGCACTTTTACCTACATTCAAGTTTCTTTGAAAGGTTCAACTCCCCCAACCCCCTTCTCTGAAGCAGCGTTTCCTTTGTATTTTAAGTCTTTGATCCTCATGATTATTTTTTTTCTTTTGTGATGTTTCAGGTCGTTTTTAAGACTTAAAATATCTGTGACAAAGTGAATTCTTTAATTTTAGTTACTTACCATGAGCTCTTTCCATGAACTGAATTGTACTTGTACTATAGTACACGGTCCTGGTAGTTTCCGGCGTGCCGTGCTATGGCTGGGCCCAACACCCGCCATGGGGTCGCGGAGAGAATCCGCCCGCGGGGCATTCCCGCCAAACATCCAGACCAGGCACACCCACTGATGGAGGTGGGAGAGGACTAGTTCTCGAGAGCAAGGACCGGAACCCGCACCACCGAAACCTGGACACCCCCAGGCTCCGATGTAGTGTGATCCCCTGCAAGATCTTAAATCTCAGCGATCCCACTCCCGGCGTGGAGAGGGGACCGCCGGGCCCAGGAGACCGGGACCCAAGAGACAAGACCACCAGGCCGAGGTTTGCTCCCCCCCCCCGCCAGGGATGGGGTTCGGACAGAAGGTCGAAGATCCTACCTTTCATGTGTGATGTATGCATGTTTGTTTGTTTGTTTGTTTGTTAGAGTGTATATTTGTGGTGTTAGAGGTGTGTGTACTAAAGGATGCAGTTAAAATTGATGAGTAGGGCATTGCCAAGACATCTCCTGATTGCTCACAGAGATGCCCCGTCACCCTCCCACCAGCGGCCCTACATGTCTATGGTGCGGTTAAAATTGGCGGAAGGGGCACTGAAAGGACATCGACTGTTTGCTGGCAGTGATGTCCAAGCACCCCCCCACCAAGGGTCCTACATGTCTGTGGTGCAAATAAAACCAAAGGGAGGGGCAAATCCATGCACCAGCCACAGGAGGGGGGCCACTGGCAAGTAGTCCACCCCCCACAGCATGCTGCAATACAACCACCCTCCCCTTTACCCTATTGCATGTTTGTATGAGAAAGGGGATAGGTTGGGGGTAGTTGACAGACTGACCCCCGATGGTGGACCGCCGTCCCCCTGCCCCCCCAGCATTGGGACCAAGTTCCCCGAGATCAGGGGCCCCACCCCCTGAGAGTCAACCCCCCCATGCCCGCACCTCCCATCCCCGCAAGGAAGGAGGAGCCAAGAAGGAGCCAGTCCCAGGGACAGATCCCAGCCACCGCCCCCAAGCACCTCTCCTGTGGGTGCACTGGTCAGGCACTAATGGGACCGAGGCGGCCGGACCAGCTGCGGCCCCCACCGATTGTCTCAGTAGAGACCACAACACGCCAGACCCCCTAGCCCTCGTACCAATTACTTTATTACTTTTTACTTACTCTACATACTATTGTATGGACAAATATCTACCAAATTGGGGAGTTCACTGGCTTCGCATCCCAAGCATTTCATTGTACTATTGACCTGCGTTGATATTGCACATGACAAATAAAGCTTTATTTCCTTTCACGTTCTATGAGTTGGCGTATATTTTTGGAGCATGACCTTGAGCAGCTAATATTTTCCATTCAGGAAACATTAAATGGACACAGATTATTTTTAATTATTATATATTTTATGATTATTTCCAAATCTGCTATGAATGTTGCTGATGCTATTCTACAGCTCTTAGTGATGAGATTGTGGCTGTGTCAGTAGCAAGTGTCCTGCGGAGCATGTTTACATTTGTATTACACACGTCATACCTCTCTCCGGCAAGCACCTTATTACACTGCACTCAGCATAATTTGAAATGGGTCTGCAGTTTGACAACAAGCCAAATACTAAATAAAAGATACAGAACTTGCAGAAGGGGGTGTGGGGGGGGGGTGAACCTGAAAGAGTGGTTGATGTTAAAAAGTGACTGCTCTGCACACTTAAATAGAGAAACATGTATTTGGGCCATGCCACTGCATCCCACAGTTATGCATTTAATACAATGAACATGTTAAAGATCTTTAAGTTAAGTACAAATACTTAAAATGTTCCAAAACTGGGTTATTTAGGAGTCTAATGGTTTAGGAAAGACAACCCTTAAAGGCAGAGATTCACGAGAAGAGTTTATTTGAAAGATGATGGCTTATGAAGTGGCAGAATTTTCTGGAGGGTGGATGTTTAGCACCGGGCAGGATGATGAATGATGGTGCTCTGGTTAGTGGTGAAGAAAATCCAACAAACAATCCAAAGAGTAATCGAGGTCCATAAATGAATGTCAGAAAAACTTTATAATTTCACAGTCCACTCTGGGTCAAAAAACAAAACCTGGTTCAACAGCAGAGGCACCAATACATCAGAACAAGGCTTGAACATGGCACGACTTACAGCAAACTAACAGAGATCTATATGCAGTTTAGAACAGGTGAGTGTAATGAGGCTGATGGGGAGTGGAGAGACTGTAGCAATGACCCAAGAGGCAACAGCTGCTGGAGGTCAGGCAGGGGAGCATGACACAGTCTATAGATTAAACGTCACTGGTTAAAACTCTTGTATCATTGATTTGATTGATTGATTGGCTTATTTCAAGCATAGATTGAAAAAAAAATACAGGACAAAACAAAATTATTTCAAACTCATTACAGAAACAATTAAATGCATTTATTAGAAAATAGAAGTCAGTAGAGTTTGATTGATTGCTTGAAAAGGAGTGGGAAGAAGCAAATTTATATAATCCCATCCCTATCATCAGGATACATAGCGGGATGAGGAAATGACAACATATATAATATAGGTTACAAATAAATCAACAAAAATTTTTTTTTTTTTTACTTTATTCATTTTATGCATAATCTTATATTATTGATGATTAATTAAATAAAGCAAAAAAAAAAAAAAAACCCTAGCGAGCTGTTTGGGAGCGAAAGACCCTCGTTGTACTGTGTTGATCCAAAACAGCATCATCTTGCATGTCTAAAAAGAACCAGGATTCATCACTACAATAACAACAAACAATATTTCGGTCCGTTATTAAGCTTTAGTAAGGTGCTGCACCTATTCTGTTTAAATTGCACGTCTAGCAGCTCGGCCAACGACAGACTGTCAATGTGCTCGACATGTGATGGGAAGTAACGAGTCCTCGTTTCCATCGGTCACGTGATTTGCAGTCTACTCGAATCGCTACTGAGCGACACTTTCGGTTAAAAGAGATTGATGTCTTGTTGACAAGGTTTGTTGAGCAGGACATCTCTGGGGGTGAGTAAAGTCAAAATGTTTCAGTGGAGTGGCTCAGTGTTCACACTTTCATCTGTAGTTGAAAATGGTTTATGTTTTGCACTTGTATGACACTTTTCTACCTACTGGTTCTCAAAGTACTTCCTCTTTATCTACCAACCTGCTCACTCACTCATCCACACACAACAGATGAGCACCCATGCTGCTTATGCAAACCTACCAGAGGCAACTTAGAGTTCTATGGCTTGCCCAAGGATAGATTGGCTTGTGACTAGGGTATTCATTAATTGAACCACTGACCCTTAAGGTAGTAGTCAAACGCTCTACCACTGAGCCACAGCCTTCCACTTGAATGTTGTATTGAATTTGAAACTGAAAAGATGAACAAGACATCCTTAAAAATGAAAGTTCCCTCTCAAAGGAGCATGCCTTTATAAACAATAGCTAAAAAGAAGAAGAAGGAAAAAAAAAGAAATTACATGTAATTTTACCGTATTCTCCTTCACCTCTCATTGTCTGCATTTTTTCATTCAGTTAGAAGTCAAGCTTTGAGATTAGGCTGTTAGTTTAGCTAGAGGGTTTAACAGGAAACCATTTGGCTTTTAGAGACGGCTTAATAAAAGCATTATGAGTGAAGGTAGGAGATAAATTCTAACAAGAGGCACGTATGAATGAAACAAAAATGGTTTTCTAAAGTTAAAAATTGGGGGTTTCAAAAAGCAAATGGGCACGACCAGAAGCACAAAGGCAAAGAAGAAATCAAAGACATCTGAAATTTAGCCTTAAGACTTTTTTGTGTAAATGCATCAAATTCTATTTAGTCTATTAAAGAAAAAAAGATTGTTTTAATGTGATTTTTTTTTCTTTTTTATTAGTTAAATGGTTACAAGTAAAGATTGGGCCAGTCTGCAGTGAATGTGCATGTGTAGACAGTGCTGCGCTTCTGTCTGTATAGCATTTGCCTTGGTGTTTTTTTGGGAAGCATAAACTTTGCATTTATTCTTGGCCCAATATGAACCTGCAATGTGTATGAAAAGAAATGCTGATATGAGATATAAACCACAATCTCTAGTTGACAAATGATATGGTTTTATGTTTGTAAATCAGAATCTGAAAGAATCAGTCCACAATTTTTGTCGCACTTCACTGTGTAAGTGAGACTCGAAGGAATGGCACAAGAAAAAAAAACGAGGTTTTTCAAACGACAATTCATATCAACTTGAGAACATAGACATCAATAAAGCACATCTATTCATGTGATTAGACTTAGGCACAATGAATGAAAAAAGTAGCAAATGTTTTGGCAGAGTGAAAACATACAATGGCTTTCTGCGGAATGGCTTTCCGCTAGTGCTTGGCAACACGGAATTTTTTTATATCACAGTATAGTTTTTTTTTCAATATCTGGTGATAACAGTATATATCTCGATAAAAAAACAAATAATTGTACTTTTAAAATTTAAACCCTCTGTGGCTCAAAACAGAAATGTGTAATCATTAGTTGTTTGATTCAAATTTTTATTTCCTATCATACTCTCAACATAACAGATGCACTGAAAATCATGCAAATATTTTCTTTTAAATAACTAAAGAAAGGTATGTGTGTATATATACATTTATATACATCATATCTGAAGTGGCGGTCAGTGAAAATATTGTCCGAGTTTAAACTGATCCTAGTTTACATACAGGCTACACACGGAACAGCTAGTTAGCATTAGCATCATGGTAATGCTACATCGTGGTCACCAAATCAAAACTTTTTTTTAAAACTTTTTGTTGCTGCTATAGGTCCAGCCGGTTTGTCCTCGAGTTCTGACTGGCTCGTGTTAAATATGACCAGATGTTCCGCGACTTCATCAGCCAAAAGTAGACATTAAATGGAGATGATTACCTCTACTGACTGCGGGGGTGTTGTGTTACTTGCGTGTTTGTTTACGTTGTATGCAGAGGATAGAAGTGGAAAGGTAAAAAAACAAAACAAAATGAGAGATAATAAGTAACTAGATGCCAGCATTAACTCACCATGTGGTAACTAATTCTCTGTCTTTTATTGAACAAAGAGTAAAAAATGCTCGCAACTGATGAGTGTCAATTTTGGACCCTTCAAAATAAAAGCGTTATTGGGATAGACACGTTCCTCAATCAAGAAAAAGGTTCTATTGCAATATATTTTCTTATCTTTTTATTGCCCAGCTCTACTTACCGCCCTGAAATTATGAATTATATTTATTGAAGAGAAAATAAGTATTGGATCCCTTCTGATTTAGGAGGTTTGCAAGCTTAAAAAAAATGTCAGTTTGTCATTCTTATGGTAGATTAAGCTGAATAAAGGTATAATATCAAGAAAATTACTTTGAAGAAATTATATACTTTTATTTGCTGTATTGTTGTAAGTCTTGCCGCAAAGACTTGGTACATTGTGGCAAACCCTTATTATCAGCACAGAGGTCAGATGCTTCTTGTGGTTGATAAGCAGGTTTCTACACATATCAGGAAGAATTTTAGCTCCAACCTTCTTTGCAAATGACCTCTAAACCATTCCGATTCGGTGGCTGTCGCTTAGCAACTCTGAGCTTCAGCTCTATCCATAGGTTTAATATTGAAGTCCAGAGACTGTCTTGGCCAGTGCATGACCTTGATATCCTTCTTCTTCAGCCATCCTTCCATAGACATGATAAAGTAAGCCTAAAAACACCCCAAATGGTCAATAGCGATCATTTCAAACAAGTTCTGTTGAGTTGCCCTCTCTTGTAAAGGTCAACACGTCTAGTGCAGAAAAAGAGCCAGAGGACAAGGTCTCACTATGTGACTTCATAAATGCACATAAATAAAAAACATTTACAGCTCGCTAGAAAATATACAGAATTTTCCATCAACCCCTCTGACCAATCCTCTGCCTCTTAGCCCCTCCAGGCATTCTAGTGAAGTCATAACAAGTTCCACTAGTAAAACTTTCCCCAGAAATCATGTCTACAGTGCACCAAAATCTAAGATTTATATGCACCAACATATAAAATATAGGGTAGTGTGTGAATTTCCAACCCATTCTCAGTGACAGCATATCATATTCACGCAAAAACCGTGTTTGGTGTATACTATACACTGTATTTCAGAGTGCAAAGTCGTGGAATGTGCACGCATTTTAGTGAGACTGTGTTGGAATTTCACATAAGTGGGTTTAAAAAAAAACCTCAGTGTTAATGTTCTTTGGGTGAAACTTGAGCTCATTTAGAGTCATCAGATATTTCACACAAGTTCTTTTTCCGTCAAACCTAATATGTTGATACGGTAATTTAAACAACAGCACCAAATCCAACCCAACCCCAAACCCTCAGCTCATGAGGCTCATGCTGCCATGATAGCAGTCCAAGATGCATCATTCAAGCTTTCGTTCCTGAAGTTTTATTGGCACTCCAATGCCAGTACGACCAGAAGCAGCTCCACAGGCATCTGTCACTTCCAAGTCAATCCATGGAGACTACTTGGTCCATGGCAGCTGCCTGCCTAGAGCAGCCTAAGACAGTGGTGTTCCCTACGGCAATTTCTTCACCAGTTACCCAAACTCCAGGGAGACTCATTGTGGTGGTGTTCTACAACAGCTTAGAAACATGACACACTCAAAGCAGCACAAGAATACACAAATCAAGGGGCAGTAGTACCTAAACAATACACAACAAGTAAAAAGACAACTGCAGGATTTGTTCAGCAAATTTAGCCACGAGGGGGCCCAAGCCAGGATCTCGTGCCGGTTTCAAGCCTGGAAATACAGAGGCTTGAGTCAGGAAGGACATCCACTGTAAAATATTGGCCAAATCAATTATGCAAATCAGACCTAGAAGCTGATTTGTTATGGCAACCCCTGAAGAGAAAAGCTGAAAAGAAAGAAGATTTGATAGGCAACAGAAATTCCACATGTGTATTGTGAGGAAGGGGGGAATGAAGCCACTCCTAGAGGTGTTGCTGCCAACCTGCTACACTGATACCAGGGCAGGCAGAATACTCCAACGTCCAACCTTTATGAGTAGGTGGACTGGCGGCCTCTGCCGCACAAGGGCACAAGGGCCTGAAACTCCATTCCTTTATACCCAAAAAAGTTCACTAACTGGTACTGTGCAGTTGGGGGTGGTGGCAAATTCCTCCTGCCACACTAACTCTCCTTTTCAGAATCAGCCCCCTGATACTTACTCTACTCATGATGTATCAAAGGAGAAGAGTGCCAGCTTAAATAGCACAAGGGACAATACATTAACCAACTCTGATGGCAGATTCTAAATCCTCTGGCCATTAGGCTTTCCATCTTGCCACATCATTCAGATCACACTTCTCTTTCATCCCAAAGTTGGGTGCATCCCAACAAGTTTTTTTTTTCATTTACAAACAATCTTGGAAGTATCAAGATAAACTTTGTTGAAGACAACAGATGATCAATGCACAGATGATGATACCACATGGGGTTGAATGCCCATACCAGGAGAAATTTCATGAATGTATTCATCTTCTTAACTGTTTTGTCCCTTTTGAGGTCACTAGGATTCCGGAGTCTAACCCAGCTACTGATGGGCCAAGGCAGAATACACCCTGGAAAGGTTGCAAGTCTGTCACAGGGCCTCAATCACACTCCAATACACAACTACATTCACACCTAGGGGCAATGTAGAGTAACCATTAACCCATGAAGCATGTTTTAGGACAGTGGGAGGAAGCCGGAGTCCCCGGAGATGACCCACGAATGCACAAGGGTAACATTCAAACGCCACACAGAAAGGTCCCCCGTTAGTGATTCTGTTTCAGGACCAATTTGCAAGCAATAACCCCAGCGGTTTTTACCCAAAGGGCAGAGCCATGCCCCAAGTCTTGGATCACAGCTCCTCAACAGTACTAAAAACAAAAATATAATGAAAAACAGTGTTGCATCAACAGATATGAGGTATGAAAAGTCCAATTAGCTAGTTAACCTGAACACACAGAATGACCACATTCTAATGCCAAAATTTTTTTTAGATTTGTTGGACATTTTCAAGTATAGGTTTAATAGGCAATTAAACCTAAAATGAAGAAAGACAGGCTGATGGATCATTTAATGTTATTTTTTACTTGTGGATTGAACAGTCTAGGAACACTCATGTCCAACAGTAGACTTAAAAACTGTGACACCTCAGTCTTCTTTAAACAACTTTGGTTAAACAAATAATTGAGTACTTTGGATTGAAATAAAATAAAAACAAAGGTTCTTTTAAACTCATCACAAAATGCAATCAATGCCTTAAGCAGAAGAGAAAACCGCTTCCACGAGTCAGAAATGTTGTGATATTTTTTTTTTACATTCACTAAATTAAATTTGTTTTCAGTTTCTTGACAACTTACAAGATTGTTTTGGAGAAGGACATACTCTTCTTTGTACTTGCACCTTGCCTTAAAGGGGATGTATGATTGGACAAAAACACCCAAGGTTCAGTTTAATGAACCATCAAATTCAAAATGTAATTATCAATCTCAGAAGAGAAACTGATTTGTCGCTGTAGGCTATATCAGTCCATGAAAAGTCATTAACCCACAGTAGTGAGCTTTCAAAACTGGGTGGATGTCTTGAAAATGGTCAAAGAAAGTGGGTAATAATATTTGTGCTCAACATAAGAAATAAACTGTTGAGAGATCGACATTAATTCAGCCCTTTGTTTGGTGTGTAGAAACAATGTTTAAGACAGGAGGGAGAAGTGATTGCAGCAAAGGTTTATTATAACCAAACAATTTATCTTAGAATTTCATCAGTTTATCTTCCTCAACACATAGAGCTGTGTAAGTCCAGATGACTTTGCTGTAGTACTGGAATGACAGCTATCTATCAGACAACTTTATTACGCTATCTTGGCGCAGAAATGAAAGTTGACAAAGCCTGCTTGGTTCTAACTCTGGACAAGACACTGTTCATCATGTTAAATGTTGTTTGAAGTGACTTTCGGAATCAGATATCCCTCTGTCTTAAAACAATATGAGTACATGCGTTTGAAAGACTCAACTGTGATTTTATTGATAAATACTGAGAGGCTGCCTTTTTTACAGTAAAGAATGAAGTGAAAGCACCCTCACAGATGCTGTGCAAATCAATACCATGGCTTTAAAGCAATTGACAAGATGTTGTTGTTAACAAATCCTTCAGTTGTGGCATGTAATCCTGTCTGCATCGGGCTTTGTCCATTACCTAGTCTTTCCCTGTCAGGTCAGATGCTTATTTCATATTGCCAGCAAGACAACTGGAGAATAACATGCATCTGATGTCCTACTTCCCATCTCTCTCTTTTTTTATGTGTTTATTTTAATTTTACACTTCTTTTGAATTTTGGCTAAATCGTGATGTTTTTTTTTCTTCTTCAACATCTTGCCTTCTTTTGTCTCATTCTCTTTGTAGTTGTTCCTTAGATCTCAATGAACCGATTTCATTATAAAGTTCAGCCTCGTTTCTCCTCCAACATTGCTTCAGTCTCTTCTGACAAGCTTTTATTTGTGTCTCAGACAGTGTTTCACCTTGATCGGGACACTAAATCCACCAATTAAATCACCCAAATTGGTGCTATGGGCACAGCCAGAGGATGGGAGGTGAGCAACAGCAGAGGTGATATATACTATACAACAATACATCTTTTTTGTGTTTGTGTGTGTGTGTTAGTGTGTCTGTGTGTGTTTTGACAGCAGGGATTGGCTATAGCTGGTGAGCTTAGTCCATCTGTCACAGGGAGCCCAGCCCAAGGCTAAAGGTGCTATCTGTCATTCCAGATGACACAGAGACTGGGAGTCCATGACGGAGGGTGGTGGTGGTTGGAGGGGTTCATATCACAGCAGAGGAAAAAATAGAGAAGAGGAAGGGAAGATGGAAAGGATGAAGCAAAGGTGAGCTTGGAGGAAAGTAGGAAAGTTTCAAAGGCAAGCGCGTAAAAACCAACGATTTACAGTAAAACAAAAGACGAGAAAAATGATTCTGAGGTAGTGGGACAAATAAAATCAGAGCTGTGGAGCAAAGCAAGAATATATGGCAGAAATGAGTCGGGGGTGGGGAGTAAGTCCGACTGCACTTGAATCAGTAACAGCGGAATGTAGGGGCAAGGTGAGAAATGAAGAAGTGCATCTATGACCAATGAAGGACTTAAAGATGAAAGACGAAAGGCTTGCTGGGGAGAGTGTAGGAGGAATATGGAGGAAGTTAAAATCAGAGAAAATTCACCCAGCGGTTTCTTTCACTAACTTGCACTCCCCTCCACTCACAAGCACAGACACTAGGTGTAACTCTCTTTTCAATTACATGTGACAGCTGCTGTCCGGCTGATCGATGCTGCCTCTGTGGCAGCGGTGACAGGAATTATGGTAGAGCAGACAGGTGAGTCAGGAGGGAGTGAGAGGGATGAGAGGTGGGAGAAGGGTGAGGAAACTGACACCAGGCTAAGGATGGGTATAACATGTAAAGCTGGGGCTAAGCCTTTGAAGGAATAGAATAAAAATGATTTAAAATAAATTACGCACAATGATACTCTGATAATTAATGCTTTTAGCTTTATGGTAAAAAGCAAAGACCAATTGACACTTGATGCTCATGTGTACAAAAAACAAGGTGGTAAAGTTTCTGATCAAAGGTAGAAACAAAGCAGAAAGGACATTGATAAAAATAGATTGAAACTTTTGATGAGAAGTCTTTATTATTTAACTGTTATTAGTAATGTACAGTAATATTAAAACAACTGCAGAGCAAAAGAAATAGATTTATCCATTTTAAAATGGTTGTTGGCAGAAACTCTGGTAATGATTTGGGGACACACAAATGACCAGCAATGGGCGAATTTCGCGTTGTAGGATTACAGATGTCTTAAGGCTGTAAAACTGAACACTACACAATTTATACACTTTTCTCAGACATATTCACACTTTGCTCTCTTGTTTAAAAGTTTAAACCATCAGAGAAAAATAAGTCTAGTAATATAGAATCAAAGCAAAGATCTGATCGGAATTGAAGGTTTTTGCAAATTTGTCAAACTAAGCACATCTTCAACAGGAGGCCGATCAGGATGCAGAACACACTAACCCCAGGCTCACACTACATCCGGTCCAGTTCCGGTGCAGACGCTGGAGTGGTCTAGCAACAGGATATGACTCACTTTGGCTACAGATGGCTGCTGTTCTACAGTAGCAAAAGACCCTGCTGACTCACCTCCGAACTCGCGTAGGTTCACGCAATAACCCGCCATTTATATAGGAAGGCCTAGTAAACAAACTCTGATTCTGCTGTGATTTTGAGTTATATTGACTACACTTCTTTTTCTGCGTGACTCGTCTTCATACAACGGGTAAGCAAGGAACTTCTATTAACACTTTTGTCTTGTATAGGTTTAATAGTTGAATGTGTTGCATGTATTGTGCAACAAGTAGGGAAGACCAAAGGTTTGTTGTCACAACGACGTAGTGTTTACAACACAGTGAAAATGGCAAATGCAGCAGAAAATAAGTTTTATTTTGAAAAATGTATCAGATCACAATGGCTTGCATGATTTCTGGCTTAGATTGTTAATTCCCCCAGCATCACAAAAAAGGTCTCCGGCTTTTTGGCAAGACTTTTGCCCAATTTATTGACCGATATATGTGGGAGTAAGAGTTCTTATCATCTGTCCCGGAGCGCAGAAGCCAGATCTTGGAAAAGAAGAAGAGTGCAGCAGAAATTAAAACAAGAACAGACTGTGCAAAAAAAAAAAAGACATTATGGGTAAAATGTGACACTGGAAAAAGGGGAAATTAGAAAGACATAGGTACCGTCAGCTTTAATGACTATAACCATAACTCTGGTGGCTTTTATCTCCAAGCCAGCCTATGCTGCTCTGTTTCTAAACAGTCAGAAATGCTGGTCACATCTTCAGAACCCAGACACAGTGCTGGAGGTTTCAGAAGGAATCCTGCTACTTTCTACACCAATGTATCAACGTCCACTGACTCAGCAAACCTAACAAACATACATGGGTTCTGGTTAGGTCTGATGGGGGGTTGTTGTCTCCAGGTCTGCAACAATGTCTGTCTCCACTTTAAAGTCTGTTGACAAACAGTTTTAGCTTATTGCACTAAATATATCTTTGCTTTGGAGCTTCTCACTCACTGTTGCTGGTTGTTACAGATTTCTCTTTGGACTTGGCTTTGTAATTTGAAAGATTTCAATCATTACGATTAAAAAGTGCAACTAATGAACATAGAGCAAGAACAAATGCAATACTGAGCATTTAAAACTTTCTTGAAAGTGACTTCTTTATGTGTTGAAACTGTATTTAAGTTCTTTAAAACTGAGTCCCCTGCAAATCATCTCTTGGTTGAGAACAACTTTTGCTCTGGTCTTCCAAGTATGCACACTAATTACACTCATGATCAATCAGATGATACAGTACTTCATTTTGTGTCTGGGAGTTTCTCTATGAACAGTCCTTTACCGTATATTATATTGTAAATTAACATCACACAGCTTGGTACAATTTCAATATCTTTGTTTTGTTGGTGTTGTTCTGCTCCAATAAAACTGGTTGTTCCTCATATCCCTCTGAGAGTCTTATGCTGGGGCACTTGAATTGGGACATGCGTGTCTTCGTAGTTATAATCTGATGCACTGAACCTATCTCAGACCATGCAGGACTTGTTTAGATGTAACAGGAAGATCATGGATTCTGGTACACTAATTGCTATTATTTTCACCAACAGGTTTACATCTATAGTGTTCAGTAAAAGCCTCAGTAATCATTGAGCTACAGCCTGTGTTTGCAATGGCCTCATTTCAAGATGCCCTCCTCCAATTCTTTTGAATCGGTTTCAGAAACATTTTAACATACAAGCATTCCAGCATTATCTAGCTCTGGTACAGTCGGATAGAATCAAGCCAGCATTAGAAATGAATGACTCCCTGTCACAATTTCAATATTTGTTCAGTACCATCCACCCATTTTGTTTTGTTCATCCAAATCTGGGTATTGAAGCAGAACTTCCCTCTCCTCGGCCACCTCCTCCAGCTCTTCTGGAGGGACCCCAAGGCGTTCCCAGGCCAGCCGATAGACATAATCTCTCCAGTGTTTTCTGGGTCTTCCCCAGTGCCTCTACCTAGTGGGAGATGCCCCGGACATCTTCTCAGGGAGGGATCTGGACTAGATGCCTGAGCCACCTCAAGTGGCTCTTCTCAATATGGAGAAGTGGCTCAAGTCCGAGCTCTCTCCGAGTGACCAATCACATCACCTTATCTCTAAGGGAGAGCCCAGCCACCCTACAGAGGAAGCTAATTTTGTTGGGGTAAAAGTTTGAAATGCTCAACAGGACATTTTGGAAAAAAATATATAGAAAAATATTTTCAAAATATTCGTAAAGACAAAACTTGAGGAATATGTAATGTGTAGTTAGTGTGTGGGGACAGGTGCTAAAAGCCATCTAGGATTGTTTCTTTTGTTTTTTCTTTTTAACATAAGATATAGGGGCAAAAATGAAATAAGAATTTTGTTCTTCTCACTGCTCCGTTCCTGTCATGAAGATATGTGGACTTGTTATGTATCGAATATGTTAATGTAATGCTCTCTTCAGGAATGGAACAAACAAACAAATCAAACAAATCCATTTCAGTCACTTGTATCTGGTCTTTCGATCACAACCCAGAGCTCATGACCATAGGTGAGTACTGGAACCAAGATCCACCAGTAAATTGAGAGCTTTGCTTTCTGACTCCTTTCTCCCTCTTCCACAATGGACCGGTACAGCGATCGCATAGCAGCGGATGCCACACCAATCTGCCTGTTGATCTCACGATCCGATCAAAGCTCACTCGTGAACCCAAGAAACAAACTCCTCCTCATGGGGAAGAAACACTCCATACACATAGAAAGAGCAAAATAACTTTCTTCTGTTACTTTTAGGACCATCTTGGAAAAAGCATGCCCCCCCTAAAAATACTGATGTAAAAACAGATCACTCCAGCCTCTGGTTCAACCCTGCATTGTCAGGACAGTTTCAGCACAAACACAACCTGTGGTATTTGGGCTAAATAATCCAATACAACATCCAACTTGCACCCCTACAGGAGATTAAGGAATAACTGCACACAGACACTTTGACACCATATTCTGTCTTATTTAAGCATAAGCATGAACTCTCTAATAATCAATCTGAAAAAAAAAGAGCACAACCAAAACTTTTGATAATATAAATCTTCCAATTGTTGATTATTTGATAGTGTATATGTCATAAATAAAGCAAAACTTCTTTAATAGAAATTTTCCATGGCTGGGTGTGTGTAATACAATGCACAAAACCTCCCAATAGTTCTCCATCACCTGTCATTCATTCATCTTGACCTGGACACCCTCCCTCTGCCCAGTCCTGGAGTCTGAGGTCCTGCCCGACATTCACAATCAGGACCCTATGAACTGCTATGCCCCTCATGGCTAGAAACATGCAGCTGTTACCATGGTCTTCAAAGTAGATCTTTGCATTTATATACAGCTACAGGCCCAGATCCATATTACCCGGTCTCCACCAAATATTTGAAAAATGTATTAATAAGTAGCTTTTACATAGCTTGCAAACAAACACACTGTCTTCAACCCTGTGCACTCGGTATTCAGAGCTGGGCATCGCTGCATATCTGCCGCAACCAGAGTTTTAAAAGACATGATCTATGCCAGGGGTCTGCAACCTGCACCTCCAGATCTGCATGTGTCTCTTTTATCTCTCAATTGTGGCTCCTTGGCCAAACATAAAATAAGTAATGGACTGCTGATCCAGCCATGTCGACTGTTGATGTCAGCAGCTCCCTGCTAATAGCTGCCTAACCAAAACTACCCAAAGAAAACAAATAAACAAAGCCCGCCAACTAAGACTACCAAGGTCCAACCCCAAACTAAAATAACAAAACCCAGCAGTGTAAGACTGCTGAGGACAAAGAGGGGGAAAAGAACAAAAAAAATAATCTTTGTCTGTCATCTTTGCCAACCACTTTGACTGTATTCAATATCCCTTTCATTGTCCCTTAACTATGAACAATCAAAAAAACATTAGTTTTTCCCCCCCCAATATCTGTACCATGGAGAACAAAAAATGCTAAAATAAACTTTTAGGATGGTTCTGAAATCATCTTTGTCAACTATTATAAATACTTTGGCATATGGCTGGACAACTCTTTTTCATTTGCTACATTTGCAAAAGTTGAATCTAGAGACGTTTATTGCTACAAATCTTAATTTACACAATTCACTTGATTTAACCTATACACTTAACTTAAAGTCCATCCGGTTTTTGACTTTGGTCATAAAAACAGGACGATCAGAGTTTTCAATCACATAATCTGGTCTGCTTTTAAGACCCTCAACCATAAATTGGATTCATTTACAATTCTGTCATCAACAGTGGCTCCATTAAACCCTATATTTTGATAAATCCCATTGCATGCAGTAATAGAATATTTACGTGCACTCCAACTAGTACTTGTGTATTTGGTTAGAACACCCACAATCCATGTTTTTCAACATTCAAAATGTCAAAATGGCAAGCACTTTTTTGCTTGTTAAACACACACAATCCAGTTAGTAAATCACTGGCAACTTGTTAAAGGATGTTGTCAAGTTTTCTCACCTTTTCATGCAGTCAAATCTGTAGTAGATTGGGTTCAATATTTTTAAGTGGTTCTCAAAATAAGTTCATTTTTAAGAAAAGCAAAAAGGGAAGGTGATTGTCTGTCTTTTTGTTTTGCTCCAGCAACCCAGGAAGATGGTTGAAAGACTTAAAGGGCATTGAAATAGAACTAAGACAGGTATGTGATTAAAATAAATGAACAGCAGCTAATAATGAGCTCAGCACAAGAGACACAAAGAAAGAGACGACAAAAATAAAAACATGACTGCAAAGACAGAAGACAGTCTCTCATCAAACTTGCTTTGTGAGGACAGCTGATGGAGATTAATGTCTAAAGAGGGTGGGGAGAGCAAGAGGTCCAAGACTGACAGTGTGTGCACTGGATGCATGATTGATAGAAGGAGCCACTCAGGCTGTGAGGCAAGGCAAGAAAAGGGGTAAGAGGAAGCGTAAAGAAGTTCAGTATTAATGGTGTGGTCCAGTGAGAGGCAATGAATTGATGAGGGTTGAGATGGAGGTACAGTAAGATGGAGTGATCATGGTTGAATCAGTAACAGATCTAAGAGTGACGATATAGAATAAACTACATTTAAGATACTTGTTAGATAAAACGTTTGGGTAATAGATGTTAGTTTTCATGATCTTGCAGAATGAAACTGCTATTCATCAACAAATTATGTCTCTACGGAGGGGCTGCCTGATTCTGTTTCTCAAAATCTACCATCCTAGCTGTTGAGCTCTTGAGTTCTCTCTTGCAATTGATGTAACCAGTATATGAGCTAACATGCTAACAGAGTGTGTTTGTGTAAAAGATGCCTTTACACACACGCACTTGCACACACAGACTGACAGACAGAGGAAGACCTACAGTAATTTTTTTCTCTTCTGCCACCAAGATAAGCTGTAATGAGCTCCGCAGGCTCCTTTTGCACACCTCTCACAGAGCTTGCAGCAATGTATCAGTCTGTTGCCACCTTCTGTCCATTCTCTTATCTTTTGGCCTCTCACCTCCATTACTTTTAACTTTTACTCCCTCCTAAATCTTTTCCAACCTTCCCTTTTCTCAGTCTTCGTACCCTCCACCTTCTTGTCAACCCTTACTCCCCTTTTCCTTCCTTTATACCTCTCTCTTCTCTTTATCTCAATTTTGGTCACCTTAACCATTTTCTGTCTTTATCATCCATTATGTTAATTGCCTGTAAAGCAGTTTGCAGATGAATTGCTCGTTTGAATCAGACTTTATTGCAGAATGATATAAGGCAAGTGTCTTACTTGAACACACTTTGGCCCTTAGTCATTTATAAACAGTTTTTAATAGGTCTTAGATAGATCTACCTCCTTAAAAAAATAAAAAAAACCCAGACATTTTTCATCAAAAACAAAAGAAGAAAACTTTGTCAGAAATTATTCCTAAAATTTCATTATTTAAACCCAACTGTTCAAAAATTAAAATAAGTGCAACAATATATAGTATTATTTTGACCATTTTCATAAACTTGAACTCTTTAAAACATTTAAAGAAAATGTTTAAATGATATATTGTCATCAGGATTCTCTCCCTGTAAATTTGCGTTGAAATCATATTTTTTTTAATTAGTTAAAAAATGTCAGCAAAAATATCAAGTAAACTTAGAAGATAATTTCATCATTATTAAAATAAACAATTTAAAATGAGGGGCTGCACGGTGGAGCAGTGGTTAGCGCTCTTGCCTCACAGCAAGAAGGCCCCGGTTTGAATCCCGGCTGGGGGATTTGGGACCTTTCTGTGTGGAGTTTGCATGTTCTCCCCGTGCACGCGTGGGTTTTCACCGGGGACTCCGGCTTCCTCCCACCATCCAAAAACATGCTTCATAGGTTAATTGGTGACTCTAAATTGCCCCTAGGTGTGAATGTGAGAGTGCATGGGTGTGTGATTGAGGCCCTGCGACAGACTGGCGACCTGTCCAGGGTGTACCCCGCCTTCGCCCATCAGTAGGGGGGCTCCGGCACCCCCGTGACCCCGAAAGGGAAGAAGCGGTCAAGAAGATGGATGGATGGAATTTAAAATGAGCTTCACAGAATGGCTTACCTGTAAAGTTTACTTCAAGTTTTTTGTGTGTTTTCCAAAAATAGTTTAGGGGGGTTGCATCATGGGATAGAGATGTCTGATGGTGGATCTGACATGGGGGTATTTGTGAAATCTGATTGTTATGTAAACTGTGATATGTTGTTCAACTGGAGATGGATTTGATGGTGGTCCAGACAGTTAGTGAACCATCTGATGGAGTGGAGTGCAAGGTCAATGATCATGGATATAAAATGAGATCCAGTATGGGTTACATGGACTCATTTAAAAAGATTTGATCTTTTAAAGATGTTGGTAAAATTGTCGACGTATGAAAAATTGTTAGAAATGCATTGTCCTTTAATCCAGATGTACACACTAAAAACTCAGTGGTTAAAAATAACCCAAATTGGGTTATTTTTAACCCAACTCCAGGGGTTGAAAAGGGACTAACTTTGTGTTGGGTTATTTTAACTCAGAAATTTGGGTTGCTTCCACCAACCCAAATATTGGGTTAAATTACCAACCCAATTTAAAGGTCTAGATAACCCAACTCTTGAGTTTATTTGACTCATAATCCAGGGTTAATTCTACAAACCCAATTTTGGGTTAAATGAACAAACCATTTAAAAGGTTAAATTAACCATACTCCTGAGTTAATTTGACTCAATACTGGGTTAAATCTAAAAATCTACTTTTTCTCCTTTATGTTCAATAAAACCTAACGTTTAACATTCAATAAAAAAAATTAAAAATCACAAATTACAACCCAAAATATGTTCACCGCCAAGAAAGAAACCATGGAATTAATGACAAATATTTATTTAGAATAAAATCCAAGAAGGGGTACCAATAAAATACAGAAGACAAATGCTTTCTTAAAAAAGCAGCAGTAACAAGTAGTAGTTAGCAATTTTTCTGCAAGTAGAAGAAAAAGCATCTGTAACAAATGAATGTTTTTTTTCCATAAACTATTATGAATTCAGATTTTTTTTTAAAACACTTTCACATTCTTTAAGACAGTCTTTAAAAACTTAACTTCGTTAGATTCTGGTCCCTCCATGTCATAAACCACTTTCTGGAGGAACTCCCATGAAGAGGCACACTGCATGGGGTAGTTGATATCAAACACATAAAATGTCTTGAAGCAGACACCAACTGCCCCAGTGCATCTTCAGGGTATACCTGACCAGCCATCACAGCAAAAGCTTGTAAAGAAT
Organism: Oryzias melastigma; assembly: GCF_002922805.2. Taxonomy (NCBI): domain Eukaryota; kingdom Metazoa; phylum Chordata; class Actinopteri; order Beloniformes; family Adrianichthyidae; genus Oryzias; species Oryzias melastigma. The sequence continues at coordinate 5,270,873 of NC_050512.1, read as the reverse complement.
TTTGCATCACTTGTCCAAGGGCCAGAACCGATGGATAGGGCCTGGACTCCACCCCCTGGAGGTATTCCGCGATGTTTGTTCCAACCTATGATGGACACAAAGAATGAGATTCATTTTTTTGAAAAGCTTCAATACATATGTGCACACACCCAGACAC
>NC_050512.1:5267128-5270605 GCF_002922805.2 Oryzias melastigma | reverse complement strand
ATAGCTGCTCCTCCAATCTGATCATCATGAGATGCTCCTCCAGATCATTCTTCACAACAAAGGTCATATTTGACAAATAAATTTTGCTAGCAAATTTTATTTAAATGAAAATTAATTCCAAAATTGTTTAACTCTTTCAAAATTGAAGTGTCACCTCTGTGTGATGCTCGTCTGCATCCTGCTTCAGATTGCTGAGTAGTTTTTAATCCTCCATGCCAGGTAGCTTGTGCCACTCTCACCATCAGTAACGGTCCTGTAAGACAAAGCAAACATCACATTTGTAGTTTCACATTCACAACTTGAAAAAACTTTGTCAGCAGAGTATCTGTTTCTTATTTTAGTTAAATAATTTGAAAACATTATTTTCGAAATGTTTAAGATACCAAACATCTTTTTTTGAGTGACTTACATGACCGGTCCTGGAGAAATGAACGCTCCCTGAAAGGTCACTCAGATTGAAAAGAAGACCACAAATCCCCCGGCGTAGATTTCTTTCACCTGCCTGGGTGGTGATGACCTGCAATATTAAATAAATAAATAAATGTATATGGACATTTCTGAGTTGCATCCACTGCTTTATATGCTTTGTTAAAGATGAGAATTACAAGTAAACAATGCACCGAGTCTACCAAAGTATAATGATAAAATACACATTCTTCTCCCTCATGTCAGCTCGCGGTCAGATTTCGTTGTGATAACAGAAGCTCAAAATCGACGGACGTTTCAGTGAAAGTACCGGTTCTAACGCGGTGTGCAATCAGTTTAACGAGGCGCATTTCCGCAGGAGGACGACGGCGGGCTAACTCGGCTACAGTGCTCCCCCGCTAACATGGAAGTCAAAGGCCACCACAAATGATATTAAACTAAACAGGCACTCACGTTAGTTCACTGACTCAATATCCAAACATTAGCGCCAGAAACCGAAGAACAAACGTTTCTGCCATCACTCAAGGCTTCTTCCGACAACTCACAGCAAGACAAGAGCCGGAACTAATCCGACCAATCAAAACGCAGATCACAGGAATCGCAACATCGCATCCCACAATTCCCTGATGACAGGCACAACTTCGTAAAATAATTAGTCACTTAAACTTAAGTTAGTAAAAATAATTGAATTAACCACCCTACTGCAGTCTGTAATAGCAGAAAGAGCAAGAATACCAAGTAAAAGTATGGATAAACTATGAGTTTGTTTGAAATATTTAAGTAAAAAAAAATACTCTGATGATGTGCTGTCTGCACATTCAGTTATATTTGATTTTAACCGCCATTTTACAAATATGGGAATTATATTCCTCAAACCACAACTAATTCCGAGTATTTCTATTATATTCATTAAATTAAAACTATACATTCATAACAATTATAAGGCAAATTTAATAATAATTTCGAGTTGAACCGAATTGGCGCGCATTTTAAGCTAGTTTTTCACTCGACAGCATTAGCACTTTAGAAATAGTGGTAGAAATACCGACCTAGCTAAAAAAAAAAGCAAAAAAACAACGCATAAACAACCAACATGTTATGTGACATAAATTATTTTTGAAAAATGAATATAAATAGATTTAGTACATAGTAAACATCCTTACCATAGTCTTGAAGGGACGTTGGTCACGTACTCCTGGTATGGTTTGGTTCAAATGTGAAGAGGTGGGCGGAGCTTTCTATGTCTCTCCACACCAGATTTATTCACCACCACTAGGTGGCATTTTGCACATTATTTTGTTAAAACAACTCTAAAAGAGTAAATGAACATATTTAACACTGCAAAATGTACAGCTGTTAATACCAACACCTTGAAAATGAGATTGGGGCCTTACACTTGCTCTGAAAGAGTTAGAACAGTTTGACTACGAATATATTGCACTGGGAAATTTACCGTGTATTGTGTGTGTTTTTTATGTTTGTATTTCTATTGCACATTTTGTAAATTTTCCTTAATTTTCTCTTTTTTATTTCCCTTGATTCAATCCTCTAACATTTTCATGTTTTCAAATATAAAAATGTAAATTTTAATAAAAAAAAACTTTTAATAGGCCTTAATCATATAGTTATCATATAAACACATAATCTACTTAACCTAATTAATGGGTCAAAAAATAACTCAATAATTTTGGTTAAGGATAAAGCATGAATTGGGTTGAAATTAAGCCACAATAACCCAGAAAATGAGTAACCCTCCAAAAAGGTAACCCAAAATTATAACCCAACATGAATAATCAAAGAATTGGGTTAAAGAAATAACCCAAGTGTTTTTAGAGTGTAGAGTTGTCACAGACGGCTTAATTTAATGCCTCCAAAGTGGAAGGATCGAAGCGAACTGGAGATGATGCACTGTTTGTTTTGCTGTTGGATGGTGTTAATGAGGGTTGTGAAGTCCATTTTGAGGGTCTCTGATTGCTTAAACTTGAGGTCATTCATGCTTGCATGGACTATCATTATGTGAAAGGAGGAGTCGTAATGGGTGACATGGTGGGCAAAGGTGGTGATGTCATGGACGAAATCAAGACATCTTAAAAGCAATGTGATACAACATTTGAATTATATTTCTTTTAATTAACAAAAAAAAACATCTTCCAAAATTAGCCTCAACCCATGTTGAGACTATGATACCAAGAAGTAGAATGATGTAAACCAAAACAAACATGAAATTGTCACTTTTTAGAACTATTTGATGGAGGCCAACATCAACCTGGCAAAAAGGCTCCATGTTGCCAGCAAACTGACACTTCTTAGGGCCAGTAATCCGGATCTACCTCTGATTGGATGAAGTGGCGATCCACGAGACCGCAACCGCACATAAGGGTGCCTACTGAAACAGAAATTATTACAAAAAGTAAGTACAACATGGGTTTATCTTGGGCATAACCACAGAGTGAATCTAATCTCATCTTGTCTGCAGCTCCTCCCACCAAGGACCCAAGGAAGAGGAAAAAGTCCTTAATCCAGTCTGAACCGGCCTGCAAAAACTGCAAAGAGCTTCGCCGGCAGCTGGAAGTAATAAGAGGTCTCCTTATGAATGAGGCTACAAGAGTCAAAGAGCATGAAGCCTGACTAGAATATTTTGATCCTCTGGAATGCCATCCAGGAGAGGCAGAACAATGCTTATATTTTTGTTGGAGCTTCTTCGTTTGGGGATCCATGTAACATTGTATGGTATTAACAATATCATTATTTCACTAGTACATTTTACAATATGTGAAGTATATCAGATTGATTTGAATATTTTCAAAACAGATATAGATTATTAATGTTTTTCTAAAAACAGATGTGTAAACTCAAAATTGAACTGATTCGAATGAAAATTAAGTGGATCCAGAGACACAAAAAATACTGTGAAATGTATCGATCCAGGCTCTGGTGAATCGAACTGAATCCATTCTGGAAATTATTTGCAATACCCATCCCTACCAATAATTATCTGTCAATAAGTCGAAGTGCACAATTTTTTTTTTTTTTTATGCAAGAGTTGTGCAT
>NC_050512.1:5262705-5267073 GCF_002922805.2 Oryzias melastigma | reverse complement strand
CCCCCCCACCCCTAAAATTAGTAAGGTTGAGGAACCAGGAGCTCCAGCAGGTATCTGTGGAGGTCAAGGCCTTAGCTAAGGTCATCTCCCAGGAAGTGACCTCACAATAGCTCTTAATCTGGGCCAGCACGTTAGACTTTTGGAACACAAACACGTCCGTGAACAATTTAAGCCAACTTAATCCCATGTGATCTCCACACGACATTTCTAGAGCAGGCACCAGGCTTGATTGAGAGTGCACTGGGTAAGTGTCATGAGACATTGGGAGTTACAGAGGCAGCCACAGAGCCGGAGACAACAACTGAAAAATAGGCTTCTTATATGCTTTTAAGATTCATTTAAAGAATACCCACTCTCAAAGGGGAATGTGTAAGAATTTTTTGGGCTTCTGGTAGGCTAATTGATAGAAACCACAGGCCACCCCAAGGAGTTGTTATTGAACCTTACTTTGGTCGAGGTGCAAAATGCAGAAAAGAACAAACTTCATGGCAGGGTCATCTGTGTAAGTTCCTTTTTTTACATCTGGACAGGGCAGCCCCTTTTGAAGCTCCCTGACCTCTTCAAGCAGTTTAACATGCTGCGGTCCTCTTATGTCCACATATGTAAGTTCTCGTTTCATTCTTCAGACGTACCATTGGACAGTTGTACACATGTGTTAAGTACTTTTGCTTTCTCCATCAGATCAAAAGACAGCTTGAGCATAAGGAATTCTATAAGGTGGTTGGCCTTCACCCTGCAACATCTCTGGAGTATCATGATCGTGGGTCAGTCAACACTCAAAATGGCCAGAAAAGGAGAACTTTCATGTACAACTATAGTCTATTGTTGTTCGTAGAAGTAAAGACTATTCCATGCAAGAAATTGCCAAGAAACTGAAGATTTCTTTCAATGGTGTGTACTACTCTTTTCAGAGAACAGCACAAACAGGCTTTAACCACAGTAGAAAAAGAAGTGGAAGGCCCACTGCACAACTGAGTGAGGTAAGAAGATAAGTATATTAGAGTCTCCAGTTTGAGAAATAGATGCCTCACAGGTCCTTAACTGGCAGCTTCGAGAAAAAGTACGGGCAAAATGCCAGTTCTAACATCTACAGTGAAGAGGCGAATTGGGATGCTCACCTTCAGGGCAGAGTGGCAAAGAAAAAGCCATATCTGAGACTGTCTGACAAAAGAAGAATGATTAATATGAGAAAAAGAACAGAGGCATCGGACAGAAGATTTCTCCGTTCTACCACAACGGTTTTCCTCTGTTCTTTATCCACCACTACAATCTCTGGTTGGTTCACCATTACCATCCCGTCTCACGGGATCTTTGCTCTCTCATTCTCTACCACTTTCTGAGGTTTTTCAACATTCTGACCTTGGGTTTCATGTCCATATTCTGCACACAGGTTTCTGTACATCAGGGGTCACTAACTGGTGGATCGCAGGCCAGATCCAGACCCAGATGTTGGGCCATGCAGACCCAGCATCTAGATCCAAACTTGACAAAAAGCTAATACGATTGGCACCTTTATTTTAAATGGTGCAGCTCTTGTTGTCATTGCAACACATTGTCACTATCAAGTAGTCCACAGAAGAGTTTGAAGAGTTTCTTTTGGGAGAAAAGAGCCCATGAGGAATCTGAAAAGGAGCTTTTGACTTCAGAGAAACATAAAGCTGCTGTTTACAGACACAACCAGGAGTCTTTCTCCAAATATGGATTTATGGAGACAGTTGTTTCCAAACAGCTCTGCATAATATGCGGTGACATAATTTCACGATAATAAAGATACAGACGCAATAGATTCATGTTTATTATTATGCTTAGAATATACCAGTTTTTGACGGTTGTGTCATTTTGCTTTTGGGTTATTTGTTTATTACATCTCAAAAGTTGCAAAGAGAGTCATAAAGTCTACTTTTAAAAGATCTACAAACATTTCAGAGAGAATGAGGATTCAACCAAATAAAGTTCCAGACCTGCTGAAAATGTTTCTTAACTGAGGAAACTTGTAAAAGGGACTTTTAGGAATTTTACATACAGAAAGTCTGAATTATGCAGGAATCTGTTCAGAAACTTTAGCAGATGCAACATTTCTCTGGGAGGAGTTTTTAAAACCCTGACAGAGTGAAACACTTTAAAGATTTGTTCAGATGTATGTTCTTGTTGGAAGGGGTTTGATTTGTCGAAGAGGCTAATGAGGGCCTATTGGATCCTCATTTTTTCTAATTTTTTTAGATGATGTCGGCAGTTGTTGGAGAGAAGGATTCTTTCTGGTGCCTCTTTGCACAGCCTACACCTTGGGTCTTGTCTGGTTTGGTAGCTCTGAGCCTCTATCGCTCTGGTGCTAAAGACTCTGTTATTTTGTGTTCCTGTACAGCCTGGATGAGTGTTGGCTGCACGAGGAGAAATCTACAGTATAGGAGGTTTAACACAGGTTTAGTTCTCCATATGATACATGTTTAAATTCAAATAAAAAAGTGAAAGCTCTTTTCTGTTTTGTGAGTTTTTGAAACATTTCATTTTTGAACTCCTTGTTTTTTAAGTTTCAGAATATTACCAATGCAGAGCTAGTTGTTCATGCAGTCCTTCTGTGTTCCAATTATCTCCACTTTTGTCAGTGATTCATGTAGTCGGTTCAGTCCAATAGTCAGCAAAACTATTCCTTCATTATTTTTTAAGACTTTTGAGGCTATAACACACTCTATCATCCCTGCACCATAGTGTGGACATTAAGGGTGTATCTTACACAATGTTTAATGGCCTTTCCTAGTTAGCTGTTTCATTTCCTAAAACCTAGAATGTTGTCCAGGGCTACTTCATTTCAGGCGAAAATAAAATATGAAAGACAAAATTATGCTGTTTTAGGCAGTTAAGGGGCACAAATCAATGAATGCAAAAGACCTAATTTATAGGAATAGTATCTGATTTTTGAACTGGGATGTTTATTCATTTTACATTATCTTCCTTTAAACCCTACATTTAAATACTTTATTCATAGGACTAAAGTACTTTGTAGGAAAAATAAAATATTTAGAATTCCAATGCTTCTGTTGTAGGAAACCCAAAAAGAGAGAAGAAAGGAGAAGAAAATAAACAAAAAAGGACACAAAGAGGATGACCAAACTAAACTAAACCCAGAGATGGTTAACTTAAATGACAACAGTTGTATGTTTGTATGATGTGACTCTGGCAGTGGGAACACGACCTAAAAAAACTAAACGTAACATGACACAAGAAAATATTCTAAAAACTGACTCAAAAAGAGCACAATTCTCAGAGTAACATTTATTCTCATAGAATTTGCATTTTATTATATACTGTACATTAATTGTTGCAAATGTTTGCTAATTTGTAAAATGTTAAGATAGTGACCACAGAATGTAAATGTAGTTACTGTTTAGGTGGTGTAATACTATATTCTGATTTTCAAAACAGTTTTTAAGATTTCCAGTTGTCTGAAGACAACGGTCATGTGAAAAAACAAAAAGGAGGCAGATGCATTCAGCAATATAGATTTTGCATCTAATTTTCAAATTGGAAGTTTAACTTTTGCTAATGATTTTCAATTTGTTCTTTGCTAAGCTTTTCTTCTTTTGTTTTATAATTTATTTTATTCCTTCCCTAAACATCTAAACACAAACATCTTTTAAGACTCACATCCACCCTGCTTAGGGAGCTGCTATTGATTTATTTGAACATTTTCTGCCTGCATCTGCTTCCTTTTTCATTTCCATCACATCCTTCCTTTTTCTCTCTGGCCCTTCATTTCTGTATTACACTTTATCCCCATTACAATATGCATGGATGTCTTTGTAATGTGTGTGTTTGCGTGCATGGCAGCTGGAAGCTTGCGGTTATTTTTCAAGCAGCAGCCCAGAAGATTGGACTGTCATAATCTATGGTCCTGAGTTATAAGTGTTTCCAACACAAACAGGAGACACAACTAGTTTTCTTTTCTTACTCCTCACCGCCTCCATCCTTACTCTCCGTTTCTTTCTTTCTCCCTCATGTTTCCCCTCTCATCCCTCACTCTTTCCCACTTCCCTTGTCACTATAAGTTAATGTCCATTTTCTGCTATAAAGGTTCAAACCATTGCTACCCTCTTGCTATTCTTAACCCCCAAACGGTCATGCTCTAAATGTACCAACTCTTGCTGTTAGCGAGGAGTTAAAATGATGGTTTACTGTGACAACCACAATATACAACGTCATAAATGTTGTCCATAATTTAGGTTTGTCTATGAGACTTTCTCAAAATGAGTTTGATCACCCGGATCAATCTCACGTCTAAACATAAAGAACAAAAAGCTGGATCTTGCTAAGATCCCAAACAAAAACTGTAAAATTGTGTGCAAACACAGATTGGAGGTTAATATTTAACTA
>NC_050512.1:5255684-5262173 GCF_002922805.2 Oryzias melastigma | reverse complement strand
CATAAAGAACAAAAAGCTGGATCTTGCTAAGATCCCAAACAAAAACTGTAAAATTGTGTGCAAACACAGATTGGAGGTTAATATTTAACTATGATTTGCAAGTGATTTATTAAAACTGATTGTACGAAGAAAATTATGGATACAGGACAGTATTTAAATAAAGACTTAGCATGCACAAGGATGTCAGATGTTTAATCAATCCAATAGATGGTAGAAATACACAACACAGGAGTGCTTCCAGAACAGATGAAACAGTCGGTAGTCCTTGAAGATGCTTCTGACAAACATCAGACATGAGTTGCATATTGTTTTATAAGACACGGAGGACCACGGTGCTTTGCATCTGGTGTGAACTACACCAGAAGTTCACAAGGGTGCCTAATGGAAGTAGCCTTTGTTCCTTGGCGCTTCCTCATGTGGTGTGAACCTGGCTAGGATGACTTGAAAAATATGAGCTCTAATGTTCTGAAAAGTGAATCGGTTGCACACATTTTCATTCTAGCTAAAAGCAGCCTTTGTGCAGGTGACCAGACAGGTGTCTGTAACTCATACACCTCTATTCTCTCTGCTAAATCAAGATTTGAAACTGTCTGGATTGATTTGCGGTTAAAAGAGACATTTGAGGTGAGAATCCTCCTGGATTTTAGTCCATCATTCAAACCTATCTTGTATTAACCCTTCAACTACCTGCTCAACCAAACAGTAGAGCACATTAAGAAAACATTTTAATAAAAACATTGTGTGTATTACTTACCCAAGGCACTAAGAAAAAAGAAGTTGTGAACATATTTTGTCTTGGTTGGGTTGCTAAAGGGTTAAATCATTAATGTTAAATGAGAAACCTTTAATTGACCCCAACTATAAAGGAGATGATGACAGAAGAGTTTCCTGAACTTTCAGAAGCAGTGCGTCCTTTCCACTTTGCTCTGCTTACACTTTTGCTATCTTGACTTTGTCACCTAATCTAACCTAAAGCCTCCACTTGTGATCAAAACAGTTTTTGAACTCATCTTACATAAAAACTTCATTACAAAGACAAAGCACTTTGCTCTAATGGGCGCTTGAGTAACAAGGGAGAACAGATTGCCTCCCTTGCTTGCTAAATAATTAGACTGAGAGGGAAAAGGGAGCAGACACTCGGGATGGTTGTCGGCGGTGAGTGGTTGGAGGAAAGAAAAACAATCTCTTCAGTCCAGGGGGATAAGGTGGGGACCTAGAAATACATGGAAACGGTTGGTACATGTGGATGAAAGTGAGTAAGAAGCTGTATAATCTCTCAAAGCATGATAAGAGTGTTCTCCAAACTTGCCCATTCCCCCTCTTCTATCCCTTCAGGTAAGTCAAGGTTATCTTACGTGCACACACACAGACATAAAAGATGAAACCACAGTCATTTTAAAAGCATCTTCTTTGTTCAATTTTGCTACTTTCCAAGAGGACTCTGTTATTTTGTGTTTGCCAGGAGGTATTGGCAAAGCAGATGCTTTTAGGAGAAAAAAAAAAACGTAATGTTAAAGAATTCAATTTGGAGAGTTTTCCTTTTGGCTGGCTACTCTTCTTAAGGGAGATAGATAAATGGAGATGCACTTGGGATACAAGACCGTTCTTCTCGGAAATTGAGAGGCTGAGCAGGAAAAAGATACGTAGAGAGCCTGAGGAAAACTGAGCAAACAAAGCTTCATTTCAATGTTTGTTGCAGTTTCAAATTATTTTAAGTTGGGCCAACTTGGAATTTTTTACAGTGTGGTGATTTCATGAGCATCAGATCTCCACTGGATCTGGACATCTAAAGCTCCTTTTCCATTTTATAATACCAATGAAGTGAAGGGATTTGAGTTGACAGAAACACCCAAAAGTATCCAACACCTCTTTATCTGACACAAATCAGGAAAAGCCATCAATGGGATTGATCATGTTTTTCTAAGTTTTACTCACTCGTCCTTTGAAGTCTTTTCTTTGATAAAAACTTGATTTCCTTTCATCAAATGTAAAACTTAAGTAATGCAAAATAAGTTAAAAAAAATAGATACCCTTTTTTTGTTTTAACCATAATCCAAAAAAAATTTCAATTCTCAATGTCACCAATGTGATTGGAAAATATATTTTACAATTAACGATTCAACATACAGTTCAGGGTAAAATCTCAAAATGGGCTTTGGAATTTAGAATTTGGCATTAAAAATATACAATTTAACTTTAAACTGTTTAATACTTGATTTCAACAAAATTAGAATTATATTATTCATGTAACAGTGCATTTTTTATATGATATTAATCTATGTATATATCCATCAATCCATCCAGATTGATACATTCTTGCATACCATAAGGGGATTAAAAATGTACTTTCTGTTGAATTGCAATATTTTGTTTTGTATATACACGTGTCTAATTGCATAGTCAAAGATCAAATGGAATTGTCAGTTGACAATCGAATATCAAACAAACTTTTTTGTATAAACTTGGAAAGAAATACAGCAAAACTGATTAGCAGGAAAAGAAACAATGCTATATTCAATGTGTATTATTATTTTTGAGTACATTTTTAGAAACAAATCACATTTATACACCAAAAGTGAGCTCAAGAGGATAAAAGAAGGAATCTCAGAGTGGGGTATACCACCAGCTAATTTGGTGATTTCCAAACCCATCTGGTGACTTTTTTTCTCCTAGCATCTAGTAACATATCTTTTAGTTTTTCTTGGTGACATTGGAGGCTTTTCTGGTGTTTAGAGACTCAAAATTTAAAGGAAGTTTTCAACTATTTCTGTTGTCACCGAGGAGAAACAGGCATTAAAGTAGGGCTCCATCTGCCCCAAAGTGATCTCCAGGGATCAATGACAACCAACCACCCCACAGAAGATAAAGTAAAGCCTAGAGAAATCTACACCCCAGTAAACATTTCAATGTGGACCCCAAACGGTTTGTCTTTGGGCTGATTTGGAGGGCCCCAGGTTGGGTTTGTCTACGGGTTCCATGGTGGCCCCACCTGTGTTTGCCCACACTGGCTTGAGAGGGCACTCCGTGGTCTGGCCACGCTGTCCACCGGGCAGCTTGTTGGCTCGCTACGTTGTCCGCCAGCCGGCTGGTTGGCGTAGGGACCCAGACCACTGACCATTGCATGCATTAAATATAGTGATTGTCAAAGATATTTTGATTATTTGGTTAAAAGGGAGTGAGAAGAAGCAAATTTATATAATATCAATCTGTTTTAGTTATCTTTTTTTTAATAGTTCCAATAATCTGATTCTTAATATCTATTAAAAGCTATTAATACTTTTTCAGTCCAAGCGCAAATGATGTATCACGCAACAAAGAAAAAATGTTTATTCAACATACCCAATAATATAACCAAGCTGTAGCTTAAAGGAAACAATTACAACATTGCAGAAAGCATTACCCATCATCCATCATGTAACAAAAGCAGAGTGCTTTTTGACTATCATTAAAGGATATTATTACGCTGTTGATAAAACTGATAAAACAATAAAATTTAAGCACATTAAAATATAAAGCAAGCAAACAAAATCTACTAATGCACCATGCTCATAAATAGATACATAGATAAAAACAGCAAAAAAAGATCACTCTTTCAGCTGTTTTAATGGGATCTTCTTTGCTTTCCTGATGACTTAATAGAGCTTTAGTTGATTTTCAGAAGCCCACGTTAACTGACAAATGTGATAAACTTGGCTTTGAAAGAGCATATTATGTAATCTTTTGGGGGACCAAGAGTTATTATGTGAGAGATGAGTTGGTGATTTAACTGGACTATTTTAAACAAAGGGTGACAATAAATCTGCCAAAAACACAGAAGGCAGGACTAAAAGCTATGGGTGAGGTTACAATGAGAAGCCTGACGTTTATCACAGCAATTATTTAGACTGAGATAGATTTGTGGTAGCTGAGCCTTAAAGAGGTGAATGAGAAGGAAAACTGATGAGACAATAAGAACGTCCTGTAAGGATGTATGACAGGCATAAATTAATCTTGTGTGAATTTTGGTGCATTCATCAGAAAGCCATCACTCGCTCAATAGTAGATTCAATTGCAGGCCTGGTGATTGGTCAAAACTGAATTTTTCTCTGCTGCACAAAACAAAGTTGCCATTGGTAGGAAATATATTACAATAAGTACTTAGAATGAAGGAGATTATTTACAGTCATATCTGCTATTTTCGAATTGTTTTCTTGACAAAATGACCTAATAACTTGTTTGATAAGATGATTACAACATAAACGCTTTATCTTAAGAAACCAGAAATGAAAATCATTGGCGATTACTAAAAGGTATTAATCTTCATCTCAAAAAATCATGGCTGTGTTGAAAGTTGTATCTGATCAACAAACTTAGTATAACTTCCAACAGATTTAGACCAAATAATTAATGATAAATTAAGTTGTGTTGACCCAGAAAGTAGAGGTGGGCGTATCGATTTGAGTATCGATAGTATCAATACCAAGGTGAGGTATGGATACTAGCGTGGTGAGATCGATACTTTTGTCTCATTTTTTCTTTAATATGTACTTGAATTTACTTACGGAGTTAATACAAGCGCAACGTCTGTCTGCCTGCAGTGTTGCCAGATTGGACAAAACCCACCCAATTTGGGTAGGAAAATGCCAATCAGGCAATATTAGCTACCTTTGTCACACCTTGCAATTACTTTTGTGTAATTTTTTCTCTAGTGACTTTGATATTTTATTATTGCTTTATACGTTGGTTTGCGGTTCAGTAACATACTTTTTTAACATTTTGAATTTGCAGTAGTAACTGTTTTCTTCTTATTATAATGGTATTCTGTCATTATTAATATCCAAATACTATATCTGATGTATATTCAAAGCTTTTATTAGGTAATAAAAAGCTGTATTTGCCAAAAGTCTCAGTCCTGTGTGTTATTATACATTTAATTTTAAAAAGTGTATTTCCAAAATTATTCTATAATACATTTAAAAAAAAAAAAGATAGCTTTCGATATCGACGATACTACCCTGCAATTACTTGGTATTGGATGGTTACCCTAATTCCCAGTATCCGCCTGACCCACCAAAAAGTCTTGTTTTTTTGTATTTCTAAAAGAAATTTGAAATGTGCTTTTTTTCAATTGTTTGTATTCTTTTTTCTATTATGTACTTACATTCTTATTAAAACTCAATTTAAACTTTGTATACTAACTTGTTTTTTAATTGTATGCTTTTCCAGTGCCAATGCTATTCAGTCATATGAGGCTATCATTGGCAAATTTCATTTCACATGAATAAAGCTGCAGCAAGTGAGCAAGTTTGTCAATTTTTGGCTGATATTGTATTGAAAGCTCTGTTGCTGACAAGTCTCAGCACAGCTGTTAAAGATGGCATATGTGTTTGAGTGTGTCTGTTCAGCACGCAGCCTTTCATGAGTGTGGGGATGGAAACCAGCCAGCAGAGTCAAAGTGTTAAAAGCCTTTGGCAGCTGGTGCTGGCAGGTAATCCAGTCAAGTGAAAAACAGACTGTTCCAGAAAATGTTTGGTTTTGAATTAAATTCTAGACGTGAAGGAGTGCAGAGTACAGCCTATGAACTGCAAATGTCAACTCATGCTTGAGAATCGCTTAATCAGTGTGATTTTGATATAAATGATTCATTTTTTTAACATGTACACCGGGGCTGCCCAATCCTCGAGATCTACCACCCTGCCTGTGTTTTGGTTCCCTCTGCAATGCTTTCTGCTGATTTGCTGACTCAGGTGTCTGCTGATTGTGATTGACTAAACAGACTTATCCAAGTGATCAGCAGAAAGTGATGGCAACATCAGGACGAATGATCATGAGAACTGGAGAGATACCAGAGACTTAGGGAAGAACGGGAGAAGCCTGGAAGGTGAAAGTGATGCCAAACTGGAGGAGGAGTGGCAACAGCAGATCCCTTGAAAGACCTCAGACCTTCAACCTCACATCCCTCTGGTAGAGGACCTGAGCTTGGATGAGTAACCACCTGCAGAGGGTGAGAAGAGAACATTTTAAATATAATAAATGGTGTATACCAGGGTCCCTAACTGGTGGACAGCTGCCCGGATCAGGACGCAGATGTTGGATCATGGAGACAGTTGTTTCCGTTTACCAAACCACTCTGCATAATATGTGGCAAAAGATTTTGGAATGGTTCGCATAATATCACATAAAGAAAGTTACAGACACAATGGATTTGGGTTCATTTTTATGCTTAGAAAATACCAGTTTTTGAAGGTTGTGTCATTTTATTTTTCATTTATTTATTAAATACATCCCAAAAGTCGTAAATTAAGTTTTAAAGTCTGCATTCAAAGCAGCTACACACATTTCACAGAGAATGAAGATTCAATCAAATACATTTTCCAACCTGCTGATGATGTTTCTCAATGGAAGACACGTCTAAAATGGACATTAAGGAATTTTACCAACAGAAAGGCAGAATTAGGCAGGAATCTGTTAAATATATGCAACCCAGATAGACTGAAAAACTTTAAAACA
>NC_050512.1:5235023-5254939 GCF_002922805.2 Oryzias melastigma | reverse complement strand
TTATGTTCAGCTGTTGTTGTGACGTCATGAGGACCCAGCTAATAAAGTTGTACATGATAACACAGTGGGACCCCCCCCCCGGGCCGCGGAATAGCTCCACACTGGCTGACCGGTCCACAGCCCCAAAAAGGTTGGGGACCACTGGAGTATAGCACTTCACTACCTTCTTAGAAGGTCCAAAGCACTTTACAGTCACAGTCCCATTACCCCATACACGCATTGACACACTGATGCCGAACACTGGCGCCAATCTACGACCACCAGGAGCAATGTGGGGTTCACTTCGAGACATGAGAGGACGGGGCAAGAACCAAACTCGTGATCTTCCGATCAGTGGTCAACCGCTCTACAGTTGTGGTCAGGAGTTTATATACCCTGAAAACAATTCTGATTTTCCGGTCATTTTTCATTAAATCTGAATAATTTGAAACTTTATTTTTTTTCCCACTCATAGTAAACAATTGGGTGAAGCCATTTGCTGTCAAAAAATTCTGTTTAGCATTTTTAAATCATAGACACCAACAGAAACTTCCCAAATGACCCTGTTCAAAAGTTGACATACCTATGAATTTGTTCTGAGAACACAAGCTGATAGAAAAGGGTTTGAATGATAGTTAAATGTAACCATTCTCAGCTGTGACACGTTTACCTGTAATCAATATGTCCTCAACGGTCTTGGGGTTTCTGAACTCCCAACAGACCCTTACATCCATCATCCAGTACTGAGCTGACGTTCCTGGATCATGAGTCATGGAGAAAGTTAAAGAGCTGTGAAAAAATCTACGGGAAAAGGTACCTTAAACATACAAAGCAGGAAAGGGAAATACGAAAATATCCAAGGAACTGAGAATACCAGTCAGCAGTGTTCAAACTTTGATCAAGAATTAAACATAAACTAGGGCTCCAACTCATAAAAAAAAACACACAAAAAAAGGATTTTAGAAATAAATCACTTCTACGGAGAAATCACCATTTACATCTCAGTTTTCAAGTGTCTGATCACCCAGACAGTTGTGGTCCATCTCCTGAATATGTCTGAAGCTATTCCTCCACCCCATTCCACTCTTTCTGGATGTCTGCAGGGTCTGCAGAGTCTTCAATCTTTTTCTTTTGATAATTTGCTGAGGCCCACGGTCATCATCTCTTTTGCTGGTTCATCTCCTCTTGATACGTTTTGTCCTTCCATTAGACTTTCTGTTGATCTGCTTGGACACAGCATTCCGTGACCAGCCAGCCTCCTTAGATGTGAACTTTTGTGGCTCACCCAGACTATGGAGGGGCTAGACTTCTGGGTGGTTGTCAAATCTAACATGGCTGCTTTTCTCGGCTTCAGAATCAGCGGGAATTATGTTAATAGTATAAACCGCTAAAGAGTTAAAGTAGTAGAAAGAATGTAAACACCAGAACTAAAGCACTGATGTTATAGGGTTAAAATATGTTCTTTGCATCTCTGTCAAGTGTTTGTTGTTAAGTTGTGTTATTATTTAGTGGAAGGAGTTACATGACATAAATCAGGCAAAAAAGAAAAACAAGATGAAATGAAATTGAGATTCGGGTAAAAGAAAAGAATCAGAGCAGATGAACACTTCTAAAGCTTGTTTGGCTGAGTAAAATAAATAAATAAATAAAACATGTTTGTTTTTTTGTGTCATGAAATGATATTATTAAGATTGATAATACAAAACAAAATAAAGAAAAGGACCTGCACCTGAGAGTAACATAATGTGCCGGACACATCTGGCCTGCTATTGATATACTAAATAGCTTCATGTGGTGAAAAACCATTCACCAAATAATAATAGTTATTTAAAAAAAACAAATAAGTAAACAAAACCTCTAATAACGAGCCCTCAGGCAAGCACACCCCATGCTGTGAATTCTAATCCGTGTGGCCGGTAGCCACTTAAAGACCCGGTGAACAAAATTTCATCTTGTGTTGGATGGCAATAACAAAACCTCCTCCATCTCATGATGCAGAAAGACCAGTTGTGATTCAAAGAACATTAAGTACCTGATTTTCATGCTAAAATAATTGAGTGGAAGTGTGTAAACTGAAAGGTTGGAGCAGGTGTTGCTACGAAAACAGGCAATCATTACTGACATAGAATATATTATCATCCATAAAGGGCATGTGCAGCCCGATGTACAAGCAGGAAACGGGTCATAGAGGGGTGCCAGCTCGTTTGGTCCATAAAAGCTTGTTTGCATTAACACAAACGCTCTTTAGCCATGCCAATTTTGGCAAGTAATTGCATCAAGACAAACTGTCTTTAGTTTGTTCCTCGTGTGGATGGCAGGTAGAAACTGATCAAAGAGAAATTGCACAGAAAACACTGCTTGCCATCATTTTATGAATTATTTACATGTCTTTAAGTTAGTAAAAATCATAAATCATGAGTAGAACTACAGCAGATAACTTGTATACTGAACAAACACAATTGTCTTAGATAATGGGGTTGTGAAATGATTGACTTTCACTCACCAACTTAACAACTTGATGAGCTGGATGGAAGTAAACAACAACACTAAAACACAAGTGTCCTCACATAACAAAATACAAATTGTGTATCAAGTATTTTGATAATAAAGCATTTGATTAAACAACAAATCTGCTGTACTGGATCAGTTTTCAGACGGAACAGATATCTATGCCTTCTAAAAACCAAAAACATCAGCCATGAGGCAACAGAATACGTTTTTAAAGTGGCCATACCATAAAGAATGTACTTTTTGAGCTTTTAAGTGCATTATACTGTTCATTCCTCACCACAAAGAATCCTAAAGCGGTATTTTGATCCATTCACGCATTCCTGAGTATTTCTCTATACTGTAAAAAGTGAACATTGGATCACTTAACAAAAGCTCTGTTGTTAGTTTTAAAAATACTATTTCATCAAATTACATTTTTAAGTTGAATAAACTGTCAACTTCAAATTTAAATTTGATGAAAACTAATTATTTTAAATGTAACAAATTATAGAACTTTTGTTAACTGTCAAAAACCTGCACTCTGAACTGCAGCCCCTCCCATACCCACAAAAACGAGTGGATCCTCACATAGTGAGGAAGAGTCTGCTCCGCCTCCAGGTCAACACAAACACTTTCTCTGGAAAGCTAGCGACTTGAGCTAGCGGCGATAAGCCAGCTTCCCGATACGGAGATTATATGTCATCATTTCAATAAATCTTGAAATGTTTATCTGGTGTTGTCTGCACTTTTTGACCAAATTTCACCACAAAATGAACCCATTAGCCATCACCATACATCAATATATTTTTTTTCAGTTGATGTTCTTTTAACTCATGGATGACACACTGATGCGGTCAGCTCTAGGTTGACGTAATGAAATGGGCTGCACCCTCTGGGCACTAAAGGCGGAGCCTCAGAGATTGAATCGTTTTAATTCCTGCTATGAAAAGAGTTTTAAAAACAATTGTTTGATGAAATGTGTTATTTTTGTTGTGTTCCAACGTTATGATAATTTATGTGGATGTAGTTTACTCTGAAACACTTCAGAAAATCATGGTATGGCCCTTTAATGTTATGCAAATTAATCCAATTCAAGATTTATGGATTTTGATCATGAAAATCATTACAGATTTTTGCTATTCTTTTACTGACTGGTTAATCCTCTTTTTATAGTTTATGTTTCAAAAATTCAAACCAGTCTAAAAAAAGAAAAAAAATCTTTTGGATGGTGTGTACTTTTGTCATGCTTTTCATTTTAAGAGTAAACAGTAGGCCTTTAAAAATGTAATTTGCTGACAACCATGCTACCATGCCAACTGTAATTGGAGGGATATGGTCACAATCAATTCTCAAACGCTTTACTTCTTTTAACCATCATGTTTGCTTGATTTCCATTTATGAAAACTTGCAAAATCATAATGAGTAAGATTCAGAACTGAGGTACACAGTAACTTGTGTCTTAATGTAGATCAAATGACCGACTGTCACACATCCAAAACCATTTACAGCCTAATTGCTTGTGCAATTACTCCCAGTGTAATCCAGTACCTCTGATAGAATGTGTCTTGGCTGCTTGTGCTTTTCATGTGCTGACTCGGAGAACACCAATGTGGCTGAAAATCCAGGTTGTCGAAGCTTTTTGCAAACCCTGCCGAGGACCAGGAAGTCATATTAACAGATAATGCAATAAGCCGGTACCATCCTGTTCCTGGCAATGTAGCCTGGTGAGTGAGAATAGTAGCTGTGAGGTGGCAGGAAGACTGTCTCTTCACCTCTGTGAGCCTTACTTGCTCCCCAACAGTCAGAGCTGCCGCCTCCCGCCAAGTCATTCATTAACCTCAATGGAAGGGCTGCAGGAAGAGAGAAGATGGGAAGAAATAGATGAGTAGAACAGTGCCTCTGTGGGAGGGAATGAATATCAGACAGAGATGGGGGAGGGGCTGGAACATGTGGGGTTGTTTTAGCAATCCTGTTAAAACAACAGGATCCAAATGCATCTGTTGTTCATCAGATCCAATACCACTATTGCAAAATGAACTCATATTTTTTTTGACATTCCCTTGAATACATCAGAGGGACAGCACATGTTAGAGGTTTTGGAGATAAAGTCAGAGAGGCCAGACTGAGATGGTTTGGACATGTTCAGAGGAGAGACAGTGAATATATTGGTAGAAGGATGCTGAGTCTAGAGCTGCAGAAAAGAGGTCTAGAGGAAGACCAAAGAGGAGGTTTATGGATGCAGTGAATGAAGACATGAAGGTGGCTGGTGTTAGAGTGCAGGATGCTGAAGACAGGCTTAGATGGAGGAAACTGATTCGCTGTGGGGACTCATGAAGGGAAAAGCCGAAAGGAAAAGAAGAAGAAGATTTTTTTTGACATTCCCAGTACACAAATGTCTCAGAGTCACACATATAAAATGTTGTATCTAGGTCTATTCATGCATACAAAAACTCTAAAGTGGAAATTGGTACTCCTTTCTTCAAACGTATCATTTAGTATGCATTTTCATATAATTTGATACACTACCACTATAAGTCACAACTGCATATTTCCTTCTCAGGATTTCCATAAAGCTGAGTGACCCTGAACACACCATTTGGGGATTCATCCACAGAACAATGGTCGAAAAATAAGAAATAGAAAAAGAAAATCGGTAATGTTTGGTATAGAAATAGATCCAACATTGTAGATTAAAATAAAACCAGAATCTGCTTGAAAATTTGAGTGTCAGATGACTTAAAAAAGAAATGGTAATTACATGGTTATAACTCAAGGTTCAGGACTCGATGCGGATCACATTGAGTGGACTGACTTTTCCAGTCTAAATACACCCTAAGACTAGAGCCACTTATTCCAAAATGTCACCACTCTGCAACCTAAACACAAGTTTTTCAACAGATTCAGCAGGTGGCTGCACTGTAGTATTTGCAATCAGGAGGCAGTATCATGTGGAGGCCACAGAGGTTTTAAGAAAAGTTCAAATTTTACGTTGCCTGGACGATTTTTTTCTAAAAGTTTACATCGATCAGTGGCCGTCGGGGCATATTTTAAGGTCATGCAGTGGTAGTCCAGTGACAAGTATGGATAAGGATTACGCCATTATGATATTAAGCAACAGCTGGGCAGCCACAGGACGGTGGCAGCCGGTGGTAGTTCTTGAGACTGCAGCCTCTAAGTGTTCACTGAGACCTGTCGCCTGCAGAATGCATGTATAAAAAAATGTGCATTTACATTCATGCCATATACCATATTTGTCCTTTTTGCCCAAACAACCCATATCCACCCATAAGGGTTTTGACCAAGGCATAAATATATGTAGTTTTTATGTTTTTCAAGATCAAAAAGTATTTGTGGTTAGCTTCAACTAAAATGTCAAATTGTCCTTTCCTTTTTAAAAAAAAATAATTTGAAGGCTCTTCAGGCATTATAAACTGAACCAGCTCATAGTTGCAATTGTTTATCTCACTAGCACCGTATAAGGTAAGCTATTGTTATACAATGTTGTAAAATAAGAAAAGTGCATTCGCATTTGATGTATTTCACTTTAGGTTTTTACTCATTAAAAAAAGATATATTTTTTATGTAATAGATATTGTGCAGTGCATGTATTTTAACCACACGCTTTCTGCAATTCTTTAGTTTGTGATCACAAAAAAGTATCAAAAAGTCCAATATCTTTAGCAATGGTAGCTTGAAGAATTTAGTAAAATAGTTATAGTCTAAGAATCTAGAATGTCCAAACGGGATCAAAGTACTGACATACTTCTTACAGCTGAAATACTTTTTGGGGTATTTTGGCATTTACTAAGAATTTTTAGACTATTTTGGTGTTTAGCTGATATTTCAGCTACATGCTAGCTGTTTTGGATAATTAAGGCTTTTTTCAGTTTTTCTGGCTATTTTGAAGTTTAGATATTTTTCAGCTACATGCTAGATCTCTTGGCAATTTTTATTTTCATTTTTAGTTTTTTAGGCTAATTTGTTGTTTAGGTAATGTTTTAGCTGGGTATCAGCCTCCGCATTTTCAGCTATCAGCTTCAGCGTTTTTAGTCATCAGTTTCAGCATCTTCAGCTATCGGCATTAGCATCTTTAGAGCCCCAAAATATCATAGGTGATGCTATATATCTAGTTTATAATTATGTTAAAAATTTATGATTTTAAAGTTTTAAAAATCTGGTTTCAGTGTCTTTAATAAATGTTTGTCCTGTTCAGCCTGCAACCTAAGGTGTGTTCTAAACTCACCTTCCCACTGATCTAAAGGAAGTGTCAAAACTTTAAATAAAAACAAAAACCCTCTGACAGTCAATGTCAAAGAAAGACGGTATAACAGATAGTTTAGTAAAACGGGAATAGAAACTTTTTGAAGTGATAAGTTTAGAGTTTAAAACTATAGAAGGGATGATAGTTTTCTAAAAAAACAAAAAAGGAAGAGTGAGATGGAGATGGAAAAAGGAGGGGAAAGTGCTAGAAGTGAAAATAAAAGACCATGCCCAAGCGGAAGGAGCAATGTGGTGTTTTAGTTGTCAGTCACAGAAGGGAAAAGTCCTATAAAAACCTAAATATAAGAAATTCTTCTCCCCCACGCCAACCCTCTCCTTTGTGTGTTTGTTGTTCTCCGTGCAGCAGCTGCACACAGACATATATACATATCCTCACTCAGAGGAACCACTTATGCTCCCATGGTGAGAGTGAACAGAAGGCCACTGCTCACATATGGCCACTGGCTCTTTGCTGCTCCACAAGCGGAGCCAGAGCATCTGTAGATGGCACTGTAGCACCACAGAAAAACACGGAGCTGTCACGTCAAGCTCACACACCATGTGCTTGGCGCGTTGCCATGTGCACACACAATCATGTATATGTGAGAAATCTCCAGTCCTCGCTGCAAAAATGATTCCCCAGAACATGCACATGTGTGTATTTTTCAAGGAACTGCTGGAATTGTACTGAAGCAATGCTCCCTGACAGTTTTGTCACTAGCTAACGATGTGGGGAGGATATTTCTTTGTTTCTCCCTCTTGTGCCATGACAGCAGGGGATTGGTGCACAAGTCCACGTTTACAAGTTCATCTACATGTACAAGAAAGACGTCTCAGAGGTACAGAGCTGAGCCACTGATTGCTATCACAGCTTTAGCATGACATCTTATATGTCTTCAGTGTCACTGTCAGTGAAATGTCTCCACTGCTTAGAAGCAAACATACTCAGCTCCTGTTTCTTGGTTAGTTTGATAAACTCACACATATAATACTGAAATTTACCCAAAAAAATAGAGCAAATAATTTTTTTTCCCAAAAAGAATGTGTTGAAAGCAAAACATATGAAAGGGAAGTGTAAAATTTGTCCCGCTCAAACCTCGAGACCGATGTTCAGAGGAGCTGCGGCTCCGTCGACCAGAGGAGAGGGGAAGGTTGCTGAAATAGATGAGTTGCTTAGGGCTGTACACACACTCTGAACAGATGCAACTGCAGCACTTCCTTAATGGTGTTCCTCACGCCATAACAGTGGGAATACATCTGGAGGGTTAGTGTGTGTTTGTGCGTGTCTGCATTTACGAATTTCAAATTCTTTGAACTTCAAACTTATTAAGCTCAGAACGGTGTTGTGGGATCTCTTTTGTCTATTATGTGATGATCGAGTCAAAGGAGAGAGGATATTTGGTTAGAGTGTGTCTGAGGGGGTCATGCCACTGCGCAAGTGTCTTAAGGAATAGACGCTCTGTGATCACATTGGATTTATTTTTTGATGCACAATGAATACATATTAATCCTTTATGCTTTCAAGACAAGATCAATATCAATTTTCTTCAATGTTTGTTAAGAATCTTCACTATTTCTGTTTGAAAAAACTATGTTTACACACAATTAATCTTGTCAAACACATTTATCCGTTTTTCTTTTTTTAATCATATTGCAAAGGCTTCGTGGTGGGGTAGTAGTTACCACTCTGGCCTCCCTGGCTGGGTCCTTTCTGTGTGGGGTTTGCATGTGTGGCTTTTCTCCAGACATTCTGGCTTACTCCCACAGTCCAAAAATCCTGCTTCAATGCTTCATGGGTTGATTGATGATTCTAAAATGTCCTCTTAGGTATGGGTGTGTGCGTGTGTGGCCCAGCAATGGCGTGGCAAATCATTCAAGGTAGACTTCACTAGGATAGGCTCCAGCAACCTTATAACCCTGAAAGAAATTGACCCTTTAGCATCTGAGGTGTCGTCGGCGACATTTAAACACAAAGTCTTGGACATACTGTAACTTCCACCTTTAACACGATCAACATAATTCGCAAAACAGT
Source organism: Oryzias melastigma (assembly GCF_002922805.2). Taxonomy (NCBI): domain Eukaryota; kingdom Metazoa; phylum Chordata; class Actinopteri; order Beloniformes; family Adrianichthyidae; genus Oryzias; species Oryzias melastigma. The sequence continues at coordinate 5,246,178 of NC_050512.1, read as the reverse complement.
GTCTATTGCTGCGTTCACACCGAACGCGATTCGTGCATCAGAGACGGTCAGTTTCCATGTTGAGGCAATGGTAAAGACACCAAGTGAGGAAATCTGAAGTCCTGCGGTGCAATTTGAGCAACGGGGCAGCAGCCTTATTTAGGGGGCGTGGCCAGAGTTAAAATATCTAAATTTTGGCACGTCATCACATCTGCCAATCTGCAACTCAGCTTTGGACACACAATGTTTTCAGTGACTCGATCTGGGGGTAGAATACTAAAGAAATACAAGCGTATTTGTCCGGACTCTGAACTTCCTTCTAGTCCCTTAACCCTCTGCGCTGCGGGACTACCTAACGTGCGTCCGGGTACTGTTGGGCAAAAGCCGGTTACACTCTGGACAGATCGGCAACCTTTTCTGCATGGCGGCTCTCTGACTGCAGCTAGTCAGCCTCCCGGCTTGCTCGATATGCCGGCAGACAGAGAGCCGCTGCAGGGTGCGTAGGATGCCAGCTCAAGCCTCCAGAACTTTAAGATATTTTTCTTATTTGTATCGAGAAAATAAAAAAAATGAAAAGAAAAGGTCCCCTAAATGTATTCTTATTTTCCCCTCTCTGGTATTACATGACAGTGAACCTTCAAGCTCAGTCACAGAGACACAGAAGCAAACGTCATACAGACAGAACCTTCCAAGTAAGATAGAAGCCCTCGGTACCTGGAAAGTCTTAAAATAATCACATAAACCTAAACATGGAGAAGTAATTACAGATGTTTTGTAGAACTCTTCACAATAAATAAACTTGACTTCTCAATATTATCTACATTAGGGGTGTAAAATATATTTTTATGAAGAGGAAAATATTGAGAGTTACTTAAGGCTTAAGTCGGGGATAATATTCCTGCCTATTTTTATTCACAGTAATGCTAAAAAGTTTACATTTTTAACATTTTAAAAATTTAATTTTAGAGTGTTCAATTAATGTTTATCCTGTTCGGCCCGCGACCTAAGTTGTGTTTTGGATTTCGGCCCCCAGAACGATTGAGTTTGACAGCCCTGCTATATATAGTTGTGTGAAAACTTTTTTTTTGTATGCGATTTATTTCTTTTTTGAAGACAGATCTTGTCCTCTCACCTGCGGATTCATAATCTGCCCGTTCTGGTTACCTGACAGGTTGTTCTTTTATCAAACGTGACTTTTATATTTGGCCTCTTCACTATGTCCATCCTGATTCCTCTATATTTTCCAGCCAGAATCCCCACCTCCTACCTCCAGCTTTAACTATATCTCTATAATAATTCTAAGCCTTCCTCTTTTCTGTCTCTTCTCTCCCTCACAGTCCTTCCACCTATTTATCATTCTCTTCCATCCCATTTTTTTGTCTAATCCATATTCATGTAATTTCTATATGGCAGCCGGGGGCTGCTGTTAGGGACTGTTACTTTCTGTTAAAGGTCTTGAAAGCTTGCCTGATTTACAGTAATAACTTGGGATATATCCAGAAATGCCATTATCGCAGAATGACTGCGCACACACACAAACACGCACAACAATTTCCTACCTCGCACAGCTGTCCTCTATCTTGCTTCCCATTTTCAGTGTACTTCTAAGGCTGAGCCACTTTAACATCCAGGCATACAATTCTGTGATTTGTAATGAAATCACTGGGGAGTCTGCATCGTCTGTCTGCTGATGTGCGTGCGTGCCTTTATGTGTTTTTCTGAGTGTATTGGTTTCCTTTACACTCGCACGTCTGAAGCTGTGAGGTAAATGGGAAATTCAGATATTAAAGAGCCATCAATTCATGAAGCAACAAGGGAAAATTGATTGAATTTGCTCAGAGTTACAATAACTACACAGGTTGTGAAAAAAAATCAAAGCTTGCTTGATGCACTAGGTGTCATGGCCTACGTTGCGCAGTATGCCGCTGGGATTTGATCCAAGTGATGAAATTTGTTCTGAGTGGCGCAATTAGCTGTTTTTTTCGGGGAACCTGTGATGGAAACCTTCATTACCTGTCAGAGTATTAGTGTGAGCATGTCAGTGAGGCATCAGAAACGTCAGTGATGCAAGTATGCACACATAAAGTCGACAGACTGAACAGACAAGACGTTGTTAGTGTGTTAACACCGATCACTGTATTAAAAAAAAAAAAAAAGATGTTTACGGTATTATTTAAGTTGATCGTTCCCATATTTTTTCAATAATATATTAAAAATAATATGGCATCACATATTTGTTATGATTTTGTCAATGCCTCATTATTTTTAGGTAAATTGAAAGAAAACAAATGCATCCAGTATTGAAAACAAAATCAAGATCCTATTCTTTGCTCTAACAATTTTCTTTGAGGGCATATTGACCTAAAACTGTCAGTCAATTTTTCTCTATTAGAAATATCTGATATTCACAGTCCCCACTAGTTACTTGCCTGGCGGCTTCCACCAGCCAACAGTAAATTACTTCTGCTCAGATGGTTTTAAACAGTAAATGTTTTATGCCGTTCTTCATCACACCCAACCCCAGGAACAGCTCCACGCTATGTGAATTTTTAATGACAACGCCTTAATTAAAATTTTGTTAAATATGCATAAATACAATGCACTGACCTTTTTGAGCATCTCTACACTTCACCTTGAGACTGACTTTATTAATTAAATTAATTGGTGACTTCAAAATAGAATAAGAAACCAGATTTTTGCTGAGATTCCCTGCAGATAACTAAATGCACACAACCATGTATTTGGGAATCACACCCACACACATCTGCGCGCAGGAGGGGATAATCGCACATGATGAAAAGCAAAGCAAACAAAGACGAGCCAAATGAAACGAGTAAGGCGTTGTCATCTGCTCCCGGAACAGTCGAGAGTCAATTAAAAGTTTCTTCGTTCTCTTAATGACAAATGACATCAGCGACAGACAGAGTGATTGAGAGACAGAGAAGGAGTCAAAGATTGCCTGATTGCTTTTTGAATGAGGAGAGCTTTCAGGGCCAGTTGGGGGAAATAGCTCCTTCCATAACGTGCAAAAGACCGTGCACGGTCTGGCTAAAGCATACACATTTGATCGTGCGCATGCACTTGTCACTACATTGCTAACAAGAAGGGGGTGAGCATGCCGACTGGGACAAGCCTGTGGGATTTAAAAATCAAGGAAAGGAGAGACACAAACAGAAAGACAGCAATCTCATGAGCGGTAATGAGCCCCCCCACTGCCCTCACCCTGGCTCCTCCAAACCTTTCTTCCCTTCCTCATCTTCCTTGCTTCCATTATTTTACAATGAAAATGTGAAAGATGAGCTGTGGAGGCTTTAGGGAAACATCATGATAAATCAATATTGTAAAGCTGTACAACCTTTTTAGCTTGGTTGATGTTTGAGTGACAGAAGAGAAAACTGACAAGAAAATGGGAGAAAATGTGGGAAAAGTTTGTGTCCGTTCGTCTAATTCATAATTATTTCTGTTTGAAGTCAAGCTCCAAGTGTGAATCTGTGGTTAACAGAACAAAAGGATCTAGCCAGATTCCTGACTTGAACCCTAGTCACATGGACAAGGATTGACCTGTATGGGTGAGCGAGTTTTTGGGTTGTCCCAGTCTGAGGAGGGTCGTAGAGAGGAGCCTCTGTATCTTACAGAGTACACAGTTTTGTCTTGCAGCTTCCTTGAGGCTCGTACGGCCACCTCAAAGGACATCATGAAAATAAAACGTACAACTGTTTGTGTAGCAAAACGGCATGTACTTGTATATTCTTTTCTACCTTCCTTGAAGGCCCAAGGAGCTTTGCAGTCATAGTCTGAATCACCCATGCACATACACATTCACACACTGATGGCGGCGTTGCTACCAAACACTGGCGCCAACCTATGACCACCAGAAGCAATGTGGGGTTCAGTGTCTTGCCCAAGGACACATACATATAGATAGATAGGGTTGGACACCAATTGGGTTTTATTCAGTTCCAGTGCCAAAGTGGTTCTATTGTTTTGGTTCCTATTCTTTGCCAGTTTTGGTACTTCAGTAATAAAAACCTCTTCCCAAATTCAAAGCAGAGCAGCGACAAATGGGTGCAGACTCCACAGAGAGCCTGAAGCTTTATCTTTCCCCATTTTTCATATTCTTTTAAGTCAGTCAGTGCACCATGCCCACTAGACCCACTAGAACGTCTGCTGGAGCTGAGGGCAGTAATTACAAACACAGGGTTGCTGGTACCAAACATTTTATATGATGAAGACTAAAACAAACAGAAAATGGTCACAAAGCAAAAAAAGACAGGGCTCATTCAGTTCATTGAGTCTGTTTTGGAGTTCAGCAGATGATGTGATGTGTAGTCCGCAGAGTGTTAAGCATTATGTAAGAATTACTTTGTCTCCGATAAATCCAAATGCAGGGTTGCTCAGTCATTGATGAGTGTGCAGGGCTTGTTTAGGCACGCCTTATGCCAAAACCAGCCATCGTTTACGCTCTTTTTACGCTCTTTTTACGCTCTTTTTCGTGTGTGTGCTCCTCTCCGGGCACCTGGCCTGCACCACAACACAACTATAACTCAAAGTAACTCAGAACTTATAATGTGCACATCAATAAACAGAAAACAAAAGCTTTAGGTGATGCTAACGCTAGCCCGCTAGTCACCTGGTAACTAACCAGTTCCTGGTAAGATCGGTGAGATCAGACCAAGAAAAAGCATCCACAAGTTGCTTTGCGGCAATAACAGATTCTACAAAAACATTTGAGGCATCAACAAAACAGACAGAACAAAAAGTGGACTTAAATTAAACGCGTCATCCACCCACTTGTGCATTTCCAGTGGAAGCCAGACCAGCCCATTTATAGAGAGTCACATGGTCTAGTGGACCATGCGTTTGGTCCATATTACCTAAACAATCAAATGTGGGAATGCTGACGTGTGTTACACTTCAACTTTGGGATTTTGGAAGCGCACGCCCACCCCGTCAGCGGTCTTATATGAGCCCCCCCACCATCACAGGAAAGGCAAAAGGATTGGCTAAAACTTCAAAGTACTGAACAGAGTAGAAGTGACTGACATGTCCTGAGACAAATACACCTTCACTGATACTGAGCAGCGAAATGAGGAACTGTTTGCAGAAACTTCTTTTGGTTTCAGTAAAACCACGTAAATAATAACGGTTCCTATTTGGAACCGAATTTTTGTGCCGAACCCTAAATATGGGCAGGCAAGGTAGGAGCCAAACCTGTGATATTCCAAACAGAGGTAGACGGCCCTACCTCTGCACCTCATAAGTGATTTGTGAAGTATAATTGTAAGGTGCAAACACCTATGACATACAGAAGTTGCTGCTGTATGGTGACCTCACTACATTTTAGTTGTTAGTAAATTACAAGTGCTGGAACCTTACTGACTGCCCATAATCGCACCCACAGGGTATGGACAGGATGCATAAGTGCCTCTAGGATGCCCACAAGAGCTACTCTCTGATTGGCCAATTCCCTCATTTCTAACAGAAGCTGCACTGCTAGAAGTGCAAACTTATCACATGAACAGAAGTAATACACTCCTTGCGTAAAACAAAGGATTTGGAGGGGATGGTGGGATAAAAAAAAAAATAAAAATCTTCACGACACACCTGCGTCTCACCTACTTTCTCCTTACTTAGCTGTGTGTGTTGCGTAGTGTTTGCTACAACTCACTCGCAGCCTAGCTAATTCCCACGGTTTCTAACGGGGGAATAGGAACAAGTAGAGCAAAATTTTTAGAATTCAATAGTGAGATTATGTGATGAACACAGTAAAAAAAAAAAAAAAAACTAAAGAAAATTAACAGAAACAGAGAGTAGATAATAAGATCAAGAAAATGCCAAGCAAATCTGAGTGCAACATCCCACTGTAAATCACAACAATTCAAACATAAACAGCACTACCACACCATTAACAACATCATACATACAGACTATCTCTTCATTTAGCAATACGTGCAAGCTTGCTTACACAATAACCTGTGCTTTGATAATCATCAAAAAATATGGGAAGTTTTTACACAAGATCAATTCTCTGGGGTGGGTGTTCCACTGACTCATGGTCACACAAGTTAAGGAAGAACTGCCAAACTAAGTTTTTACATTTGGTAATGCTAAACTCACCCCTAGTGACAGATCGGGTTCTTTGTATTGTGTTCAGAGTCTTACAAACATGTTCAAAGGGAAAGGAGAAGCATTATAAATATGTTCATGACATAAACACACATTTAAATATATGATCAAGTTTTTAAAATTAAGAATATCATAGTTAGTAAGGACTTGACAGTGGTGGTAATGCTGTGTTTTTTGGTATGGATCTTCAGGCTACTTTTATACACTTTTATACTCTGGTGGTTTTGTAACTGTTTTACATGCTTGAGACCTGGATGTGATACAGCATGAAAAACGAGGGTTGATCATTGCATTCAAGTGTGTGCTGGATGCCTCAAAGGTAGAAATGTTTCTTATGCATCTAAAATTTGATAAATTGTATTTTTCAGTGTGTTACTTAACTTTTTGACATGGTCTTTGAAACTAAATGTCTGATCTAGCATCACCTCAGGGTATTAAGATTCCCTACAGATTTCCACTACCATGAACATTTTTGATCTGGGCTCACTGAGCGGTCTATAACCTTTTTATTTTGTGTGGGCCATCTGTGTGGCCCATTCAGGTTAGCTTGTTTTTTTGTTTTCCCACCATCAGCCGATATTTACTAGTAGCAGTCATGAGCAGTTGTGACTGAGACTTTAGACACGTTACCCTCAGTTCAACTTTCAGTTTTAGTATTCCTGTAAAATGTACAACAACTAGATGCAATATCAGTGAACATGTATGCACTGAGGTCAAAGTGTGACTTCAGACCAGGGATGTATTCAGATTGGAACCTTTGATTAGCTTAAAGTAAACCAGAGTTCATTTTTCCCAAAAATCTGGATCAAATTTTCCTGCAGAATACACCCAAACGGACCAGGAACTGCTATCTGACTCATCTTTCAAGGTAGCCTTGGTTTAATTACAATCGAACTGAGCTCCAGTTCACACTGAGTTTCCTCAGTCTGACTACGCTCCGGGCTCGGAGCAGAAATACTGGATCAAAATGGCCACTGTTGCCGAGCATCATTGGATGTAAACCAGTGATAGGCAACTCCAGGCCTCGAGGGCTGCAGTGTCTGCATGATTTCCAGCTATCCAAGCCCTACTCATGACTGATTACCTGGTTCAGGTGTGTCCAGCCAATTAGAACATGTCAGAGCAGGTTATGTTGGAAAACATGCAGGCTTGTAGCCCTCGAGGCCTGGAGTTACCTATCCCTGATGTAAACAGTAGGAACATAACAACCGACAGGCCACGGAAAAATGTAAAAAGCAATGAGGATACACAAATATGGTCGGATGAATGCAGGTTTCTTAAAACAACTTTATCTTTTTTATTTTTATTTTTTGTGGTTTTATTTATAATACATAAAGTTAAGAAAGCAAACAAACAAACAATACGGAATACAACAGCAAAACCAAATCTTCGCAGTTAAAGCACAGCCCTTAGAACAAAAGGAACATGAAAGGCATACAGATGTTAAATTATTAGTCCAACCTGTAACATTTCACAATTATGATTTTGTTTTCAAACAATCCCACATCTTTTCCCACTTTTTGAAGACATCAATTTTTCCTTAAAACAACTTTTAACGTGATACACATTGCTTCTCACTGTTTTCTTAACAATCTATATGTCATGTTGCCCTAGTTGCCGTCTGCTCTGTAACCACCTTCCATAAAATTTGAATAGCTGAACTGTCTTGACAAAGATTGCAAAGAGAAGTACTTCCATTGATCTTCCTCTCATTACTTTGCCCCGCCCTCGTAATTCCTGACCAATGACTGATGAGATCTTTAGTCAGGTGGTTTTGTTTACAGGCTTTAAACAGAACAGAAATGTTTGGTTGAAGTTAGTCTAAATACAGACCAAATGCAAGGTTCAAGACTTGATCCGGACTAAATTAATCAGACTCAGTCCAACTGACAATTCCAGTCTGGATACACCCAGAGTTCTACTAAAGAATGCTTTAAAGAGTGAGTGGATTGGATTTTTCAAATCAGCAAGAATGTATGGATGTCACAGTTTTGTATCATAAAATTTGAGTCACAAATGAATTCTTCTTCTTATATTTTGCAGACTACATTGTTTAAATATGTGTTTATGTTTGAATGCCAGTTGTGAAATTCAATAAATGTTTTTTTTCTATTCTATTTTTTTGTTTCTCACTTTTAGGAAGGGACCCACTAGCTTGGCTCTAGTTGAACAAATATAATTTTTCTCAGTGTAAAAATAATTTAAAGACAACTCTAAAATAAGCCCGACCCTCAGAAATTACTGAAGGATCAGGTAAGTTAAGGTGTGTAAAATATCATGCCAGTTTATTTATTAATTACTTATTTAATAGTTTTGAGGAGAAAAAAAAAGGTTAACACAAACATGCCTTTAATAGTCTTTGCAAAACTGCCTCTTTAAAGGAAAAATATAATTTTTCTTTTATTGTGCTACCAATGTCAAATTCTGCTGAAAAGCAAGACCAATCAACAGGAGTCTCACAAAGAAAAGATCAATCGAGTCTTTTAAACGTGCTTAGGCTCCTGTTGTGAAGGGCACAATGGAAAAGAACCATAAGTGCCTCTTATGTAAAATGAGATTAAATAAAAAAGAAATAAAAGGCGACTTGAATGTTCAGTAATTGTTTTCCTTCTTTGGGGGGAGGGGTCTATGCATACACAAAAAGTTGAAATCACCCCTTTATACTTCAATCATTTGCCTGTTGTTTTAGATCGATCAAAAGCCATTTGTTAGAATGTGTTTTCAAGCTGCTGCTTTATCTGTGATGCAAATCCCTTCAAGTAACTCTTGGAATGTGTGAAAAGGCAGAAAATCACAGATTATTTGTGACAATAGATTTGATTTTACAGCTGGAAACTGGAAATCTTCAATGTTGCTAAATATTACCTGTAATGTGTTCATAACATATGTCAGATAGAAACAGAAAAAAATATATATTTTTTTTTATTTTAGTAAACCAACATAGCACTTCTTTACTTGTGAAACAGACATACAATAACCAATCCACATATATTTTTGATGCATGGTTGATATACATCTACGCAAATCTATTTGTACACATGGGAACTGTAAACATTTCCTGCATTTTCCTCAGCTATGACATTTTTTTCTGTGCCATGAACAGGCATTTGCCATACAATAGAAAAATGACCATGACTTCTACATAACTCAAAAAAATCAAATTGTCATTGAGTTAACCTGTTCTGGTTTTACTGGTGCAACACAAAAGGAGAAAATTCCTTAATCTCATATTTTCTAATCCCTGTGTTTTCTTTAAATCTAACCCAGGTTACACTGATTAATTTAAAACAACAAAAATATTTTCATTTTTTTAATTAAGGGCAATTTTAGCTTTTTAAAATTATTTTTCAACAGACAGAACAGACATGTAATGCAGATAGTAGTATTGAAACGAGAACTTAAAGTATCTGTCTAGGTTAAAGTTACAATATCACTTCTTGAAGATTTTTGTTTTAATAGGAGGTATTCACTTAAGTGCTACTAATTCACCTCATGAAATGTTGGTGGTTACTTTTTTAATCTTTTTTTTTATTTATTTGGGGTGGGTGTCAGATACAGTAGTAACACATACACATAGAGGACCTCCTTGGTGTCAGTCTGCCTGATTTCAGCATGAAATGGTTGTAGGGGGGCTGGAGTTATCCTGGGTTCCAATCAGACGCTCAGTGTGCTGCAGAGAAAATGCCCTCAGGTCTGACTCCAACCATGTTGGAAAAAAGAAGTATAAACAAAGAAAGAAAGAAGCAATTGTCTATACCAGCAGTTACACAAGCTCAACAAAAAAAGGAAACGTGATAATAATAATGATGAATTGGAAATTTTTAGCTTTTCCAGAAGCTAAAGGTGATTACAATGTTTATCCATTATTCATTCACTCCTCATTCATACTTGGTGATGGTAAGCTACTGATGTGGCCACAGCTGCTATGGGGCATCTACGACCCCTCTGAGCATCACCGGGATATCCTCGTATGTTTCTTAAACTCAATTATCAAAGAAAATATAACACATATAAACAAAGACGCACATGGCACTTCCTGGTCAACCAGCTAAACATTTAAAAGCCTTAGCAGTTGTCCATGGATGTTTTTTTTATTAAGCACTTAACAAAGCCACAGTGGTTCCAAAATATTTGACCATAATAAAAAGAGAGCAAAAAAGAAAAAAAAAAGACCTCCAGATAATAAAGACAACAGCACAAGCTAACAGTGAAATACATGAAAAAAAAAAAAAGAAAAGAAACAAAATGCTACCGACAACTGTGTATTAAAAGCCCTTTTAAAAGGTTTGTCCTAAATTGAGATTTAAAACTGTTTATGTTTGATGTCATGTGCAGCTCTGGAGGGAACACTGTTTCCACACCTGAGGGATGGTAATGGAACCGTCACCCCCGTGTTTATGTCTTGACCATGTCACATTAAGAACCTACTGATTGGCAGACATGAACCCTCTAAAACAGTTGCGAACAGTTAAAATCTCTTTTTTGTGAGCTGAAGCAAGACTGTTAAACATTTTGAAGACCTACTTCGATAAAATAGGCTGCCATGGTGGCCGTGGTTGGGCGGTTGACCCCTCATCGGAAGATTGTGGATTTGATTCCCGCATTGCCCGCCCATGTGTTGAAGTGTCCTTGGGCAAGACACTGAACCCTGAAATGCCCGTGGTGGGAGGTTGGTGCAGCGGAGCCACCACCAGTGTGTGAATGGGTGAATGGGTCTGTGACTGTGAAGCCCTTTGGGCCCTCGAAGGAGGGTAGAGAGCGCTACACAAGTATACGGCATTTACCAAAAATCGTGCTTTTAGTGTTTTAAGGCTGAAAAACAACATTTCAGAGGATTGATCAGGAGCAGGACCTCACTTTCCATACAGAATATGATGTAATGTCTTTCTAGTTTGTCTAACCTTTATGTAATGTTTGGATCTGTAATAAAGTTGCACTAAAAGGACAGAAGGGGAGGCAGGTAGTGGCTTTAAAATAATGAAGTCACTCATGAACTTATGTTTGTTTCTTGGTGTTTTTTTTACTAATATTCAATAGGAATCCGGTATTT
>NC_050512.1:5224297-5234781 GCF_002922805.2 Oryzias melastigma | reverse complement strand
TGAGACACTTTGAACCACTAAACATTTAAAAATTACATTTGTATTGGCCCAAAATGAACCTACTATGTTTATAAAAAAAAGGAGATGAGATATGAAACATAACCAGTGGTTGGCAAATATAATGGGTTTGTATGTTTGTAAATCTGACCCTGAAAGAGTCAGTGTTTCACCAGTCACAAACCTCACCACACATACCTCTGTTAGTAGATTCTGTTGGCTCTTTCTTTTCAAAATGAGATGTAGCATATCTGTAGATCCTCTGCATAATAGTGAAATCAGACCATTTGTTAGGCTACAAAAGATCCAAGTGGCAGCAAACAAACAAACAGGAATAGGGCCTTGAATAGAACTTTTCTGTACCTCTCAAGAAAAGGAAGCCATTAATGGAGATGTCAAATCAGCCTTAACAGCGAAACTTCCCTCTGTTAAATATTGCTTAACCCAGTCAAGTGCAGGGCCACAAATGTCGGCATGATACTCTAAGCATGACAAGAGGACCCTATGGTCAGTGTGTCAAAGGCAGCTGTCAAATCAAACAGCAACAGAACAGCAGGCTGTTTGGCATCAATGGACACAGCCGTATTATTGTGTACCCTTCGCAAGAGACACTGTGCCGTGTCGAGATCTAAAACCAGACTGAAATCCTCAAAATAAAATGAAAAAAGACTAACTGCCTAAACACAACATTTGGATTTAAAAGACAAATGTAGAACAGGTCTAAAATTTGATAAAACAGAGAAGTCAAAAGTGAGTTTTATAGGAAGCGGCCTAATTGGAGTATATTATGAGCAGATAGAACCCAAAAAAACCTAATGGAAAGGTTAATAAAAGTAAAAAAGTTCAGGGTCAGTAAAATTAAATGCTTTTAGTTTAGCAGGAACCAAACCAAACAAGAAGTTGTTGGGGTTTACTAATTTGACAATCTGAGCAAGGGCCAAAAGGGAGATCTACTTAAAAGGATCAGACACACCACAAATAAGTGATACTTTTGGAAAAAATTCTATTACCGGTAACACTGGAAGTTAGGATCTGTCTGACAAAGTTAACTTTATTGATAAAGAAATTGCAAAATGTCATACAAGAGACAGTTGAGGCATCTGCTATGGATAAAGAGAGTGAGTAACTATACAAGGGTATTAATTGCATGAAATACTCATCTTGGACAGTGACTATTGATAAAGACGATGTCAGAAAGTACCTGTGGTTTTGCCTCTCAAACCTAGAGGCATCTTCACTGGTGTCTGTGGCAGACATAAAATCCTGTCCACATTGGCCCACCTTTGTCATGGGAGAGATCACACATTAATGTGAGTGTGGGGTCATCTGGACCCCATAGGAAAGCACAGGGGTTAAATCAGGTATCAGTTCATGGATTGGATGACCTCTTTTGAGGTGGTGTAGTGTTTAGGATCGGAGGAGGTGGGATAAAGCAAAGACAGTATGTTATCAAGATGATGGGGAGAAACAAAGCCATTCAGAGCAAACAACTGGGAGTCCTAAAAGACAGAAGCACTGTCCTGTTGTTAAGGACTTGATGTTTAAAGAAATTAAGAATTTAGCATGAAAGTCCTGTGTGTCATGGATCTAGAATTCAGCAGAGACATGCGAACAAGAGTTCTATCAGACCAGTGACATGCAGAACTGACTAACTGGTGAAGAATCTCCAGTCCATGACCTCGTCTGTGGATTCTCAGATGTCGGAGACAGGCTAGTGAACAGTAGCAATAACCTCTTACTTAGTAGCTAGTGGAGTTTCCAAGATGTTTAGACAGTTCATGTATTAAGTCAAAAAGGCCTTCAAATGGCAGGAAGCACTCCTTCTCTGACCACAATATTTGAGACGGTGGAAGGAAATAGTAGAGAGCATCAGGTAAGACATGGTGACTGTGTCTTTGATTGTTATTTAGTAGCTAAAATCCATACATTAAGTCGAGTCAAGTCAGCTTTATTGTCAAATATGCTGAAAATCCAAGATAAACAGCACAGATGAAATTCCTTTCCTCTCATCCCTCAGTGCAAACAGCAATAATTACAACAATAAAAACAAAAATATTAAAAACAAATGATGAACAAAATTAACAATATAAGTTAAATACAAAATAAACAAGTAAAATTTGAAATAAGGTGAAAAAAAGCACAAAAATCACTATGTATAATAATAAATTATATTTTAAAAAGTGGCAACAGTGCTGGGTAAAGTAAAAACTAACATAAAACATAAACATAAACATTAACATAAACATTATTAACAGAGCAGAATATGCTGAAAAGGAATCAGTTGATAGATAATATACTAGTAGTGGTAACACTTCTGCAAGCAGAACGATGTAAAACAATCATACAACACAATAAAAAAAAACACACATATGGGAAACCAAGGTCAACAGCTCACCAAAGCTTAGATAAAAACTAGCCATTTTATAGTAATATCTAATACATATATTACAGCAAAAATTAGTTGTTAGTCACAGAAACAATTGTCAGAGGAAAAAAAATTCTGAAGATGTTTCTTATAGGTACATTTATGGCCATGTGTCAGGCTTTTGATCTTGACTGTCTCAGTTTTCCTGCTTACTTGGACCAAATATTCCTATGGTTATTTTTACATATCACTCATGAAAAAAATGTTGGAAGTCAGATAATTAAACCTCTGCTTGTGTACCTTGGAGAATAACAAAAATAAAATGCCAAAATTATAATAAAGTGTCTACTTACACACATCAGCTACATGACAACTTTTCCTTTCAGCTTTTCCTTAAGGCTCAGCACAGTCAACCCTCTGACTTCATTACAGCTAATCAGCAAAGTGACAACAGCTCTGCTTACAAGGATTTTTTTTTATTTAGTTCAATCACTCATACTGCATTCATTTGACCTTTGTTACTACACAACAACACAGGTGAGAAGAAGTATTAGATTGTTCCACAAAATGGTTGAGTTACAGTAGGATATAAAAATGTTCCAGAGACATTGTATTATTGCTGTCAAATTTACTGATTGTTAATTGGCCCATGTGGTGTCATAGGTTTATTTCCAGCCCTTCTCAGGTAAAGATTTAGTAGAATTTATTAAACCCTATAGTGTTTCCTAAAGGCTTGAAAGGGGATGCTGCTGATACATTATGAAAGCAAACTGAATTCTGTTGTTCTTAACCACAATTGCTGATAAGGTGACAGGGCCAGATGAGATGCAAAAATAAAAACAAAAACCATTAACACTATTAGCTTTTTCAACTCATAATGACTTTTCCCAACAAAATATGTCTGGCCAAGGTAACAACATTGCATGACTCCTTACAAGAAGTGGTGGAGTACCTGCAGGTTGCAAGAAGGCCAAAGTCTCATAGACTTCCATTAAGAAATCAACAGTTATTTCTAGAGCTGTCAGGCGATTAAAATTCTTAATCGCGATTAATCGCATTTTGTCCAGAGTTAACTCGCGATTAATCGCAAATTTACATTTGGCCTTTTTTTAAGGAAAAAAAAATGTGTGGTTCGTGGAATTTAGTAGTTCTACATTAATTATGAAAACAAGAATGACAAAATGTATAATTTTCATCAGAAATACTTTATTTTGTAACATTGTATTGAGATAAACTTTCTTAACAATAAAAGGCTGTAACATAAAATGCCTAACAAAAGCCCAAGTGCAAGTGAAGGGCATTTTAAATTCAAAACTTCAATCAACGTTCAGTAAAATAAAATAAAAAACATCAAAAATAACATTTCCATAACACTTTCATGTTCATTTTTTGTCAGGACCAAATCTTTTCCTCCTCTGCTGAACTACAGTAATAAATGAAATAGAGATTTATCATTTCCAATTAACTTTTGTTTTTTAAAACATTAAAGACTGAGAAAAGCGGGATACACTGTGGATAGTTTGACAGTCTGTTACTGCCGCCGCGTTCTCTGGCTGCAGCTCGATGCAGCGACGTGTCCAGCGGAGCTCACGCCATGAATATGCCGGCAGACAGACCGCTATGCTGGGGCTGGATCACGCTTAAACCTCCAGAACATTTAAAACGTCCCCCGGTGCGCTTGCTGTTCGGAACGTCGGGGGTCCGCAGCTCTCGGGACGCGGCGCCGGACGCGAGCCGGTACCACCAGACGTGGTACTGGACGCGAACCGGAGCCGGGTTAGAGTGCAGGAGCTCTCCAGGTCCTAGCGCCGGCCGGTTTTAGCTCGCAGCTCGGTGGTTGGAGACCCGCCCGTGATCTAGTGAGAGCAGCCGGTGAGTTAGAGGGCGGGACGCCCGCGAGCGCGGTATGGAAAGGCACGTATGAGAAAGTCCGCGATTAATGCGTCAAAAAAATTGTCGGCGTCAAGCACACGTCAGATTAATGCGTTTTTAACGCGACAAATCTGACAGCCCTAGTTATTTCTCAATAATGTTATTTGTCAGAATAAACACTCTTGCTCTGATGCATTCTTCTTAACATCTTCTTTCTAATCCTAATTTTTTTCTTTTTTTCTTTTTTTAACTTGAACAAGTCGTAACAACCTCACTCATGATTGGTCACAGTAGAAAAACGTGACGCAGATCTACTCAGACTGATCTCTGACGAGGGGTGGCAAACGGTTGCCATGTGACGGTCGACGTATCAGGAAGTAAGGCTCTGGCTTTTTTGCGAGGGCTGGAGGTAATGCATTTCCTGTGGGAGACCTCAACACTTGTTATGTCAATTTGTCATGAATGATCTGAGTAAAACTTTGGATTCTGTTGAAATTTGGATATAAAGGCCTTGCACAACAGTGGAAACTAGAAGTAGAAATGAAGTAATCGGAAAAACAAGAGTAGACTTAAAAAAAATAAGAAGTGAAAAAAAGTCAGGAGGCACTGAGCTGGAGAATCCAAAGGGATATCTACAAGACACAGGATGGTCCTTTTCCCAAATTACAACCATCAGTGGTGCTTACTGTTCCCAGTAACAATCGGACATCATCTGCAAGACAAGGGCTTAAAAAAAAAAAAGAAAACCTCAATCAGCGCTACAAAATTAACTGGTTAGATTTTGCAGTAGATTACCAAACATGGGACGTTTGAAAGTGCAAGAAAAGTCTCATCTCTGATGAGAAAAAAATGAACCTGGATGGTCTTGATTGCTTTTGGTATGACAAAGCGCTCTAGAACATATGGTGCTTGAAATAAAAGACATACAAACCTGTTGAATGATGTAAAACAGTCATACAACACAATAAATTAAAAGCCCTTGGCTAATTCTTTTTTAAAAAGATAAAAAATAACCATGAAAAACGTCTGTTTATAAATCTATTCTGAGGAAATGGGTTAAGTAAGAGTTTGGTTGATTTTTGGGGGCCCCAGGGACACTTCGCTTTGTAACAGACAGTTCTCTGGATGTCTGTGGAAATAGGAAGAGGTTACTGAGGAGTCCCTAAAACAACCTCTACAAAAACTTTATGGTGGATGATCTAACTTGTCTTTCTTTTTCCGTTGTCTCTCACTTGGAAGTGCTCTCTCTTTGTTGGCATGGCTTGTTTAAGGCATTTGTGTCTGAGGTCCAGAGATCCAATTCTACACAGCGTTGCAGAAGTTCCAATAGAAATGGCACAAAAAAGGGCCGGTGATGATCTTTGGCCCTTGAGTATTAACAGGAAAGTTGCTAGCTTTGAAATATTGGAAAACCAGCACTTCACAGAGTTTAGAAAAGGTGCTTACACTCCAGAAGAAAAAGGAAGAACTATTGATCCCCTTGTGTTGCGACACTCCAATTTTGTTCCCTGGTCTAATGGATCTTGTTGGTATTTTTTCTAGGTGTGTTTTTTACCTAAAGGCAGTACTTGTGACAAATAGTGGTAAAAAAAACCACAAGTAGCATAGAAAATCTTAAAACATGTTGAATGTCAGGTGAGGTTTTCAAAAAAGATTGGCTAAAAGAAAAATGAAAGAAGGGAGAAAGGCAAATGAAGATGGAAAAAAGGGAAAAACATGAAGCTCCTGCTGTTCAACTGTGTGAATTGACACAGAGAAAGAAAATAGTTCACTTTATTTCACAAAAGTTACTTCACAAAAAGTATGTATATACAGATATCAGCATATTTTAAACATTACATTAATATCAGATTATTTGTAACCCTTGTGCTACCATAGGCGTGTTTACATCAAAAGTGGGGTCAACTGGTGTCCGTGGCAGACATAAAATCTTGTCCAACTTTGTCCACCTTTGTCATGGGAGGGATCACACATCAATGTGGGGTGGGGTCATCTGGACCCCATAGGAGAGCACGAGGGGTATGCAGTGGTTTCTCTCTACAGCACAGATCACTTATTGCTGTCTCACTGTTTTGATGGTTTTTCACATTGTAATTCTCCATGTTTTTTAACAGTGCATTGTGTTCTGTGTTATGATCAGTTGTTGAAATTGTCAACCAATCTTTGTGCCGTGCCTCCTGTGTAGATACGTGCAGCTCTTCAAATCTACATACTTCTTTCATTTTTTTTTTTTTTGTTTACACTCTGGAATCCTGGACTTGTTTTACGATGATGGTTCCAACTTTGAGAGCTTAAGAAGGAAAAATGTCAAAATTTTCATATCTGTCTGAGTAAAGTGTATAGTGTGTTTGTGGGAGGACTTTTTAGCCATTAAACATCAGTAATCTTACTTATCGGATTTTACCTTTTTTTTTTACCTTATTTTTAAAACGTAACCCCTGTGTTAAACAAGGAAAAACTGTACCCAAGATGGTATAGAATTTTTGCTCACATTTTTTTCTTTATTGCAGAGGCTGTAAACTGCGTAGTGGTTAGCGCTCTCCTTTCACAGCGAAGAGGAATTCCTGTCTGAGTCTTTTGCGTGTTCTCCACATACATGTGTAGGTTTTCTCTGTGCACTACGTGCAGCCCAATTGAACAAACTCTCAAAATAATAGAAAATAATTTCGATTTCCTTGATTAAAATAAATCGTAAGTCATAGAAGTTTGTTTTATCGTGGAGCACTTCGGTGAGAATGTGCGATGCAAGTCAATTTTCCTTTTTTTGTTTCTTTCTTTTTAATCAGTTTTATCAGACAGTGTGAAAAGTCCTCATATTTAGGTTAAGTGAATTTTTAAATTTGCTTTTTTGACACAAATATACCTGTATGTGAAATCACTTGATTTGGTAATACTCCTGGTACTATGACTATTTGTCACATAAAATGGTGGAAACATGAATTGGAATTAATTTCCCACCCAAAATTGGAATATTCACTCATCTAGATTCCTTTTAAAACATAGTTTATAATATGCTGAAAAAGATTATTATGAAGTGTTTGCATATTACGGCATAAGAATATATGCTTTGAGAAGCCATAAATATCTGTTCATTAGGATATGAACATGAAACAATCACAGATTAAAGCCATAAATCAGCCGTGAAGCTACCATGTGTCAACAAACATTTTGAAAATGCTTAATCTCAGTCATGTAACTGCTGTCTAACTCAAGTGAGATTTGAAAATAAGAAAAGGTAAATAGCAGCTTTACAGCAGTCAGTTGATAGTGTTAAAATGGTATTCCTGTGACTGAAAGTCATTTAAAACTTCAGTGTAGCCCAATTCATGCAAATGAAATGCACCACTGCCCCATTGACTTTCCTTACATGGCAGTCCGCTGCAGCATCCTCATTTATGAAAACCTTTTCTTGTGAAACAGTGGGGTATTTTTTTGAAAAGGAAAAGCAGTCAAACACAGAGTGAGAAGTGTTTTGAGGCTTTAAATATAAGCTCCTTTTGTTTAATGACAATAATTAATATTAAAATACTAACAGTTTTGCGGACAAACTAAAACCTCCAACAGTACAGACTTTCATTTTTTTTTGTCTTTCATTGCAGTGACCTAAAGACCATTCAGGGAGAATTTGCAACGCTTGGAGATATCAAAGGGAGAATGTGCCACTTGTGAACATGGCTTATATTGAATAATAATTTTTTTTTTAAATTTGGTCTTTCACAGAGGATGCATGTTAATGACATTCATGGACTTCAGGATCATTTCATTTGTTGCTGCTGCAAATTCTAATAATGCTGAGCTACTGCAGACACTGTTCCAAAGACGGAGTTAGTGTAGATCCAGAAACAGATGTAAATGGACAAAACTTGTATTCTAATAAATATTAAACTCAATTAGAGTTTTGACCTCGTGCAAAAAGTTCCTGCCCTTTGGAGAGTTGTTTGAATTATTCCTACATTTCTAACCCACAGTGGTCACCTTTGAATGCTAGATATCCAGCGATGCCAAGCTGTGGGTGTAGAATTTCTAAGACAACAGCTTCCTCTGGGGGTGTTGTCTCTGACCTCTCCATGTGGGGGGCAGCTCTGCTTCCATTGGCCCGGCATGTGGAACATGAAGGGGTGGGGTCATAGGTTGTGGTTAAGCTCTCAGGTGGGCAGCTGGAATAAGGCTGTGATTGATGTGAGGATGCAGAGGGGTTGAGCTCTACCTACTCCATTATGAGGTTAGAGTCAACGTGTGATGCAATAAAATGGACAAGCACATCTCTATCCATGATTTCTTTTTTCCAAGGTGAACACGGGCTTTCCACCAACTGTCAATTTGCACACCTGCTTACCTCAAGTGTCCATCAGTCTCTCTGCCCGCTGTTGACGCTAATCGGATCTGACAGATGAAACTACTCGCCTCTTCTTCCTTCCATCTCACCTAACCTCAGTGCTCACTTTCTCTCAGTTTATTTGCCACTCTTCCTCGTGTCCTTGTTGCTCCTCAAAGATCAGTGTCAACATCTTGGAAGAGATTGATGCATCTCTCATGCAGCTTTCTCAATGACTCAATTAAAATGAAAATATAGTTTGGTGATGCAGATTGTTCTGTTTTATATTCACAGTGTAAAGGGTTAGTGAGAAGCAAAATCCTCCTGATAATTCAGAATGAAATCTTAACTGCTCTCTTCCTAAATACTCACTATGGGGAGCCGTCAGACTATATATCTATTTTAAGTTCAGTCTTACAACATGCAAACACTGTTTTTTACGTATTACAAGCTGCACACAAAAACCTTTGTTTCCCTCAATAGACGATGGTATAATCCAGAGCGCCTAATATATGAATTCATTGGTTGTGCTTACTGATGTTGAAGCGATTTTAACAGCTACATGACGCTCTGTAAAAATGTTTGGTTAGGTATTGTTGTGAATACAGGGTTTCTCCCTTATTTGTGGGGATTAGTAACTGCAGGAATCCACGGATTTGGAAACCCCCCCCACCCCCGCTGCGGAAGGATGTCTCATCAAAAACGCTTCTGATAATATAAACACCTGCAGCGGAAGACAATTGTTCTCTACGATTATCTTCTTCAGCTTATCAGCATTTTTTTCTGCTGCTTCTGAGTCAGTCGATACCATTTATCCATGCAGGGACATGAAGTGCCTCCTTCTTCCGCGCTCAGGAGGGGGTCCCGCTGTGTATAGATACACCTAACCAGCACAGCACCTCCTTCAGTCACAAAACTTTCATTCAAGCGTCTTGAGTTGTCCAAGTTTTTGTAACAAACCAGAAGAGTCACATGACTGAAGAAAAAAAGAAACCACGAATACGTGAAACCACGAATAAAGTGGTTTTGGGGGCGTATCGAAATAGACATATTTCGCATAACTGCAATGGAAACACTTTTTACAAATTAAATGCATCTCACTCACAGACCGACAGACAGAGTGGGCATCAGGAGAGGTCCATCTCAAAGCTTAGGGTCACAAGGAATTGTTGGATTCACAGCTCCTCTGTAAAATCACCAACCAAGATTTCCCAAAATTGCTTCATGCGTTGCCGCTCCCACACAGAAGGAGTGGCTATGGTTGCTGCTCCGTGGCCTGAATAGATGCCAACTTCCCCTGTAGCTGAGGATGAGCGCTAAAGTGCCATGGCAGAAATGTGAATATATCTTGTCCTGTTATCAGACAGAAAAATGGATCTCGCAAGCATCTCTGTGTCTATTTGACACATATAGAGAACTGTCAGTGGTCTAGCTGTGCAGTACATGCTCGCCAGTCCTGTGACATCACTAAAATGATCCCTTTTTTGAATGAACTTCAAACAATATTTTTTCTCATCCATTGCCATGTTTTTAAATGATTTATTGCGTGTGTTTATTCGGATACTTATGATTTAATGGAAACAGTTTAATGGCAAAATTGTGTTTTGTCGACAGTTTTTCATATATATGTAATGGAAACACAGCTTGTGTTACTTTACTTCTTACAACATTTGGAGTAAGCATAGTCAGTAACATTTTTGTTTTTTTAGCAGCATCACAGTTTTTTTTCACGTTGCAAACAGTTGACGGTTGAGTGCTCTGTAAAAGATCTAATGTGCCCAACATGTTGCAGTGTTGGACTGTGTTTTTTTTTTTTTTATTTTTTTTTAAAGCATGTTTCTTACAATGTTGGGAGTTACCAACACATTTTCATTCCCAACTCATCATATATGGACATATGGTTAGGGTCCCCTCCGCATCACTTTTTGACGTTGA
>NC_050512.1:5213945-5223789 GCF_002922805.2 Oryzias melastigma | reverse complement strand
ATGATGCTGCGCTGTGCCCTGATGCCAGCCGCCTTCATCGCAGACCACCCCTTCCTCTTCTTCATCAGACACAACAGCTCCATGAGCGGTCTGTTTGCGGGCCGTTACTGCGCCCCTCAGTGAAGTTCCCATGAACAGCCAGCATGTCAAAAAAAAAGTGACACATGGAAGGCTCGAACAATACTTCCATATATGATGAGAATGTGCAGGAGTTACAGTTATTGTGAATATACTAACATGGCAAACAGTCACATGTTACAAATAGCTAGAGTTACTGTGACCACTCTTAATAAAGTCTGACTGACCGACAAAGTTATGTCTGGTTAATTTATCTTACTTAATTTGCCTTTTAATATGATGCACCTTATATATGACATAGGCTTGAAAATAGACCATTAATTTACTGAGTGCCTTATAATCCGGTGCTCCCCATTGTGCAGAAAATACAACATTAAGAAAAACCAAAACATGCGGATGTGTTCAGCATCACTGTGAATGTTTTAGGATATGAGCATGAATGAATGTATTTAAGCTGTTCACCACTCCAATTCTTCTTATTTCCATTATCATTTATCCCATTGAATTCCCCCCCACCTCTTCCTTTGCGTGCTTGAAACTTGATGTGAATCTGTCAACTGGATTTGATAACTGCTCATTAGGAATTACCGCCCCGGTGGCCATCACTCTAAGGGGTTAATAACCATGTGGACCCTGATCACAAAAGCCTTAATGGAATCAGAAACTGGTTCAGTAAAGGTGATGGAACTCAAAAGAAGGCATGACACCACTTATGAAAACACACACAGCAGATATGCATGTAAAATTAAGAGTCATTTTCATTTATGGCCTCCTACTTCACTCAGTCAAAAGCACTTGATTGAAAATCTCTCTATGAAGACTTAAAAGAAAATGAATGAGAACCAATTGTTTTATATATAGCCTTCCTTCCTTTTGATGCTGTTTTTTCCCATTCCCTAAATACGGTCCTCTCAACATTTAGCCTGGCCCTGAGATCCTTATACAACATGACATTTTAATCCACCCTTCTGTAGTCTCTGTCCCTTTCAAGTATGTATTTAACTGAAAGCACCAAAACTGAAACTTCAGTGTTTCAGTGTGTTTAGTGTTTTCGGTGTCTTCAAAACTATATAGGGACTGAGACATTTTTTTTTATCACAGAGAGAGTTATTTGGTTATTTTTTATTTAATAAATAGTGTTTATTTAATTGATAGGTTTAGTATTTATTTAATGATTTTTTTTTCTATGAAGATCCCAGAAAGGGTTATTAATATTTGGTTATGTGTAGATTTCTGGAAAACCATGTTTGGATATAGACATGCACTCTGTGATTGTTACATTTTTTCTGTTAGCCTACAAACTGACCTCAGCCAGAAGAAAAAAGTTATGTGACCCTCATAAGACAAAGTTAGGGGAACCCTGCTCAATCTCATAGAAACCCAAACATTTTTTTATCCAAAAACGAAATAACAGTAGTAGCGTTTACAGAAGTGAATTTTTTATTACATGGCCACGTGCTCACACAAGCAAAAAACATCCCATCTGTCTCTTAAAAAGTATTGACATCAATGTATGTATCTGTGAATTAAAAGACAGTCCTGATAGTCTCACCAAATATGCTGATATGAATCAGCCTGTATATGTATGTGTGTTCTACTGTCACAGTTCTGATGGACAATCACTTTAAGATGGAAAAATCGGACTTTGAGGAGAAAGTTTCTGTTGTGGAATCCAAAATAAAACGGTCTTCTAATCATGCATACATACACCTGAATCCTCTCACTGCAGAGCTTCCCATGAGACATTTTGTGATTTACACTTTTTTTAGATCAGAACTGGGTGTGGGCTGTTTTACTTCTCTTTTTTACCTAAAAGGCAACCCATGGATTAGGGTTTGCTTTATGGTGGTGTAGGCCCAAACTAGAGTTTTGTTGCATGGGAACCTGTGAGCACCAGATTTCAGCTGAGCTTAGTTGCCAATAGGAAGTATTTGAGTAAATTTAGTTTGGTTTGTACCAGTCATTGTTTAAATCCATAAGGTTACAGAGAAAAGAATAGCACTCCCATAACTAATTTACTAACATTTGACTATTTCAGTCTTTCCTTTTTCTCCTTTGAAGGCTGTTTTCTTTCACTCTTTCATTTTACTTTACACACACTGAAATTTGCATCAAAAAATGTTGCTTTCTATGTGTCATATTAAGCAATGCACCTCTAATGCCAGCAGTTTTTTCAGTGTAGGGATTTTCTTAGTGAATCTTGGCACTTTTGCCCCTTACACATTGGCGTTTCTGCACCCCTTTTTCCTGCCATGCTACTCTGTCAAAAAATGCCATGGGACTTAGATTCTGTTTCAGGCCCAATTTTAGAAACTCAACTGCTCATCTTTTTGGATAAAATGATGCAGTTTAGTAGAAATAATGTTCTATGTGTGAGCCCTTATGTTTGTCAGTCGTTAAAAAAAATCTTTTTTACCTTCTTGTGCTGGCAGTGTGTGATATAGTTGAAGACGTCCTGTTTTATCAGGTTCTCATTGATTCTTTTGAAGTCAGGAAAGTTTTTTTGTGTAACAAAATAGTAGTACAGGCAATGTGTGATAGTGGTATTTTCAGCTACTTAGACATTTCTGTGTATTACTTGTTAGATTTTTACCAAAATTCATAGTTTTCTTGTAAACACTAGTAGAAAAGTGAAAAATGTATGCAGACAAGGGCTCTGGGAGGATATATTTGGGTTTGGTAAAGTCTGTTTTTTTTTTGTGGATCTTTTGCTTATTTGAAGACCTACGTTATTTAAGTTAAAATTAGATTTCATTCTGAAAAATGTATTGTGCTGTTTTATTTTTTAACATGTTGGATTTGATTTGGGCTGGCATCCTCCAGTCTATAATTGTGTCATATTAATTTTGTGACAGCTAGTGCAGATTTTTTTTTTTTTTCCAAATTTGCAAATAAACCACGATGAAGCACCATTATGAAACTTAAGGAAATATATCACTAAGATTAAAAACATATATAAACAAAAAAATAAAGCTTGTTCATAGCATCCTGTAATCTGTGTCTCCTTTCACAGCAGTTTCACATTTCCATGAAGCCAGAAGTAAGATCTTGCCCTTTTAACTGCAGAACTTTTAAATTTCTTTTAGGGGTATTTTTTTTAAATTTCACAGACATTCATGCTTTATATGATCAGCGTTGATGTGGAATGAGTGATGGGAAGATTTCAAAGTCAAAGGGGGTGTTAGGGGTCTTTAAAAAGCATCCCCCCCTGATTCTGTGAGGAGGGGAGATAAAAGTTGGAACCTAATGCTTTCTAAGAGACATTTCTTTATCTCTGATCTCTGTAGTTCATGCAGACAGACAAGAAAATGACACATTGAATCAGCAAAAAAGGAGTTTTGCTCTGTTTATTTTTGGGTGTTACTCCTTTTCTGTCTCTGCAATTTGCTTGCTCTCCACATTTGACATTTGACAGGATGCCAACCATTCCTCATTTTAAAACCTGTAATGGAAAAAAGGAAAAAAAAAATCAAACACTTGTGGTGTAAAGTATTAGCCAAGTATTTGTTTGCACTTACTTGGCTATCTTTTTTGGTTCATCATCCTGTAACCTTGAGATAAAATGTGAGTGACACAGGATGCTGTTGCTATGAAATTAATCTCAATAAACTCCCTAATAGACCACATCCCTATACCATAGTGTTTGTCCTGAAGACTTTCATTCTATCACACAAATGGTTAGTGCTAAGGTGAGCTGACACCTGTGCTCAGGTGAGTGTTTATGTTTCGCTGAGGTGGATGGTGATGGAATGTACTCAGAGGGAGAGCCCCCCAACCTCGAAGAGCCTATCCTAATGATGCACGTTCATTTATATACACATCTATAGTATTTTATTTATGTATAAGAGTATTCAGGAGATCAAAGATGTTACAAGCATATTTTTTATGTAATTTATGTGTTTGTTTTGAAGTACGTTATATACCGTATGTTTTATTAAAAAATCGGTTGTAAAATGATTAAAAAAATTCAATTTTTACCTTAAATCTAGTTAATTTTCCTCTCCATCCTCTTTTTACTGATCTCTCAGTAAAATTAAACTTTATTCATATTTTTGTTTTACTATTAGTCCATTTAGTGATACAGTCATCGCAGTTTCAAACACATATATCGCATATTACATTTTTTTCTCATATCGTGTAGGCTTACTGTGCGGGATATTAAGTAGTAGTAATACTATACTGCTGTTTTTCTGGCAGTACTATGAAACAATGATTTATGTTTGTAGACATCAGATATGGTTGACTGGAATCAAGTTTCACAAATGAAACAGTTACCTAATCAACTGCCATTTAAACAGAAAAAAAATCATGTTGTATCAACTAAGATGCTTTCTTATCATAACTTCAGCCTGTCACCAGACTCCTCTTGCATTGCTAGTTATTGTTTTGCTAGAGGTACAAGGAGGTTGCTCTTGTGTAACTTGTTTGCTGCCTGTTGACAAACTTGCATCTACATTTTAAAAATACTAGTAGTGCTAAGTATCAGTGCACTTTAATGATGCACTTAATGGCAGCTGATGCCATGTGCATGTGTTAACAGTGCTATGCACCAATGATTGGACTTATTAATGATGTTGGACTGGTTTCAGTGAAGAGAATATTTGCTCTTGCTGTGAAATGAATGTGTTTTGGTAATTGCAGAGAGAGAGCACAACCACTATGTATTAATTAAGCTAGACATGGTATGTTTAGTTTAATCTCTGCTTCTTCACTTCCTCTCTGCCTCTCCTTTTCCACCCACTCTGCAATTATTCTGGCATATTCAATCACTTTCACTTAACAGCACTCGCCTCTTTTTTTATTATAAAGTGGGATCTCTGTGCCATTACTTTGTAGGTTGCTTTTATGATTGATGCCATTTAAAATGCTGGCCTGTGTCTGCGTTGGTGGCGACTGCTGGTGACACTCACGACGGGAAGGAAGCAATTTACAGATTCTGTTTGCAACAAGTGAGACACTACAAAAATGGAACTGCTTTTGTCATAAGCTTTTGGTAATGTCAGTTCATTTTAAAGACCCTGCAAGTGAAAACAGAGTCTGTCTGCAGATAAAGCTAAGCACGTCAGTCTGCAAGTGGCATACAGAATAATTCTGTTGAGTGGAAATTTCCCCGGGAGCATTTTGCAGAGTGAGAAAACAAAACACTGATTGTCAGGAGAAACATTCAGTATGCTGAGACACTAAGATGAGTTTGACAGAGGCTAAACAGAAGCTAATCAGTTAACACTGGGAAAAAACATGGCAGGATGAAGTACAAAAAAATAAAAAAAAAAGTATCATGTAGCAAAGTTAGATCGTATTACCAGAACAATGTCCATATAAGGCTTAACAACTAATTTAAGTCTTCATTTTTAAAGGCTAAGGTGCAATCAAATCACAATGAAGGAATAGGGCAAAGTGGGTTTAAGTACTTTGTTTGAGACTACCGTCTTTCTGTCCTTTTTAGTCAGTAAACAAGAGCACTTATAGCTAATGTTACTATTACTGTTTCATAAACTGCCTTCCAGTACTAAAAGTTACTAAAGGCAACAACAACTCAGTAAAATTGCATGTGAAGTTTAAGAAAAGAAGCTGAAGCACCAAAAACTTCAGATGTGTGAAAATGTGTGTTAATATTGTAATAGTCAGGGGGTTGGACTGGCTCCTTTAGGACTTTCATATGTCCACTGATGATGATGTCATAGAGCCGCGTGGGACTAAGTGTGCACGTTGTCGCTGGGACAAGACATACTCTCTTTTTTTTTTTGTATTTTAACCCTCAGGTTGTGCAGCTCTTGTTTTTTTTATATGTATATTCGGGACATTAGCCGTCCAACCGGGCTTTATAAGGTTGATGAAAAGATTAATAAAGAAGACGAACACTGTTGGAGCCCCAAAAGTCATCTAGTCGTGAGTTTTTGTTGCCATCCTCTTTTTCTTTTTTTCTCTCTG
This sequence comes from Oryzias melastigma, assembly GCF_002922805.2. Lineage (NCBI taxonomy): Eukaryota > Metazoa > Chordata > Actinopteri > Beloniformes > Adrianichthyidae > Oryzias > Oryzias melastigma. Next base: position 5,217,780 of record NC_050512.1, on the reverse strand, counting down.
CTGAGTTCCTGGGACTTTGCACAACCTGTGAACGTTACAATATTCTAACTCCTTAGCTTAAAATTTTCTTCCTGGATTTTTAGATTTGCTTATTTTAACAATGAAAGGATCCCAAAGTGTCCTGTAACAAATCGGTTTTTCCTCTTTTTTTTTTTTTATAACATGGATTTTCTTGAATTTATCAGCAAAGCACATCTTATTACATGTAACAACAGTGGAATGCCCTTTAAAATAAAGAAAAAAAGAATCAAAATTGGATTCAAAAGTTTTAGTGGGAATAACTTTTCAATTAAAAATTCAAAAAGGGTTTGTATGTCTAAATTGAAATTCAACTTGACTAACCCAGTAAGTTACTTTCTCCATTTCTCTGTTTGTCTCAAACACTTCTCTAAACTCCCATGGAGGATTTATTAAGCAGAAGGGTCAACTGGCTGATTTTTTTCTTCTTCTTTTTGTAAATATTATCTTTGACTGGTCCACTGTCTATTTCTGCACCACTCCATTTGTCTTTCCCAGAAACAATAGGGCAGTCACTGTTTTCCAAAAGAAATTACTGCAATGACACCATATTGACTGTAAAATTGTAGCGTCTCAGCTTTCAGAAAGCATTAGAGTTTTTCAGACAGAGAAAACTGTTAAGTACTTATGGTAATCCAAAGTGTGCTTGGACAAATATGTTGTCACCGACACATCCTGGATAAAAGGGTTAAATACATGGACATGATCCTTTTGAGAGTCATTTTTGTAGTTTTTAACTTTAGTCTATTTGAGACATTGATAATGGATGAGGAAGGCCCATTCATAGGGAGAGAGAGAAAAGGAAAGTCACGAGTGATGGGCTGAGAGTTAGGATGTTGGAAAGGTAAAGAGTTAATCGATGCAAAGAAGGAAGGTAGACATACTGTATGTCCAGGAGACCAGGTGGAAAGGCAGCAAGACTAGAATTTTAGGAGCAGGGTTCAAGTTGTTCTATCACGGTGGAGATGGGAAGAGAAATGGCATTGGGATTTATCGTGAAGGAAGAGTTTGTTAGGAGTATTGTGGAAGTAAAGAGTGTCAGAGTGATGAGTCTGAAGATAAAAATTGAAGGTAAGACAAGGTCTCTTTATACAGTACCGGTATTGACTTGGCACTGAGTTTTGGGTCTCATCTCCATGTGAGGTGGTTGGGGTTTGGACAATGATCCTGCTTCTGTAACACTGAGATTGGGCCAATGATTGTCTAAGGGAACATATTATTGTTTTTTTATGTAAAAAAAAATTTCTCCTAAATTTACAAACTTATCTCTATCAGACTTCTTCCACACTCTCACCTTAGTTCTCCATCAAACGCCTACATTTTAAATGGTGCCTGAGGAGTTTTTATTGACTAGCTGTCAAACCCGTGGTACAAACAAACCACAATGACTTAATCAGTCACGTGCTACAGCTGGGCAGCAAAGCTTTCAACATTATTATTTTCACCAACTCCCCAAAATGAAACATACCAGAACGTCACCTTCCTTGTCTTGAGTGGATCTCTTGTTAGATTGAGAGCGTCCTGTTTCCTGAGTTTGCCTTTGCATCACATCTGGCTGGCATTTTCCTGCAGTGTCTCTCTCCCTTTGGCTCTGATCTCTCCTGGCTGGTGCCAGCCAAGAGAGCCTACACCTGTCTGCCCTTCCTGTGTGCCTGATGCCTCCTCCTGGATTAGAGACTCATGTTACTGAAACCAACACTGAAGCTACATTCACACCAGGCATGTGTTGCACCTTCAAGGTTTCATGAATGCTGGTTCAGCTGGTGGTGTTCACACACAGGAAAAGGAGAAGAGGGGCTTCTTCAAAGTCAAAGTGGTGCAAGTCTTGATCCAGGATTTTTCTGCCACAGCTCTATTTCAATAAGATAGACTTACTGTCATAGAATTCTGTCTGGGCACAAACTGCAATGATTAATTTTTCCTTTGTGATCATATTTACAACAGTTGGAAGTTCAGTGTTTTGAAAAGGACGCTGCCCACATCACTACAAAATCTGAGTCCCTGACTGGTCAAAGTTTAATGTTTTCACAATTTAGGAGTCAAAACTTCAATTGGTTGAACTACCAGTGTGCAAACAATGAACCCCCGCTTTGCATGTAGAGCCCAAGACCAGATTTAACAAGTTGTGTATCTACGTGTGAATGGGAGAGTTGTGAATGCAGAGGCCCAAAGCTAGGGTTTACGTTTGTTTACATAGACTTTTCATTGAAAGTGCCTGCTTAAACGTGAGTCACTTTGGCTGGTGTGAATGCACCTTTAGACTTATCACTAAACTGTTTTCTTATGAACTCTGAGCAGAGTGCTTTCTGGGATCTGTTTCTCACATCAGAATGTAGTTTGTGTGGTTATCCTGTGGTAATCCTACAGGCACTTGTGATCATGAGCACACTTTGTGCATGAGGGTTCAGTAAGGGGCATATTATCGCACCCAACTAACAACTAGTGTATGGCGTACAACATTATCACTCACATGTTAGAAGTGCATGAGGCTTCAATTACCCCAAAGACTTCACAATAATCTGCAATGACTAGCCAACTTCACGGCGGCTAATCCCTGTGAGCCTCCACATGCTCAAAAAACTCCCAGTACCCATAGAATACGGGTCAACCCTAGTATGGGTTGACTCATAGGGCAGGGGGGTCCAGAGTCAGTCCTCGAGGGCCGGCCTCCTGCTGGTTTTCCAGAAATCCTGCCTTTTCTGCTGCTGATTACCTGGATCAGGTGTGTTTGGCCAATAAGGAACTTCAATGGCAAGTTGGTTGGAAAACATGCAGGACACCAGCCCTTGAGGACTGACTTTGGACACTCCTGGTTTAGGCTTTATGTATGTGAACCAAACAAAGCTCCACGGCAAGTTTACTTAGCCTAAAGTTTAAATTTTATTATTATTTTTCTCGGGTTCTGTCTTCTCTGTACTTCAAAGTATTTTTGGTCATTCCATCAATTTGTCGTTCCACATCTTTTTTTTCTTTAAATAGAGAGGTTAATTAGGGGTTCACGACCACTACTTTTAACACTTTTTTCTTTACGTTTTGGCTCACATAACTTTATGCAAAAACAGTGGCTAAATGAGCCAACATAGTGAATATAATGTACAATTTGTCCTTTTGGAGCAGCACAAATAATCTCTGTTAGATTGAGCAGTGACATAGAATTGGCAGCAATTACACCCTGGAAGGAGTCACTCAGCAGAGGTTAATAACTACTGTGTGTCTGCATGAGGCTCCGTCATGATAGAAAGGTTAGATATATTAGTGCTGGCGGCTCTTGGCTAGGATACAGTGAGTCAGGGCTGTTAGGCCAAGCTGAATGGTCAGGAGAAAGTGTTCATGTTGGAGACCCCGTGTGTGTAAATGTTCTTTATGCAGGAAGGGGAAATCACTGCTGGTTGCTGTCTATCAGCAACAGGTTGGCCTGCAGGCTTTTTAACAAAGAAAAAAATGGGATTTCAACTAATGGAAGTGAAAATTAACAAAAAATGTTTTTGCATTTCAAAATAATAAAGAGGTTCATATTGTAGGCTGGTTTGTATTATTAAAAAAATATTAAATAAAAATAAATGTATATGCATACATTTTAGGGATGGTCAACTCCAGGTATCGAGGACCACATTTTTTTGTTTTTCATGCTTTATCATACACTGTTCTGGCATGTTCTAATTGGCTGGACGCACCTGAAGCAGATAATCAATCATGAGTAGAGTTTGGATATATGTGAATCATGTAGACACACACACTGGTACTAGAGCCCTGGAGTTGCCTATCCCATATTTACAGTAAAAGCTTGTAGTTTTTCAGAGTACACAGAAACAATTGA
>NC_050512.1:5205039-5213906 GCF_002922805.2 Oryzias melastigma | reverse complement strand
CAAATAAAAAATGTTGGCTTGATGTTTTACTCAACTCAAAAATGTAAATGGATAAGAACTAATATTTTGAAATGTAATCAATTACAGAACTTTTGTTAATTGATCCAATGTTTCATTTTTTACAGTGTATCTTTTGGTCTTCATTAAATTAATGACAAAAAAAAAATCACAATATGGATACTTCAATGCTATTTTTTAATTTGGTGGTCAAAGCTTGCACTTTTTGTTGCCACAGCCATCTGCTTTGAAAGAACTTTTTTTAGATGTTTGTCAGAAGTTAACAACATAAAGAAAATATTGCTTTTGTAAAACCTCTATAAAACAGCTTTAAAGCATCAGATGATACATGAATATCTGCACATATTTGAGAAGACATTACTTCATTTGTTTTTGATCATGTCATAAGTTGAAATACTTGATTATAGTGTGAATTTGTATAATTTTAGACATTCCCAGTATTTTAGGAAGGTACAAAAAATAAGAGAAAAAAAATCTGAAAATATTAATTGAAAGTTAAACGAAAATCTATTTCTCAGAATTTATACACAGCTGAACCTTTGGAATCAATAAGGTTCTTGCACTGTCACAAGTTAAGAAAACAGACACGATTAGACTTCTCTAGAAAAATAGATTTTGCTTTGAAAATTGAAAAAAACAAACAAAAAAAATGATTTATTTAAACGTCAGAGACCTCAGATGCAAAACAAACCTGTGAATTTATCATAGGCGAGTCAGTTCTCTTTCAATCAAAATCTTACAACTCATTTGCAAAGTTTGGACTTAAATATTGATAAATGACTAGAACATAGTTTTGCAAAAACAAATGCATCAGCTGAAAAAAAACACACACAAACACAGCATTACAATGACAATGCAGGTACACACTTAGTCCCTACGCCTGAAGTTAGATGTTAGATGAATGTGATCAGTGACAGCTTCGGATGCAAAGGGGTTATTTGCATCAGAGTTGTCTACCTACCACTGATACAACATGAAAACTAAAGATATTAGCTAAATATGAGTTCAAATTTAGACTGTCTGCCTGACTTAATTTATGGTCAGTTCTTCCTTTCATTCTTTCTCAAAGAATAAACTCCCAATCACGTCTGAACAGAAAATGATACTGAACACTCCAGAGGCTGAATGGTTTTGACCAAAAAGTCTTTTTTTAATTATTATTCTGTTTAACTTGAAGTAGAGTTTGTCAGTTGCAATAAAATGTTTTAAATTGAAAGATATTGCTTTTGTTATCTTTACCTGTTCATCAAATAACTCATCTCATTTTAAAACTACCTGAGCCTTTTTTTTTACATTCTTTCAAATGACAATTTTCATTTTAAAATAAAAAAGGGAAGCAGTAAAATGTTTCCATATTGCTCTTATAATAATGACTTAAAAATGGCTCAACTAGAGCTGAACACAAGTATAACTATAAAGTAAGTACAATATAACTGTAGCGTATAAGCACTTGTGCTCAGCTCTAGTTAAGTTATTTTGAAAGTTATTGTGAGGATTTACAGTTGTAGTTTTAGACAGAAAAATTGATCAAACAGATGAATTAGAAGTGAATTTACCTTTAATTAATAAAAGAAGCAAACATTTGTCAGATTAGATAAGTCAACTTAAATGCTAATGTGTCTGCTGTGTTCCCAGATAGCTGTGAGTTAAGGTAGCTCCACAAATTACCCTGACTCGCTGTTAGGGTAGATGTGGACCCATTTTAACATAAAAAACCCCTGCAAAACTACTGCAAACAAATGTTTATACCTGACTGTAACATCTCAAAATGATACCAAAATCAGTGAAACATTAAAATGTTTCAACAGTAACTACTTTTATTCATTTGCCAAAGTTTTTAAGTTTTTACAGACTGACTGTCACAATTACCAAATTGCTACACATTAGCCCAGATTCTAGAAACAGACACCTGCAAAAAATTGAACAGTGAGTATATCTGTGTTTTTGTATGTATATGTATGTCTTTTTATGATGTTACAATTTTTTTGAAGTTCAACATTTTATGTTTTATTTCTTTATAAGTCTAGTTACTAAATTACATGAAATACAAGCTTGACGCGTTTATTACAAAATAAGTGTTATATCACAAAATACAAGATACATTTTTTTAAATTGGCTCACAATATTTATTAAACATTTTCATCAAATTTGAACTTTTTGACCTTTTCAATGTTTTTTCTGAACTCGTTTTTCTGTCCATGTCTGTTGTTGCTTACTTTGTTAAGTTTAGAGCTGTCAGGCTATTACATTTTTTTAATTGGATTGTCCAGAGTTAACCGGGGACTCCGGCTTCCTCCCACCGTCCAAAAACATGCTTCATAGGTTAATTGGTGACTCTAAATTGCCCCTAGGTGTGAATGTGTGAGTGCATGGGTGTGTGATTGAGGCCCTGCGACAGACTGGCGACCTGTCCAGGGTGTACCCCGCCTTCGCCCATCAGCAGCCGGGATAGGCTCCGGCACCCCCGCGACCCCGAAAGGGACAAAGCGGTCAGGAAGATGGATGGATGTCCAGAGTTAACTCGCGATCAATCGCAAATTAATATGTGGCCTTTTTTTAAGGAAAAATATGTGCGGTTCGTGGAATTTAGCAGTTCTACATTAATTATGAAAACAAGAATGGCAAAATTAATAGTTTTCATCAGAAATACTTTATTTTGTAACATTGTATTGAGATAAACTTTCTTAACAATAAAAGGCTGTAACATAAAATCCCTAACAAAAGCCCAAGTGCAAGTGAAGGGCATTTTAAATTAAAAACTTCAATCAACGTTCAGTAAAATAAAATAAAAAACATCAAAAATAAAATTTCCATAACACTTTCATGTCATTTTTCAATAGAGATTTATCATTTCCAATTAACTTTTGTTTTTTAAAACATTAAAGACTGAGAAAAGCGGGATACACTGTGGATAGTTTGACAGTCTGTTACTGCCGCTGCGTTCTCTGGCTGCAGCTCGATGCAGCGACGTGTCCAGCGGAGCTCACGCCATGAATATGCCGGCAGACAGACAGCTATGCTGGGGCTGGATCACGCTTAAACCTCCAGATCTTTGGGATATTTTGCATATTTTCGCGCGGCAAAAGAGGGACGGGCCGCACACTCAAAGCTGAGATTTATCTTTTCATCTACAAATAACTGGCGTTGTTTAAACTACATTTAAAACGTCCCCCGGTGCACTTGCTGTTCGGAACATCGGGGGTCCGCATCTCTCAGGACGTGGCGCCGAACGCGAGCCGGTACCACCAGACGTGGTATTGGACGCGAACCGGAGCTGGGTTAGGGTGCAGGAGCTCTCCAGGTCCTAGCGCCGGCCGGTTTTAGCTCACAGCTCGGTGTTTGGAGACCCGCCCGTGATCTAGTGAGAGCAGCCGGTGAGTTAGAGGGCGATGATGACTTGGGGACGCCGCCCGCGCGGGCGGTGTGGTAGGCACGTATGAGAAAATCTGCGATTAGTGCGTCAAAAAAATTGTCGGCGTCATGCACATGTCAAATTAATGCGTAATTAACGCGACAAATCTGACAGCCCTAGTGAAGTTGTTTGGAAAAACATTGGTGACTTTCTTGTTTCGCACTCACATTTTTCGTATAATTTTTATTCATGCACCTTCAAGTTTTTGAACCGTTCTATCAAATAAATTCACAAAAAGATGTATTAAGTTAATTGAAATGAGTTTATCATGTTACACAAACTAAAACGTAAGAAAATTCCAACACGTTAATGGCAGACAAGCAGAAATTAGCTGTTTTTTAGCTGTCAGCTTCAACAGAGCTGCAGAGTTCCACATTCAAGAGGAAGATGATGCAGAAGGTGGACTCTAATGTGTATTCTATGAAGATACAATTAATCATCTAGAGACCTGTGTGTTGTACTTCATCTTCTGCGATGGGCTCCAGCAACACTGAACAGTAAAAAAAACAGGAATAAGCACCGGGCAAATCTAGCTGTTAAGAATCAACAAAAAATGGAAGATGCTGCAAAACAGCAAGTGTAGAGGAATAAATAAAATAAATATTTGTGTATTTAACCCTTGTCCTATACTAGGCATATTTACATTTAAAGTGAGGTCATCTGGACCCCAAAACACACTGAACTTTTTTTTTCAAGGATTTTTTATCTTCACTGGTGTTCGTGGTAGCCATGAAATCCTGTCCACCTTTGTCATGGGAGGGATCGCACTTCATTATAAGGGTGGAGTCATCTCCAGAGCTCGAGGGTTAAAGAGGAGCCCTTGCTACTTGCCGTGGTCTAAATATTAATGGACACTTTTTGCCCACAGATATTCAGTATTGCATGAAATCCTTCAGCAGTTGATTGAGTCCCTGCATTCATCTGAAAGCATCAATGCAGTTTAACAAAATGTGCATAGTCAGATTTGACAAGAATCCAGAGCCACGACCCTCAGCATACCCTATCTAAATGATCAAGCAATGTAAAGATGACATCAGTTTAGAGATTAAACTGCAAGAAAAATTCAAACTGGTTCATGGGCTCTTAGATAACTTTTATGTTATGCCAAAAAAGGGGCGTAACATAAATTGTGGGCTCGTTCGGGAAGCATTCCGGCTTAGGTTACCAAGAGCAGGGGGGAACCAAGTACAAACCAACAAATCACTTTGAATGTGGTATGGTGACTTTCTCCTGTTGGAGTTAACAGCACCGAAACTGTTTGTTAATGAAGGGTCGCTGAACAAATTCACTGTTGTCTACATCGAAGCATCCACAAATGATAAATTAAAATTTACGTCCTTATATTTTTCTTCATATTTAACAGTAGATCAGCTACCTACTAGAGAATGGTTTTGCTGTTCCTAGCTCCAGCTCATGGAGTTCTCCAAGTCTGCTTGTACCCAAGCCTGACAAAACCATCCGGTTCTGCACTGACTTTTGAAAAGTGAACAAGGTCACCAAAGCCGATTCATATCCATTGCCACACATGGAAGACTGAGTTGACCGTGTCTTGGTCTGCCAAATATGTCACAAAGTTAGATTTGTTAAAAGGTTATTGGCAAGTTCCATTAACTTCTTCTGCATCTAAGACCTCTGCATTCATTACTCCACATCAGTTTTTCAATATACAGTTGTGCCATTTGGTCTTAAAAATGCTCCTGCAATGTTTCAACACCTCATGCACACTGTTCTCTCTGGTGTAGGTAACTGGGAGGTGTATTGTTTTGTATTCACAAACATGGGAATTTCATATGGAAGTTTTTAATCATTTGTGTGAAGTCTTGGTCACCCTTAACATGACAAAATGTGACTTTGGAAAAGCCAGTGTCTTACCTTGTTAAAGATGTTTGTCAGGGACATGTCCACACACTCACAGACAAGGTTCATGGCATTGTTAGTTTTCCAGTCCCCCAAAATCGTAAAGAACTTTGTAGTTTCTTGGGAATGGCTGGCTACAATCGTGGCTTTTGTTGGAATTTTTCAGACATTGTAAGCCCTTTAACCAGTTTGACCAATAGAAAAGTCCCTTTTGTTTGGTCATCTAAGTCTCAATATGCATTTGAAACTGTGAAAGTTCTTCTAAGCAGTCCTCCAGTTCTGGCTGCCCCTGACTTTGGACGCCCTTTTAAATTTGAGGTGGATGCTGGTGCCTCTGGAGCTGTTTTGTTGCAAGAGAACGGTGAAAGTATTGACCATCCTCTCTGTTATTGTTTCTAACAAGTTCAACAAACATCAGATTCATTACAGCACCATTGAGGTGGACACACTGCCTTTGCTGCTAGCACTTTAATATTTGAAGGTACATCTTGGTTTCCAGCCCACGCCCTGTTGCTGTTTACACAGACCACAACCCCTTGGTTTTTCCATCCAGAATGCAAACCAATAGCATATGCAATGGTCATTGTTAGTTCAAGATTTAGGGGAGTTTTATTAATTTTTCTTTTTTTTTCTGTTTTTGCTTATTTCTCTCAGAGTGGGACTTCTGTGTGTTTTGGGATCTTTGTGTCTCTGTGTTTATTTCTTTCAGGTGTGGTGCTGGAAGGGTGTGGCTCCCATTGGATTGTAGCTTGGCACTCTTCTCCACATGTTTTTTAGTTTATTTTGAACTTTGTAGTTTTCTTTAGGTCCCACTCTGTGTAGAGTAGCTTGGTATTAATTATGTTGAGTGACGTTGTAGGGGTGAACTGCCATTTTCTTTAGTACATGTTTTCTCCTATTTATGTCAGTCCAAGGAGGTTGGCGTTTGTCATTCTTTTCCCGTTTCTTTTTCAGTTAGGTTGGGTTTTGCTTGTTATTTTGGCCTTGGTTCACCCTGAAGCCTTTTGCTTCACATTTCAGTTATTGTTTGATTTCTTCTAAAAAATATCTCTTTTTTTATGTAAACATTTTTTTGTGTTTTTGTAACACATTTTTCTTAGTTTACTTTTGTAATATGCCCCAGATCCCCTAGACCAAACAGGGGCATAGCAGTAACCAGAAAACAAATTCAATTTTTATTTTTAATATTGTTATAATGAAACTTTCCAAAAATGCCACAAAGTAAATGTGTTGGGTGCTTTGGTGAATTGGTATCAAATAAGATACTCTCATATACTTGCTAATTAGGCTTACTCACCAGTTCAAACGTCTTTAAGAGATTGATATGTTGTTTACACAAAATAATTATTTCAGATAAGTTGTGGACATTTTTACAATGGAGCTGTCTAGGTAGTAAACTGCATAACTCTGTTCTATCTGGCACTGACAGAAAATATTAAAATCACAAAAATACAGAGCAGCTTAAAAGTTGAAGAAAATTTCACCAAATGTAAGTATAATAACACAAAGAAAGATGAATACAGTGGACACAAATTTGATAAAATCAACATAAAAAGTTTTTTATGAGGATGGAGAGGCACTGCCGGGAAGAAAATGGCTGCTGGAGATCCATGTGGGGTGCAGCGTTTAAGCTACACCCATCCATCTCTCGGCCCATCTCCTCCTCACCTTTTTAGACTGTCCCAAATGAAATAGGATGTTGTGTGTGTGTGTGTGTGTGCATGTGTGTTTGTTTGACCGCGCGCGCACAAGCATGTGTGTGACGTGGTGGTAATAAATAAGAATGTGCTGTGTGTGGAGCTGGTCGTTAATCACTGGCAGTGTTGGCAGCTAACAGATAAGCGGATTGATCCAAGGCCACCGAGGGAACGCTGCCTGGCACTGGCCCATTCATCACACCCATACACACCCCCCAACACACACACACACATGCATGTACTGTACACAAAGACTCTGCCAAGGCTAGCTAAAGCTTGAGAATCATCTTTGACTAGTCCCATTGACATCTGCAAGAGTTACTGGAGTATAAAGTGGGCTATGACAAAATGAGAGACTGAGGGTCTCTCCCATCTGCAGGAGTTCCATGACTGCTCACCTGCAAACCACAACATGGCAGTTTTTGAAGTTTTCAACAAGCACAGACAAAGGCATACAAAAACTCAGACACAAACACCCAAAGACACATAGAAACAGATAAGAGGTCTTTTTGTTGGTCATCCAGAACTACAGATTCCTTAAGAGATTTTGGAGTTTGGAGAAGGATGGAAAAATGACAGATGGATGGATAACAGGAGAGAAGACAGGATGACAAAACACGGTTAAGGACATGCTCCAGTACCATGTGACAGCCTGGCAAGCCCACCTGGGAGCGAGCAAGTAAAGGGAAATGCAGCTCAAAAAAGTAGAATGAGAGCTAGAGAAAATGCAGGTGGTCAAACGACAGTAGTTTTCCTTTGTGTGGATCCTCTCAAATGGTCATTGATATAAATGGATGTAGGAGAGGGTTAAGCTGTTGGGAACTGGTGGTGGAGTTCCCAAACGCAGAAACTAAAAACATTTCATAAATAAATTGAAACATGACCAGAAACCCATAGAGAACCAACACAGTGACTGAACAGAGCAGATGATCTGACGAGGAAGACCTGAAAACCAGACACTTGAATAGACTGAGGGTAATTAACGGAAATGAAGGCAGCTGACAAACCTCGAACTGATGTGACTGAAGGACATCTCAAAACAGAACATGACCAAAACCATGACATGCATCTTACTATTAACTTGTTTGAATCAAAATGAAATAACAATTAGTTTCTAGTAGGCTGTTAGAAGTTTGAAGCTGAGGAAAGTGTAGTGCACTGGGGTTATGACCTCTATTGTCAATTACTTTGGTATTTATTTTATTTGGTTCTCAGTGCCTCTGTTTGGTGCAGTGCAATTGATGTGTTGTTCCTCCCCCTTTGGGGAATGGGTCATCTGTGCTCCTGTGCTTGGCTGTGGACCACACCTCTGACTCATCATCTCGCATTTCGGAGTGGGAGAGATTCCAGGTGTATCGTCTGTGCTCTTGGCTGTGGACCTCACCTCCGGCTCGTCATGGCTGTGGACCTCGCCCCCCACTTGAAATGGTTGATGGCCTTCTTCATGGAATATCTTTATTTTATATACCAGTATATTGGTGCCATTTTTTTTGTTCAAGCAATAAAGAATACCGTTTTTATCCTCCTTATCTTGTTCCGCTGATGGTGTTATAATCACAAAAAAAAAAAAAAACAGACAGTGAGAGCAAAAGAAAATAAAGTGTACAGTAACCGAAGGATAATGGAAGGCATCCGTGGAAATACCAATCAATGTCTGGACCCACTTAGATATCACTGATGTTTAGTGAGAAATGTCTGACATTTTATAAACTCACTCATACTAGAGTGTTCCTATTGTGTGTGTTTCTTCACAGAAGGAGAACTGCAACTGACTTTACATTGAAGTTTAAGTTTTAAAATGTATTTTTTGTGGCCCATTTTCAGTTGTAAATGTTTGATAGTGTCTGAATAATATTTTGTGTTGTTCCCATTCAATGGGGCTG
>NC_050512.1:5178806-5204501 GCF_002922805.2 Oryzias melastigma | reverse complement strand
ATTTTCAGTTGTAAATGTTTGATAGTGTCTGAATAATATTTTGTGTTGTTCCCATTCAATGGGGCTGTGCCAACATAAAATTAATTGTACACGAGGGAGAACTAAGTGTGGTGGTCCATGGATTTTAGTTTTCTTCTTTTATTAATGTTTCAGTATACTACACCCTTATTGTGTTGTGCTAGTCACTTTTTTAAAAAGTTTTTTTTTCCCTTTTCTTCAGCTTTAAACTATTCTTTTTGCTTAGAAAATAACTGGGCTAAAATGACCCACCAATGAGTAAGTTGTAGCCATGAAGAAAATCTAAACTCACAAAAGAGACCCCAGTTTTCCTTTTTTTTTTCCATTTTCAATATAGGCCATTTTCAGGTTGTCTACTATAGACAACCTGCCGTTTCAAAAGAGAAAATGCCACCCCATCATTCCCTGTGGTCACAATGTTCAAATTGACACATCAAGAACAACAAAACAAACTTACTGTTTAGTGTGCTGTTAGAGAACACCTAATCTAATTGTGCTCCCCGTTTTTTTTTTTTTCACCCCTCTAGAAAGTTAATAGTCAGATCTGATATAAACACTTTCTGTGTGTCCTGTGAGTAAAGATGTTCTTGGAGTCGCTTCCCAAAGGCTGTTGGAACAGCATTTGCAGAGTGGAGGATAAATAAAGTCTGTCTCTCAATTATCTGAGACTGCCTAACTTGGGATGCCCGTGGGGATGACTTGTGGCATAACAATGAAGTTAACAAACTAGAGGAAGGAACTTTTTTTTTTTTGTTTAGTTCTTTATAAGAAACTCACACCATGTTGTGCCGTGTGGTCTTTTTCCGGGTTTTCCAGTCCCTCCAGGTTTTGCGATGTTGTGATTGCAACTATTAACGCAAATTCAAGCAAACCTTGCGATTCAATGGTTGCCCACCTTGTATCTTCTCATTTTTTACCGCAACTTTACTGCAACTTTGACCATTCGAAGATGACAACAGTCATGGATGACATGACTTTTTTCCTTCTAACTTCTTCCCAGGAGCCGTGCTATTTTTTAATCATCTCTCTTTAGTCTTCTCGCCACATGTGTGGGTGCGCACGCGGCGGGGTCGGGATGCGCTGAGCGTGATTGCACATGTGGCGGGATGGGGGTGCACTGAGGTGCACTGGTGAGGTTCTGTGCAGTGCTTAATGAGCTGAGCAGCATCCGGGGAATGTGCGTTGGGGTTGTGGTAAAATGTAACATGTTCAGTACTCAGGAGAGTGCTCCCGCCGATGACCAGAGGGGGACACAAAGCACTGACTTCTGACAGTTTTCATCTTTATTTGTTTTTTTTTGCAAAGTCACATCGAGTTGATGAGAAAAAAAAAAAAAAAAAAACGCTTTCACCTGGAGGTTTTTGGATCATTTCATCTCAAAGAGGTGTTCAAAAGACCATCTCTTTTAGCTCTTTTCATATTTATTTAGTTTTAAGAAGCCAGCCCGGAGTTTATCATTTAATCCAGGAAATAATCACATGGAGGACTGATGGGCTGACATCTCGAACAGAATAATTCAAATTCTGATTTTCCACCAATAACTATTTTCAAAACATACAATTATCGCTTCATTTGACATTTGTGGACAAGATGTTATAGTCTGATATGGATTCATTGTAAATAATCCTCTTCCAGTATATGCAGTGTATAAGTATAAAGAGTGTGCATGTGTATTTTTTATGATGCTATTAATGGAACAGCTAAACCAGAGGTATGCAACCTCTAAAAGAACCATTTGGTCCAGTTTCTTACTGAGAAAACCGAGCTAGAGCCGCACAATCTCACTGCACCGTTTATAAAAGATACATTTTCTTTGGCCAATAATTAGGCCATTTACAAACATTTTGATTCATTTTACTCTGAGAGCACTACCGACTGTGCTACTTATTTTGAAAGTTCCTTTCAAAATAAAATTCAGTTTCAAAAAATATCCTTCAGTAAATTTATTTGCCCCATTATAATGAAATTCTCTAATTTAAGAAAAGTTTTTCTGAACAGAAACTATAGGAACTGCTCTGCAGCAGAAGATAAGAACATGTGCTTTAAACGTATTCTACTAATAAACAGCTCTCGCAATAGATTTAAATAGTCTTTTAATCAGTCATTTGACACGTGTGCATTTTGGAGGATTGATAAAACACATAAGGCTTCTAAATTTAGTGGCATGTCATAAGTGCTTAAAATGAGTTCTAAGATAATATAATGAAAAAATAAACTTAAATGACAGCATGCAACAAACCAATTATTGATACACAATAAGAAACAAGTCCAGCTTCTTTGAAGCTCTGTGTAAAAGCTTCCGTCACAACATTTCAACAATTTTATGTCCTTTTCTTAATTTTTGCAATTTATAGTTTTCAGCAACATGGCATGCTAGCGTCCCTTAAAAAACATAACAGCACATTTCCGCGGTCACATCAAGAAGCTCCGTGGAGTCTTACTACCGTAAGTATTGGATGAAACTCACCCAAAAAAATCCAGTGATGCTGATTTGACCACAGAAATGTGAACGGCGGCTCATTTGACTGCAGTCAATGTGAAGATACCATCTTCTCTTCTCCAGAACCTGAACTAGACACTAGGAACAGATGAGGGTTTAGTGCATGTGCAGCAGAGCTGTTGTTATCTATTAACAGCTCATTAATTCAAACAGAGATTTTCTGTGGCAGTTTGACACCAATTTAAAAGGAGAAATAATTGGAAATGCAAAAACAAAAAGATTTTTTATTACATTTGTTCTGCCACACATACAAGTTAAAAACTCAAAAAACATGATTTTCATCGGAGGGGGACTTTAAAAGTAAGATAAAGAAATTCTGGTTGGAATTGTGTTTAAATCATTTTATACCAGGGAAACTAATATTCACATCCAGATTTGCTCATGGAGGCAGTCTTAATTGGGATATATAAATAGAAACATACATTGTTAAATCTGTCAAATTGTCTCATGGACAAAAATGGGTTTTGTCCATGATGCATTATGTGTATTCAAAAATGGATTTAAAAGGAAATAGATGTTTAAAATTGGTGCAGAAGTGTTTTTTGATTGAGTTTTATATGTTAATTTTCCCACAAAGTTTCATCCTTTTGTCAGTAAATTATTTGGATTAAAAAATGCTTCCAGTCTATAATAAGAACACTTTTTGCATATCTCTCTGTGCAATATACTGCCCAGTGCAGGCCAAGTCTCCAATCAAAGAACGAAATGCAATCAATTGGCATCAATTAATCCCATCTTAGTGGTTTGCATCACAAATCCTGCCCCTTTCATTTATACTACAAAAGCATATTAAAACTTGTGCATAGGCAACAACTCACATGGAAGACACAGTTCAGCACATTTAAAAAAAACAGCTAAAAAAAACAAAAACAAAACCCAAACGACTGTAAACAGTTGAATTGTCTGTGTTTAACTGTTTTCATTCTACATACATTAAATAATGAATTGCTGAAATGATCATGTCATTAAAAGCCAGTCACATACGATAAAAATGTACTTTAGAAGCATATTCAAACATTACAGGTCTTTAAGAGAGATAACGAACCACAAAACAATGAGAATATGCAGGCAGAACCAAAAACTCATCCACATCTGCAGCTCTGAGTTGTTAACCCTACAAATGGCTGATGTGTGTAAGCAAAACAGGAAGCTGGGATGAAAGCGATGAGAGAAAAAGATGAGCCGAGTTTGTGCTGAGAGAAATACAGTACACGTAGACAAACAAACACACGCTTCCTCACACACATCAGGCAGCATTTAAAACCATGACCCAGTGTTTCAAAGCAAGCAAAAGGCGAGGGGCGGAAATGAAAAGATGAGCAGTGAAATATTATGCATTCACAATAAGGCAGATCAGATCTCACATATAGGATACAAACACTTGTGTCAAATGTTACTCTGGTCTAGTTATATTAAAGTTTGGCTATATGCCAGTTCCTACAGCTAAAGTATACGTGTACATTTGTGTATTGTGAAAAGCAAAAATTATTCTTATGTTTAGATAGTGAATGTTGTCTATATGTAGCCTATATGTCAACATGCAGTTCCCTGCAGCAATACTCCAGTGTTCTTTAATAAATGTTTTACAAAGCATGGTCAGAATTGTTTTTGATGAGTATGAATCGTAACCAACATTCTCTGGCTGCAGGCTGGCGGTAAGGGGTGAGACGGGGATGAGGGGCTCCTCTTTAGTCACGGAGGTCTCCGGTCCCTAAACCCCACAAATAAGAGAGAACACTGTATTTGTAAAGTCTTAACTGTTCTTTAAAGTCATTGTCCCAACAATGTTTCGGCATGTCAGGTAGGCTTCAGCCTTCTCTACAAACCTAAACTTCCTGTCTACGTGAGTTGAGAAGGCGTCGTCATCCTCAAAAGAGACCAATCAGAAGAAAGCCAACACAGCCCTCTGTCTACGCCCCTAATTGTCAAAAGTCATTTTTCCCTTGTGTGCAGAAAGTTTCTCCATGAGCAGAGCAAGAGTCTGCGCGAGCGCACATGACCAAAATGTCGCGCGCACGCTCACTGAGATTCTGCTTGTATTCACGCGTCAATCGTGCAAGAGGAAACATGAACTCTACTCATATATGCAGTTTTAGCAGCTAACTTTTCTTTAACCGTTCTGGTATCGCCTGTCCGTCCTGGGATGGGATCTCTCCCTCATGTGGGAATCCCTAAGGTTTCTTCTTTTTTTCCTGACTCAGGTTTTTTTAGGAGTTTTTCCTTACCGCGAGGGAGGGTCTAAGGACAGGGATGAACTGTTCTTTATAGTCTGTTTAGTTTTTACCTATTGTGCATATTTTATGACTCCATCTGTGCATCTGTAAAAACTACAGGCATGAAGCCCAATGAGGCAAATTGAATTTGTGATATTGGGCTATATAAATAAAATTGAATTGAATTGAATTGAATTCACGCATGCCGGAGTAGACAGTCTTCCAGGTGCAAGGACTTTTTCTGCTTGTGGATGAATAAACGAGCAGAAAGGGGGGTCTGAATTATCCTCTCAGGGATCTAAATTGTTGGCGAGGAATGTTTGATCCATGCGTGGAGATGTCTTACTTCTGCGCGGACTTTTGACATAAAAAAAAAAAAACGCCATACCGATGCCTCCTGGACGCCTCTCTGGAGAGGTACTGGAGACTGATGTTGTGTCAGATGTTAGAGACTATGTTTCTCGGCTGGCCCGGGACCGCCTCAGGGTCTCCCCAGAGGAACTGGAGGAAGTGGCCAGGGAGAGGGAAGTCTGGGTATCTTTGCATTGACTGCTGCCCCCGCGACCCGGTCCCGGATGAGCGGAAGAAGATGAATTGATTTATTTGTACTCACCTTGTTCTGACGTGTGAAGTATTACAAAAGACACATTATCACAACATATAAATACCTAGCACGTACTATGTAAAAAAAAAAAGTGTGTATAGGATAAAAAAACAAAACAATTAGGTATAATATAAACACCCAGTACATACCAGAGGTGTATGAAACAAGTAGTACTATATAAATACACAGCAAGTATCATGTAAGAACCCTGTAACTCAAATTTGTAGACTCAGATCACTGTTCATTCAATGATATGGCTCTTTATTTTTTTGTGTTTTACTACCTTTATGGTTCAATAAGCCCAAGCACTGGCAGACAGTTTATCTGAAGTCACATTGGTATAAAAAGGAATTTTGAGAAGTGTTAGGCTGACACACGTGTGTGTGTGTGTGCATATGTGTATGCGTTTGGTTGCTTCAGTGGTAAAAGACTAGAAGGCACAGCAAGTGGTCCAGCTGTATTTCAGGCAGGAATGAATACTGCAATTTACTGTCTGGATCAGTGGTATTGTTGGTTGGCATCTGTGTTTGTGTGCCACCCCTGTGAGAGGAAACAAAGACTAAAACTGAATGCTGCTCTCTCTTCATTAACACTGTTGGTGATAGCTGGATAACAGTCAGTTTCTGAGCAGTGGAATAGGAACTTCATGTGGTTATGCTGGATACAAACCAACAGATCACAGGCAATTATGTTTTAAAATTCAAATGTGTTTCTTTATTAACCTTTCATACTAGCGATAGCATCATGGGATGTGTTTCTCTAAAAAGCATTTTGGTACTTGCTTTTTCAATGTTGATGTTAAAAAGGAAATGTTGACACTCAAGAGGCAGATATGCTGGACTAGAATTAAGCTTAATTATATTGCAGAGTAGTATTTCAATTAAGAAGAAGTTGTGATAACAGCACTTGTAAAACTGGGGCTGTTATGTAATATACAAATGATAATCACATATTATTTATAGTATTTTTGTTTCCTTTGTCTTCTTGTAGACCCTTCACAAAGTATTATAGAGACTGGTGCCATACGAGATGGGGGTGGTGGAGGGCAGGTGCCTCAATGGTTTAATCCATGGAAGTGCAAACCAAGGAGTGTGTGAGCAGGAGACTGGAGGGTATTGGCCACAGATAATTGGGCTCACCTCAATGCACAGTTTGGGCTCTGTAACCCAACTCTTATGCTACATTTATGCCAGATCTGGAAATGTGTGTTTAAGCGACCTCTTTGGATGAAAAGTCTATTTAAAAGCACATACTATATATGCGTGTTTCAGGCTCTCGCATCCAGATGTTGCTAGGTCATTTTTTTTGTTTGTGTTTGGGCTCTATGTAAAAAATGCACAGGGATTGTGCACGTGTTAAACCAGTTGAATTTTGACCAATCAGAGACTAGGATTTGGTAGTGACATTTGAGTAGCCTTCTTTTAAAAACACGGACATGCCGTGAGGGCGATATGTGCATTCTCATTCTGTCTAACTGTAAGAAATGAATAAGAACATATTCGTACCGGCATCCTTCAGGCACTCACGTATCACGAATAGTTCACCACACACACGACAATTATATGTTCCATTTTCATGATGTCTCTTGAGGTGGTCATATTAGTTTCAAAGGAATTGTATGACGCACTTACACTTCTCTTAAGAGGCCATTCCTACTCACTACGACTTTCTGTGGGACTGGACAACATAAGATCATGCAAACTCCACACAGAAAGGTCTTTCCGTGATGCAAGAGCACTAACCACTGCACCACCGGGCAGCTCCAGAAAAACATCAACTTGACCAAAATAAGTAAAATCAAAGAATAACATTTATCCTTGCATATACACGCACACACCATGATAAAAATCGGAAGACAGTTTTAAAAACAAATTTTCTCTGAGCCACCAAGCAGCCAAAAGTCCTCATGTAACTGTACAGTTAACTAGCACTTTGGATGACAGATATGCTGCCCTGCACAAAGCCGAACGAGGCAAGAACAAAGCAGCAGTTTGTTACAGTGTTATCTGCCAATACAGCCTACAGATGATATTTCATTTATCCTACCCTTTCAACCAGCACTTGTTTTTCCTACAATGTTCCCCTGATGTCTATGTGGAGACAGAGCAGAAAAAGAAAAAAAAAAAAAATGTGGATCAGGTCATTGCAGGCAGCATGGCACAAGAATAGTGCAGGACCTTTCAATTGAAAAAACTAAAGAACTGTAACCGGTTAAGCTACTAATGTATGAGTAAATACCCCTGAAACAGTTTAAGAAAAAGAAAGTCTCTTATAACAAAATAATTAGAAAGTTCATTTGTTTCTCTCGTTAGGTTTTGATTTAACATTGTGATACGTGTAATCTTGTGGCATTATTACAACAAATGATAGTTTTGCTCACTTACTGGTATATTTGATTCAAAGGAACAGAATCTCATAAAAAATAGCACCAATTTTACATGAGCTTTGTTCCTCACAGGTTTACCCTGCATTCTCTTCACATTTAATGGACAAAAAGTGGAAGATTGATGTGACAGGCAGTAATGGAGAAGGTCAGATGACCGAAACAGAGAGGAGTAAGTGGTGAGCAGAAAAAAACTAAGTGGAGGATCAAACATCGAGGGAGAGAATAACCTCAGATAGGAGCCTCCACTCAATCTCTCACACAGTAATTGTAACAGATAGTTCTTGGGAGCCCTCAAATTATTTACTCTGTGAATCTCTGTGTTTACCAAGGAAAGATTGGATAGGGACCTTCTCAGGACAGTTAGAACAAAAAAATCCTTGCCATTTTTAGCAGCATAGTTCTCATTGCATGTGTAATTTGCATGTTTGATTATGGACCAATAATCTATTTATTTAATCTGAACATTGTATTGACTGATAATGGGAGCTGGAATCATTGAAAATGGTCTATATTGGTGGCTTATTCCTTATCTTTGGACAATGACAGCACTTATTTTCAGTCCAATACTTGTATTTAGTCCTTTGTATAGCATTTTAAATACTTTGCAAAGTTTCATGATTTACATGGACACCATTGTGGTGTGTGTGCACATAGTGGTTAGCTCTCTCACCTCACAGTGAGAAGACCCTGGTTCAAATTCCAGCATGGACTTTTTATGTGGAGTTTGCATGTTCTCCCCTTTTTCTCCGGCTTCCTCTCACAGTCTAAATACATGCTTTATAGATTGACTGGTCGTGTGGCCCTGTGACAGAATGGCGACCTGTCCGAGAGGTTCCCTGTCTTCGTCCAACAGTACCTAGTCAGGCTCTGGAAGCTCCGTGATCCTGAAAGGGTTAAGAAAATGTATGGATGGAAAAGTGTGGCTCCTCTCATTGGTTAGATGTTAGCCTTTTGTATTTAAATTCATGTAATTGTTTAAACTTTTGTTTTCATTGTTTAATTCTTATAAAGAAATTTGCAGATGGATCAACAAAAGTGCTTTCTTTGTTAGATCATTATCAATCTTTCACTCTTCGGCTTTTGTACAATTGGTAACTAAATGCTTCATAGCATCAAATTTCTATTTTTGAATGTTGTTTCACGATTGCCATCGTGCAATTTTTTTTATGATCCTTCTAGCTGACTCCATCCATATATTTTCTAAACCCACTTAATCCCTTTTGGAGTAAAAGGGTTGCTGGAGTAATGGAGAAGGCGTGGTACGGCCTGTATGGGCTGCCAGTCCATTGCAGAGCCTCACTACAACGGACACACTTACATTCACACCTAGGGACAATTTAGAGGGACCAACTGACTTAAAATGCATATTATGGACTGCGGAAAGAAACTGGAGTGCAGAGAAACCCATACATTCATGAGGAGAACATGCAAGGTCCACACAGAAATGTCCTAGCCAGGATTTAAACCAAGGCCTTAAACCTACCACATTCCTAATTTTTACAAAATCAATACAAAATGAGAAATAATTACAAAATTAATACTGCTGCCGAGTACCACTCATTATCCATGGCTTTCTTGTCTGTCCTCTTTTGTTTGGTTTAGTTCTTGTCAAATAAGTTATACATTTGTTAGATGGTGCATAATGAGAAACTCAAAGCTTTTTTTTTTATATAAAATTGAATAACAATGTTAAATCAAAACCTTAAGCAATGTAGAAAAGGATAAATAACACTCCTACAATGTAGGATTGTGTACAATGACATAATGCTCATGAACTGTAGTTTTAAAAGCCTGCTTAGTCAATGAAGTGCCAACTGATGTTCAAGTATTTCCTAACTCTTCCTTTAGTGACTGGTTCACCATTAATAAAAAATGGTACAGCTTTGGAAGGTGATACTCTCTTCTCCTCTTCAGCTTCACAGTTGCATCATACGGGAGTCAGAACTTGCAGACACCAGCCATTACATTGACTCCTCCACTGAAAGAGGGGGCTGATGTCAGTGGCCAGGCTGGCCAAAGAGGAGGCTGGTGCTGTCTTCATATCCTGAATTAGTTTCAGCTCATTAGTTTTGGCCTTCTCATTGGCTGCTGCACTGGTGTTAACCCTATCACTAGAATCAACAAAACAGCCACCTGAGCTGTCGGAAAAGCAGCATTTTTAAAGGAGCTCAATTTAGAAAACATAATGTGGTTTAAAAATAAGGAATTGCAATTGGTAGAGCTGAATTTGGCATTTGTATCGCTTCTCTAAAACATAGTTCTGCCTCTGCTGCTAAAGCTAAAAAAAACAAAAACAAAAAAAAATCATAGCGGGGGAGACAATTAATGCTAGAGCTTTCTTCTTAGTGTTCCACTGAGAAGTTTTCTTTTGCATGCGTAATACAGAGACTGCTCCAAAACATTTTCATGTAATCTTTTGTTCTTTTAGACTGTAAAGGCCATTATTGACACAATTTGGCTTCATTATGAAAAGGATTGGGTTTTACAATTATTCAATTTCAGTTTGATGCTCTTGTAGCTCGTCTACCTCTTAAGCCAAGACTATAGTTATGAACTGACTTTTTATATGAAATTAATTAAAATTGTGTTGTAACAAAATATTTCATAAGGTTTGTGTTTTGTCTTTTGCAACCATTGCTATATATATGTGGAATGGGGGTAGAAGGTTCTACCTCCGGTCCCTAACCTTGCAAATAAGGCTGGAATACTGTATGTATATATGTGTGTACTTATTCATGTCAAATATTCTTATTTAATAATTTTATATTCTTTATAACATTAGATATTAATGCTTTTTTTAGTGATCTTAGCAGGTTTTTTTTTTCAATTTTCCACCAAAATTTTAAAAGAAGCTACTAAAAAGATACAGCATCTAAAAGCAAAAAAAAAGGGGTTTCAAAAGGGCTCTTACAAAAAGAGGAATAATATTTTCAATGCAATCTGTTTTTTCAGCTTCCAAAAAAAACATTTTTCTTTTTGCCTAATGTCTAAATGAAAATAAGTTTGCTGTGGCCTTGTGGCTGTAAACACACTCTGAAGCAGTGACCAAAATCAGGTAACCATAGAAACAAGATTATCGCTTGGAAACATTCCTACTCTTCAAAGGGCATGCTAATATCTTTGTTTTGGTCAAAAAGAATTTAGCGAAAATACTTGAATAACAGAAAGATTATCTTTGAGCTTTAAATATATTTGTCTTTTCTCTTGCAAACACAAAGTGCTGGTGCTTCTTGATCTTTGACCCTGTATTTCAGTGCACAGGATGAAGATAAACTAAAGTAATTCTGGTCATTTTCATCTCTCCTTGGGGCTAATGCAAAGGACCCCAAACCCCAAGCTCTGAATGGGTTGGTTGTTTATCTGTGTCAAGATACTGTTTTTTTTTTCCTTCTTCGTTTACAAAAACGTAATACTTAAAAACCAATACTTAACATAATGTGAATGACTAAACTTGAATGTAAAGGTACATTAAGCATCTAGAATTTCTGTCAGCTGTTTGTTTCTCAGTTAATTTTATGTGATTAAATTGTTTTATGCCAGATAAATATGGGTGACACACATTCCAAAACAAGGGCCAGGGGTAAATTCTCAAATCCTTTCCATTTATATATATATATATATATATATATATATATATGCTATTTTTTTAACCCATTGGGAATTTAAAGAAAACAAAAAAAATATATATCTGTTCATTCTCTGAAGTGAGTCAAGTTCTTAAGTCCTTCAAAGGACACAACAACAGATAAGTGGAATCGTGAATGTTCCACTTCAAAATGGTTCTTAAAATACTCATGGACAACATGAAGGTATTGTTAAGGCATGATAAACAATGACAAATGAAATCAAAGATCCTTAATCAGGTTAATAGGTTGTGTTCTGCTGTAAGTGCTTTTAAAACAGTTATTGTACAATAGCTACCTGCACATTTTTTAATGCAACACTGATGGATTAAAAACGGTATAATATGAAACTTTGAAGTCAAAATCTCCTTGTTTTTATTGTTGTGATCACAACAAATAGTGGGCTTGGATTATCACATTTCCCTTTAGAGAAGATATTCCAGTGTATCCTTTACTAAAGGAGATGATTTATTCAAATAATTCTGGGTCACTCAGTATGAATTTAGACAGACCCCAGATTTATCTTCCCATTGTGGTGAGGTAGTGTGCTGTTTTGCTTCCACTCCTGTTTTGTTCCATAAAACAGCTTTCTCTGCATCACCAATTAGTTTTTTTTCATGAAAAATTCCAGCATCCTGCTGTTTTAGAAAGTGTTTACTGGTCGATATATGCCGCCGCTTTTTATCTGTTGTGTTTTAATGATCGACTATAAAAATTCATGTGCTGATAATGACAAACAAATTGACAGACATGTTGTTGTTAGGATATTTTCAAACTCTGCAAATATAGAGATGTGGTGTTTAATCTGCATTGTCCGTTTCCTGTGGGTGACAAATCTCAGCAATTAGGAATACTAACAGGCTCTCATTTTTGCATGTTTCAAAGGGTTGAGTTTGTTTAAACAGTTCAATAGCCTGCTGACTAGAGTTTATCTTCAAGAAACAGAAGACAGACTTTACAAACTTGTGCATTCTAAACTCGCTGCTACTTTAAATCTGTCCTAACCAGACTTCCTTTTTTTGTCTGTGATTATTCTGTGTTTATGTTAAGGTATGTATGCATGTATGTACACTACAAGTCAAACACTTGGACAGGCTTGTTCATAATGGACAATTCTGTCCAAACTTCTCATTAGCCGGCCATATACAGTATATGCTTATTTAACTAATTGATTATATAACGGTTGTGTGTGTTTGTGTGTGAGTGAGAGAACAATTTAGCTCCGGTTAGGCATTTTGTGTCCCAAAAAGGATTAAAAAAGGACAGTACAAACAAAGTACATAATGTGTCATATGCTGTCTCAAAGACAGTTTGTCTGGTAGAGCATAGGGAAGGGGAATAAGAATTTCCTAAATCTCACCATTGCACCAGTTTTCAGTCATAAGATATCATTAATTTATATTATACGAAAATTCTAATAAAAATCCACCACTGTCACTTTCACCTTCCAAGCTTTCTCTAGTTCCTCTCCGACTCCCTGGTATTTCTCCTGTTTCCCATGTTCCTTCGTCTTGATGTTATCCTCATTTGGTACCACCACAACAGCTTTCCTCTGTTCTTTATCTACCACTACAATTTTTGGTTGGTTCACTATTACCATCCTGTCCGTCTGTATCTGAAAGTCCCACAGGATCTTTGTTCTCTCATTCTCTACTACTTTCTGAGGTGTTTCCCATTTTGACTTTGGGACTTTGCCATTTTGACAGTCTCAGGGTGCTGGATTTGGGATGGAACCCTCCATGTATGGTGAGGAGCTTTCGAGTCTGCATCTCTTTCTTTGTCCATCTTATTATTCCTGCAGGGTATCTGATGACTGGCAGTCCATAACTGTTTATTGCCTTAGGTCTTGTTCTTGCCATTGAGCAGGCTTCTCAGGACTGACCATACTTGTCGCATCTTTCCGTGTTGCCTGTTCCAGGTTGCTATTTGCCTGTGGAATTCCAAGGTACTTGTAACTGTCCTCAGTGTCTGCTATTGTTCCTTCTGGGAGTAAGACCCCTTCTGTGTGGACTACCTTGCCCCTCTTTGTCACCATCCGACTGCATTTCTCAAGCCCGCGACATCCTAATGTCAGTGCTGTAGATCCTGGTGGTGTGGATAAGGGAGTCAGTGTCCCGCTCGCTCTTAGCGTATAGCTTGATGTCATCCATGTGGAGGAGGTGACTGGTGATGGCCCCATTTCTGTGTTGGTATCCATAGCCAGTCTTATTTGGTTGAGAGGGTTCAGACCTATGCAGAACAGCATTGGGGACAAAGCACCACATGAGAGTCCTGTTGATTTTTTACAGCTCCAGGTGTAACACACGTCAGCATTCCCTCCGTCTGATTTGATTGTCTGATTGTTTTGGTAGACGTGGATGAATCACCCGGTCCAGCGGACCATGTGACTTTGTGTATATGGGCTGGCCCAGCTTTCACTGGAAATACGCAAATGGATAGATGCCGGTGCCTACAGCCTACAGGTAGAATGTGTGTAATTTTAATGTACTTTTAGTTTTGTCCTTTTTGTTGATACATCAATTGTTTTGTAGAATCTGTTAGAGCTGAAAAGTAACTCGTGGACGATTTCTGTTGGTTTTATCCCACCGATCTTACCAGGAACTGGTGAGTTACCAGGTGACGCTAATGCTAACGGGCTAGTGTTAGCATCACCTAAAGCTTCCATTTTGTTGTTTATTGACATGCACATTGTATTCTCTGAGTTGCTTTGAGTTATGGTATGTTGTGATGCAGGCCAGGTGCCCGGAGAGGAGCACAGACGGGGAGGACCGTAAAGGATGGCGAGCTGCAGAGCGAGGCGTGCCTAACAGGCTCTGCACACTGATCAACCCT
Organism: Oryzias melastigma; assembly: GCF_002922805.2. NCBI lineage: Eukaryota > Metazoa > Chordata > Actinopteri > Beloniformes > Adrianichthyidae > Oryzias > Oryzias melastigma. Next base: position 5,190,325 of record NC_050512.1, on the reverse strand, counting down.
TCACTTGCAATCGACTGAGACAAAGTCACTGCAATTTCCAACACCCTGTGGATCACACATCATATCATCTAAGGAACTCCAGTTCTGACTCAATGAACTGAATGAGCCTTCTTCTTTTTCTTTGTGACAATTTTCTGTTTGTTTTTTACTTCATTATATAAACCTATTGGTACCAGCAAGCCTGTCTTTGTGATTACTGTCCTCGCCTCTAGAAGACGGTCTAGTGGGTCTTCTGAAGACGCCTCAGCCCAATCCGATCCAAACAAAAGTTCTTAATCACAAAGTGCTACACAAGCATTCAGTGATCCAGGTGTTTGGCATCAAGTCATAGGCTTTCTTATAATCAATCCAGGCTGTGCACAAGTTGGTGTGTGGTCACCTGCAGTCTTACGCATGTTTGGGTCCTCTGGAATCTCTACCAATGCCCTATCTATCTATCTATCTATCTATCTATCTATCTATCTATCCATCCCACTCTCACCCACATTGGGTGGTTTTTCTCCTCTTAGCTCAGGTCCTCCACCAGAGGCCTGGGAGCTTGAGGGTCCCGCAGTATCTTAACTGTTCCTGCATTTTTCTGGACTGAGATGTCTGAGGTCTTTCCAGGGATCTGCTGTAGCCACTCCTCCAGTTTGGAGGTTATAGCCACATTAGTATTTATGTCACAAATGAACCCCCGTATAATTATTTTGTCACCCGCGGCCCCGTGCACTCTCTTCAAGCGTTCAAAGATAGCGCGGTCGCTCAGATTTTCTGCAGCCACCGATAAGTAGGTCATAGGTCGTGTGACGTCAGTACAGGAACATACAGCTAGATCCGCTAGTGTTGTGATGACTTTCTGGGCATGGAATTACTTAACATAATAGAATTTGGACTGCCGTGGATTTGGGGATTCCAACGGGATAATGGTGAATAGGAGTGTGGTATTTGGGTGCAGTAATGTGCTGAAGAAGGGGGTCTCCCTTCATGAATTTACCGTTTCAGTAAAGGAGAGGGGCGCTCCCCGGTCAGGGGGAGGCTTTGAGCCCTCCCCGGCCCTCCGGAGGAGGAACGCGGGGGGTGTACGGGCACCTGGTAAGCACGCGCCAGACGGCCAGGGTGAGGCCGCCGCGCTGAGGGGGGTTTGCTGTTCCGAGGCCCCGGCCTGGGCATGGGGGGCGCCCTGGGTTCGCCGGACGGTCGTCCTGCAGCCTGTCACAAACAGGCAGACAGCTGGTTCCACGTGCAGCAGGTTTATTAACAGTCCACAGAATAAGCAGGGTCAGACAGGCAGAGGTCATACACGGGCATGGGAGCATCCGAGAGGAACGAGAAGAGGAGTCAGAGTCCAGGCGAGGGTCAGGGGCAGGCGGCAGGCAATCAGAATAGCAGGGTCGGAGGCAGAAGGTCAGGTCCAGGAGTAAACGCTCAGAGATGCAGGCAGGGTGGCACAAACAAAGCTTCGCAGGGAGTGAAGTGTGGAGCCAGACTATAAGCTGAGGAGGTGATGAGGTGATGGGGAACAGCTGAGCTGATGAGTCCAGGTGATGGCAGGTGGTGAGCTCAGAACTCTGGTGAGCGCTCCCTCTGGTGACTGGAGACGGTAGTAGCAGGTTGCTCTATGACACAGCCGAGCCCGCACGAAGGGTTTTTACTCCCTCCCGGGGCAGTGAGGCCGGCAGGGGTGGCCTCCAAGCGGGGCGCAGGAGGACCCCGCCGGCTGTCTGGAAAGAATACCCGTGCGGGGGTTGGTTGCGTGCGGGCGTGTGGCGGGGGAGCGAGCCCACCCGTCGCCGCAGCAGCAGCAGACCCTCGACCCGGGGGGGGGGAGACTCCGCTCCCCTCGGCCCTGGAGGAGGACGACAAAGGACGCTCCGCGGCAGTGGCGGCGCCTTTCCTTTTCCGGTAATGATCCTACCGCAGGTTTACTTCCTCTAAATAGTCAAGTTTGATCGTCTTCTACCCACTATCGCTGTATGAGCTTTCACCATCGTCATCCGAAGCCCCTGTATCCTCAGATGAGGAAACCTCTGGTTCAAACTGGTAGGGCTGTACACCCTCCAAACCCTGTGTCATTAAAATTTCCGTGTTTGATGAAGGCTCATCACCTTCATCCAAAGAAATATCCGCTAAATCGTGGTCTATGTCACTTCTCAAACCGTCCGCCATTGTTGTTTACACTCTGGGATCCCTGAAGTGACGTCACGCGTAGCTCCCGCCCATCACCGCCTATCGCCCAAATGTAAAGCTGTGCACGACCATAAAATGATCAATAAAATCGCGCTGGATCATTTTAAGTGAATATTTTTATCAGATTCGTTTTCCAAGTTCCATTGACTTTCTAAATTTAAAAAAAAAAAATTGCCACTGCACGAGGCCTTTAAATAATCTTGTACCTCTTGGATCTGCTAAGAAAAAACACAGGTCCTGGCAGTCTGTCTGTGGCTAATTTACCCATACATAAAGAATCCAATACTCGTCTTACTTTGTGGAAAAAGATGTAAAAAAAAAAAAAAAAAAAATAGTGTAATGCCCACCCAAAGTGTTTTCAGAGATGTTAGCAGATTTAATAGATTTGCGAGAAAATGGAGTAACTGCGGGTGAATAAATTGCCAATGGGGGCCTTTATTGCATTGCCAGAATAATTTGGGGTCACAGCATTGATGGATTTAATGAAAATTTGAGTTGTTGCCAGTTACTGTGAAATAACACTTGATGAGTTTCATGGTGATAATCCCAATGTTTGTGGTCCACAGCACACTCCTAAAAGTTACAACTCTGCTGTGGATCTTCAAACAGAAGAAATGCAAGACACCAGAGGAATAAAGGTAAATTCCTTATTTAACTCAATTTAACCCTTTAAGTGTCTGACACCGTGGACTAAAACCTTGTTTAGACCATGATATTTTTGAAGGGCGTGTTATCCTCTTATCTTAATCTTTACTGGAAATAGATTATTGAGAAAAAAAAAAACTATTTATTTTCCCAGTTTAAGTAGAAGGGATCAGATTCTCTTTCAAAACCAGTGTTAATTTTGTAGACAAAACATTTTCGTCATCGTCTTTTGCAGTCTCGTGGGGTAGAAACAGATGAAGATGCTGATTTGTTAACAGTTCTGAGGCCAATTCAAGCCAGATAAATTGTTGTTGCTTGGAAGCTGAAATTCAAGTTTAATATATTGAGAAAAAAAAAAAAAACTTTCCTAAAGCAAAGGTGGGCTTGTGAATTAAACTTATGGTAAATCATGTTCCTTTTAAAGGTCGAACTCTGGAAAATCGTAGGTCTTCCAAGTCTGCTGAACCTGTGCAACCAATGGTGACTTTCACCCTGAAGTTCCCCCTCAGCTTCTTCCAGTAGCTGCCAGAGTCCTGAGGTTGGGTGACAACCTTTGTGATTTCATGGGACAAGTTCCCAATTAAGAAGAGAGATGATCCAGATTGTTGCTAATAAGATGATGCACAGAAGATCTCGCATTAGCAAAAGGAATTCTACTGAAGTTGCTAAACAGACAGCGACAAAGTATCCTAGTTCCTTGCAAGATGTGATTGAAGGAGATGTAACTGGAGCGGGTATCATTCTTTGGTCAAACAGTTACACAACAGGATAGAAAACATGAAGCGATCTTTTACACTAAAAATAAGAGAACGAAAGCAATTAACCGAGTCAGATACTGACCAAGTCTCTCAGAACAAAGAGCAGAAATCCAAGGCACTTATCGGTGTGCCAAATGGAATGGGAAATCTTTGCCCCTTGGAGAGACTACGGCAAGTCAACTGGAAAGAAAGAAAAGTTAAAGATAATGTTGCAGTAGTCGGGTGCAAATCCTGATGAGAGGAAATATTTAAGGGCTGTCGATGATTAGTTGACTAATCGACTACAAAAAAAATAAAATTAAAATAAAATAAAGCGTTGACACTAATTTGGTATTGTCAACACATTTTTTTTTTTTTTTTTTGCATTTTAAATGATTGTGAAACCAGCTACAAAGTCATTGTTATCGCTACCTTCAAACCATAGAAGAAGAAGACAGACACAAACTTACATGGCAGCATGACAGCCGTGAACGAGCACCTGAAATAGAAGCCTCCCGCTGCCGGCCCCTGAAACGCACTAAGCTAAGCAGCGGTGGCCGTCAGAGTCTGGACAAAAACGGAACAGCTGCACAATTGCCTTTTTTCAAGATTTTCTTTGAAACCAAGTTACACCAAGATATTGTTACTATGCTTTCATTACTGAACCCAAGCTACAGTTTAGCTGCTGTGATCACTCCCGAGGTCCAATCTTAATTACCCCAAATCCTTACGGAACAAAACACATCATTTAGACACATTTGTCAGTGATTCAAACTCCCGTTTTCTGATGGAAGTAAAGTGTGTCTTTCATTTGGGCATCAAGGTCCAAGAGTTTGGAAGGAGACTGGTGAGGAGCAGAACCCAAACTGCTGGAGGTCCAGTGTGAAATCTCTACAGTCAGTCATGATTTGAGGTGTAATGTCCAGCGCTGGTGTCGGTAAAGTTTGCTTTATTCATTCAAAACCACTGCAGCAGTTGACCAGAATGTTCTAGACAACTTCATGATTCTTTCTGCTGGGGGTCTAGATGGAGATGCAGATTTCATCTTCCAGCAGGACCTGGCCCCTGCCCATCCTGCTAGAAGCTCCAAGACTTGGTTTGATGCCCATGCCATAACAGTGCATAACCGGCCAGCAAATTTGCAGGCAAAAATTTGAAGTTGGATTAAGATAAAAATGAAGGACACTGGACCATAAAGCAGAGAGCTGAAGACAAACATCAAGAAAATCTGGGCTTCTAGAAGTCTTACCACATCTCAAGATGACTGCATCAATGCCACGATACATCAATACAGTTAGTAAGGCATGGGAATGTCCAACCAATTAATGAAGATGATATCATTTTGAAAATACTTTATTTAGACCATTTCTTTTGTTCATAATCTGACGTTTTCTTATTTGAAAAAGAAATAAGATGTAGATTGTGATTTTCCCCAAAGTATTCAAATTTTCTGAAATCCTGTTTATGTGTTGTTCTGAGCTGGAACCCCAATTTATGTAAAAATAAACAAACACTTGAAATCAATGGAACAGTGGACCCTAAACCTTTCATTTTTTATTTAATTATGAAAATGAAAACACTTTTCCATAACCTTCATTTTTGGGGGAAAGGGTCTGTATACAGTATCTACTCTACCCTTTGCTTTGATAAAAGTAACAAAATGTTCCTTCTCCAGAGAAACACTTTTGCAAGTCTTCAAAACATGAATGAAATATGAGGGTAGAGTTAAAAAGTGTCTGGTTGTTTGCCTCTGTTTTGCTCGGTGATGAACCACCTACCTGTCCAGTGCTACAAAGCAGACGCTGCTTTTTCTCTGCACATAAAGTACTAAGCTCTAGCTGATCTCTTCCCCTTAGTGAAGAAAGCAATGACCAAACATGACTCAGTAAACAAGATTTAGAAAAAATATATATATATATGCATAGTCAAAACTAAATGAATGTATGAATTATAAAGACACCAAATATTTAAGCTTAGATTTCTAGTTTCATCCAGTTTCCTATGGATGGAACATTAAAGGACACTCAACATATAAAAAGTTAGAGATACTGTTTTTCTCCTTCTCCTATTTAGTATAAAAATTTGAATGAAACAGAAGTTCCATCCAGATGAGCAGAATCACCAAATTTTATTACTTGGAAATGTATTAACCCTAAAATTAAAACTATAATAAATATATCCCCAAATAGCAAGCATTGACCATGCCATGCCACCATTTGTTCCAATGACAGCAACATCTCATGCTCCTCATTAGTCTCTTGATGTTGTTCTGAGGCAATGCATTCCACTCCTCCACAAACGCGTCAAGAAGTTCTGCCAGGCCATTTACGGGTTGGGGTACAATCATCTAGTCTCTGCTTCTGCTGGTCCTAGATGTCCTCTATGAAATTCAGGTAAGGGGATATTAAATGCCAAATCATATGAGACACTTCCACTTCCTGAGGTCCAGCTGTGATAGTTCTAGAACCACGTGGTAGAGCGTTATCATCAATGAGCAGAAAGTTGGGGGTGTGCTGGTGGAAATGGAGGATGACGGTGGTTTCATGATGTCTCTTGAGGTAAGAACCTGTAGGTAATGGAACATCAACGACGACCACATCAGTTTTGCTCTGACTGGTGATATCTGTCCAGACTGTAAAACTTCATCCATTAAAGTCAACCCGAGGGACCATATTGACCTTGGCGTATTGCTAATGTCCCCTTCTCCAGCAAAGCTGACAATAATTACTTCTGCTCAAGGTGACACCACATTCATGTTGGTGTCTTGGTGTCAGTGGAACCACGTGCAATGGTTGTCTGGGATTTGAGTCAAAGCGGTGGAATCGGTTGCAAATGGCTTGTCAGGAAACTCTTGTACCCCTCACATCTGGTAAACAGGCCTGCAGCTTTGTGACGTTTGCAAAACGATGTCTTAGTGAATAGGTCCTTAGATACTGGACATAGTTGTTGTCTGTCACTAGTGGGACTCCACTCCTGGGTCTGTCATAAATTCCACCAGTAGTTATGAGTCTTGATCAAAGTCTGCTGATGACACTTGGAAACTCATCAAGTTCACCGGCAACATCCGACTGTCTACTACCAACTAAAAGACGCCCTAAGACCAGGTGGTGCTGTTCGTCTCTCAATTAATGTTCTGTGTTCATGACTGAATGATGAACTTGGAATGACTTAGTTTTTGCCCCTAAAAGGAAGGCATAGTGAGACCATTATGTGGAAAACACAAAAGAAGCATTTCCTTTAGAGTTGAACAAATAATGTGTACACAACATCCACTGTTTTTCCAATATCCTTAACTTATTGTGACCAGTGTTAATTCAAAACATGACCAACAGAATCAACAAAAAGGATAAAAGAACCAGAGGACCTGACAAGACTAAACTTAAAACCACACACTTAAATACCCTGAGGATGACTGACTTAATTGAAAACAGCTGTGGATAATTATCAAATGAAACCATGTGAGTCTTGGAGGGAAAACATAATCTGAAAACAGAACATGAATCAAGTTTATCATTAGCCAATATTAAAACAGTAGTCCAGAAAAGAGACCAGATGGACCCCATCTGGCAATTAAACTAAAAGAAGAAGAGGAACAGACTCATTTTTTTTAATTGGAGTCCAGCAAACATACAGCCTATAGGCGATAGTGATCATTGTGACTTTTCTCTGAGTTCCAGTAGGTAATGAAATATGTAGTCTATTCTTGGGTATCCCAGTGGTAGTCATTCCTAAAGACAAAATATCAATTTTCTTCTTGGTTTTATTTATTCATTTACAGAATGCACAGGATTAGATTCAAAATAAAGTTGCTTGCTGTGACACAATCTAATCAATCAAAAGTGTGACATGATATTTGTGCAGCGATGCCATGCGTCATATTATATCATATGTAATGTTAGGGAAAAGTACTTCTAAAGTGAAAGTAATATTTTTTAAGGAACAAAATGAAAATATGCATATATATTTGCTGAATATTAATGTATTGAATAAAATAACTTAATTACCCCAAATCCTCACAGAACCAATTTGTTTACTTTACCCAATGAAGAACATCTGCTAAGAGTTTGGCTAATTTTAGAAAGAGATGAGACAAAATGCAATGATATGCACATGTATGGAGCTCTTACAAGTCCTTTTACACTATTTTGTATCTACCCATTAGCACCCCTAATGCTCTCCAACACTCACAAGACATTGGGAGAGCTCAATGAGGCCGAAAACAGTCTGAGAAACTTTTCAAAGCAGACTTGACTGTTATAGTGGGGCCACCAACACGACGCTGCAGCGTTTTGGGTTATCTGGAGGCTATTTCCTTGACATTTACAAACAATGGCAGAAGTTGAAGGCGGCAGGCAAAAGTTTTGGAACTCTCTAGTTTTAGACCCTTAGTAACGTAGTCTTGATATCTTATGAACAACACCGCCCTTAAAATGAGTTTCTTGAGTTTTAAATCATCTTATTTATTTTATCTATCCAGTCTGATCCACATCATCACGCCGTCCCGCCGCATCAGATCCTCATCATCCATTTATCTGACTATTCCCCTCCATCGCCTCAGCACCATGGGGGGCAGAGCTTTCAGCTGCTCTGCCCCCAAACTCTGGAACTCTCAGTAACACTCACCTCCACTTTCATTTTTAACTTATGTTGACTTGCACTTTATTTTAAACAATTATGTGTTTTACTTGTTCTTACATGTGCTTTTACATTGTAAAGTGTCCTTGGGAGCCCGGAAAGGCGCTTCAAATAAAATGAATTATTATTAATTATTATTATTTTGTGTTTTATTTTATTACTTACCCCCCCCCCGCCCAAAAAAAAATAAAAATCAAAATAATAATAAATAAATCAATAAACAAACATGCCTGATACTTTTATAGTATATCTAACGTCTGGTTGAAGTTTGTGAAGGCAGCAGTTCTAAGATGAGACATGTAATAAAAAAAGTGCATTATTCTTGTGTTAAATAGAACAGAATGTGTTAAATAGAGAAGAATTTCAGCTAAAATAAAAGTAAAGTTGTGTATATCTGTGGTGAGACCAGCCATGCATGTTGTTTGGACTAGAAACAGTGGGACTGAAGAAAAGACAGGAAGAAGAGCTGGAGGTAGCAGAGATGAAGATGCTGAGGTTCTCTTTGGGAGTGACCAGGAGTGATAGGATCAGGAATGAATACATCAGAGGGACAGCACATGTTAGAGGTTTTGGAGAGAAAGTCAGAGAGGCCAGACTGAGATGGTTTGGACATGTTCAGAGGAGAGACAGTGAATATATTGGTAGAAGGATGCTGAGTCTAGAGCTGCCAGGAAAGAGGTCTAGAGGAAGACCAAAGAGGAGGTTTATGGATGCAGTGAATGAAGACATGAAGGTGGCTGGTGTTAGAGTGGAGGATGCTGAAGACAGGCTTAGATGGAGGAAACTGATTTGCTGTGGCGACTCATGAAGGGAAGAGAAGAAGTTCTTGTGTTAGATATATCAAAATTGCTTTATTTTCTGTCCATACAAAACATAATGAATGCATGAAATGATTGAGGAAGTTGTACATGACCCAAATTAGATTTGTATTACAGAAGTTGTGGCAGTTTATTTTTACTTAGAGGCATTTCTTATTCATAGTTTAGTATTCACCAAGTTTTATCTATGGAATAGAAATTTAGTTTTTTTCAGTCTGTAACTTCTTTATTCCTTTTCTTTTTATAAACACTCTTCTATTGCCCTGAGCTTTCCCTTTATCTGTCTGTCAATCAAAGAAAAAACAATCTAATTAAAATGTTTGTCTGCCTTTTCTCTCAGGCAACTTTAAACCATATGCTTCAAACTCACAGAATCTGAGTTTATCTGCCAGCCCCAAAACACACAGGAGAAACAAAAATCTAAATAAGAAATAAAAATATATCCATTTATCAACATGTACAAACAAGCCTGGAAGAGAAGAGCTACAGGCATGTAAACAACAAACAAATCTCACACAGATGCATCTACAAAGCTCACATTTTGGGGAAAAATGAACAACAGTAGATGAAATTACGTTCAAATGAAAGCAAACAATAATTTTGTATATGTTTACTATGGACTAATTATAAGTGAATATGAGCTCTATGGGAAATTCAACAACAAAACAGTGTAATGCAATAGAATGTATCTATAATTAATGTGATACTAAACGTTCACAGATCTAATGATGGTTAAACATGAGAACAAGACATTGTAAAACATGTGGGATCAGTGGTGACCAAAGATTCAGTTTTTGTAAGACGTTAGTATTACAACAAAGTGATCTAAGTTTAGGAATCATGCAATTTATGCCTTCCGGTTTGTAAACTCTCAATTCAGTTATATGCCATATTATGTCCAAATAAAACTTAAAATCCACTATAAGAATAAAACTTTGTCTCCCAAGGATATAGTTTTAAAAGCTAAATAAATGCCTGACTTTTCCGCACTAAACAGAATATCTGAATTATTTTTAAAAACGACCAGGGAGCTAAATTTAAGATGCACATAAGTCACAATGTTCAAACTATCACTGATATTTTAAACTGTAACAGGATTCTACAAACGTGTGAAGAATATTGCCACTGCTGCTTTTCTCAAGTGTGAAATTGCTGTAAGATTGTAAATGAGTTGCAAAATAACTTCTCTGTGTATGCAGTTTATAAGTGGTCTTTGTAAATATCATCATCAGCAGAACAACATAAAAGAGATGAACTACAGTACTTTAGTCAGTTTCTCAAAGAAGTAAAGCAAAATATGGGAAAAATAGGAAATTTCAAATTTCTTTAGAAATAGAAAACAATTGTCAAAACAGGGATGCTTTAACAAAAGCTGTACATTTAACATTATCTGACTTGTCCAGAACATAGCTGGTGTTATAGGAATTCCAACGTTATTGCTGAATATTACAGACCAGCACTGTATTTGGAAAACAGCTGGATGCACACCTAGGTTACAGAAACCTTTCCTTTATGGGGCTGGCTAAAAATGTCTGCATCGGTTGCTTAACAAAATCAAAATTGTCTTGTTAGGTGTAACTGATTAAATTAAATTACATTTTCTATTATATTAACTCAATTTAACTAAGTTCTGTTTAGCATTTTAGACTTCCTTAAAACAACTTCTGTGCTTCACTTCCTGCTTCAAATACCTATACTTGGCTTCAAATCGGATAATAGAGTAAGCATTCGCTGTATCATTTTAGGGTAATGTTCAAGAAAGTGATGCCCAGTCAACAACCTGGTGCCAGGAAAATGCTCTTGGTACTGATGTTTATGCTCAATTATTTTACTCTCAAGATAGGAGATGCATTGGCTGTTGCACCGGAGCAGCAGCCAACCCAATAACATCTTGTAGATTCATTATTACCTGCCAGGCTGGCTCATGGGAGGAATCTTAAACTCCAGTTTCCATGGGTATTGTCTCCAATAATTTTCTAATGGGAAATATTTTGTGGCACAACATGCAGCTTGCTTTGTCAGACCATTTATATGGGAAAGCTAATATACTGTAGCTTGGTTCAAGTAATGTAAACAACTGTTGTGACATAGGTCACCAAGCAGTAAGCCAACTCAACAGTCATAATACCTCAAATGCACCAGGAAAACCTTGGACAACGCGAAAAATTTGACAGATATTTGTTTAAGACCCACTCACATTTAACTCGAAACTAATGGGAACGATTTGATTCTTCCTCAGATATATCATAGGTATAGAAATTGATTAATCGATTAGTCATTACAACCCTATTGCTAACAGTCACATTTAGTATCTCATGTTTTTTACAAGTACAGTGTCACAGGAGAGTATCAGATAAAACATAGCGTTAAAACACACACACTGCATGAATATTTCATAGCCTGACTAATCGATGGCATTTTATTCATGTAAAATTTAGCCAACAAAAGCTAGCACTAAACAGGCCATTAGCATTAATGTTTACTTTTTCATCTCATCAAGAGCTGTTCCATTTTT
>NC_050512.1:5171763-5178765 GCF_002922805.2 Oryzias melastigma | reverse complement strand
CTTACAACCAGTTAACTGCAGTAGAACAAGAACCAAACACACAAAGAGTTGTATTTTTTCCTTCTATCTGAGAAGTTATTCTAAGTAGAGTTCAGTAGTTAAGAGAATGTAGGGCCAACTAAAAAAATTTCAGACAGCAAATTTTATTTAAAGTAAACATGAAAGAGATGAGTAGACTGAACATATATTCGAATCAAAATGTTTCTATAAGACTCGTGTTTAAAAAAGGGACATAAATAAATTTAATTCAACTTTTTTTGTTTATATAGCCCAACATAACAAAACAATTGTCTCATTGGGCTTATACCAGTGATTGTACAAAAGCAGAAAGTCGGTCATAAGATATAAACAATAGCTGGTTTCTAAACTAAACAGAGTAAACTAAAATGGTTATCCCTGCCCTTAGACCCTCCTCTCGGGTAAGGAAGAACCTCTTAAAACAACGGATTCTAGGAAAGAAAGACGAAACCTTAGGGATGTCCACATGAAGGAGAGCTCCTCTCCCAAGACGGACAGGCGATTTACCAGGACTGTTAAAGAAGTATTAGCCTATGTAACTGTACAACTCCATATTTGAATAGTGTTCATCCTGATAGAACTAGAGGACAGGTGGGGGCACGGCCCACAGTGAAAACGAGCCAGAGGCGCGGTCCACGGCCAAAAACCAGGAATCTCTCCCACTCTGAGATGCGAGATGACGATTCAGAGGTAAGGTCCGCGGCCTTGAGTCGTACCTTTAAATAGCTTTTTTTTTTAAATGAACAACCATTTTTTTTCAGTGAGGGTATCTTTTATTAATCAATACCACTACTGAGAAAAATAGCAAACTATCTGAAATTAGTTTCACTTGAGTGTTTTTTGAGTGATTTTGGAACTGATCTAATGGTTCTTTGGTAGTAAAGTTGTTTGGTGAAAAAAAAAAAGTGAGTTTCATTAGTAACAATAGGCTGTAAAATACATCCGTTCATCCATCTTTGGAACCCACTGAATCCCTTTCAGCTCCTGGAGCCAAAACAGCTACTGAAAGGTAAAGGTAGGGAACCCCCTGAACAGATTGACAGTTTGTTGGGGGCCACACATGCACATTGGCAGACACACCTAGAAGTAATTTAGTTAGACCAATTAATCCATGAAGGGTGTTTGTTGGGCTGTGGGAGGGAGAAGGAGCGCCTGGAGAGAACCCACTTACGCATGGAGAGAACTAACAAATTCCACATAGAAAGGTCCCAGTCAGAATATGAACTAGGGCCTTCTTGCTTTGGTGAGAGTGCTAACCACTACACCACCATGCAGCCTGGCTGTAAAATGCCCTCTATATTATTATGACAGCAGAGGCTATACTTGTTCACACATTTTATCTACAGTGGTCATGTTTCAGTTAAATACATTAATACATTGCATGCATGGTGCTTGACAATCTATAAGAATTAGGATATTATAAAACTTTTGTTTTTACCCATTTCAGAAGGTGTAACTCACTCAGCAGGGGTGGAGGTCTACTGGCTGCTGTGATTGGCTACTCTGGAGGGAGGAGATGTCTAAAGCATTGCGAGTCCTCTGATGCCCACTCAACATGACTGGAAACTGTTTATCTGTTCTAGTGGCTGGGCTAGGAGTACCTGTGTCACCTAATTCAGTACAGCCATGAGGTGAGCTTGAGATAGCAAAGAACTATCATTAACAACAAAGGTCCATGTACATATCTGGCACATAAAACAAGAAAATCTGGAAAGAAATCTCATTATACCTTATAAAAATGAAACATTATAGAAAAACAACCAAACAAGTTATTTTTTTTCTATTGTACACATAATTTCACGCAGTATTCTATATAGTTGTCAGGGCCACCTACCTAGCTAAACATTGGATCCTGCACACCTGCTCAGCATCTTATAAGGACATCGACACCCACCTGCCAATGGTGGTTCGTTTGTTCCACTCTGGCAGACTACACTGACCTAAAGGTACTGCCAAGCCACGTTTGACCTTAGACTTGTTGCCTCTTGCTTTCTACCATCTGTAACCCTTGTGTTATCCTAGTCTTGTTTACCTTAAAAGTGGGGTCATCTGGACCCCACAAGACAGCGCACTGAACTTCTTTTTTCAAAGATTTTTTATCTTCACTAGTGTCCACGGCAGACATGAAATCCTGTCCATCTTTGTCCACCTTTGTCATGGGAGGGATCCCACATCAATATAAGGGTGGGGGTCATCTGGACCCCATGGGAACACAAGGGCTAACATCTACTGTTTTTTCATCAAGGATCATCAGGATTTCCCATCGTGATGCCATTGACCTACAGCCATCCAAAGAACCGCTATCCAGAACTTCTGTTCATCTCTTCCTACATCACAATAAACCACCTACACTCTAACTCACCGTTGTACTGCATTTTGGGTTCACTACTACCAGTCCCTTAACAATAGTCCTATGCTAAATAAATCTAATAACACGCTGTTAGTTTACAATGCAATTAGATGACTATTATTTTCAAAACCATTTGTTAAATACAGACACAGTCATTAAATAACTACATGGGGTTAAGGTGCTCCACACTAACAACAATCAGACACTAGTTTGCTCACTGTAAAGTTTGGAGTTTGTTGTTCATTATAACATTATGACATCCTCAAATCTAGCTTATTCTAAACTCAACGTCTCTCACTTAAAAAAATTACACCATTTCAACCAAATGGTCCTGCACAGAATCAAACTTCAGATCGTGGACCACAGTTTGAAGCTTCTCTCTGGAAGGAATTCTGCAAGCTTCTTAGGATCAAGATCAGTCTGAGCTTGCATTGGATCCCCCCCAAGCCAGGTAGAACCTTTTAACTAAACTTTGGTGACTACTTTATGGGCTATGTGTACCAACTAAAACAGTACTTGGTCTTCTCAGTTTCCATGTTATTATTCTTATATCTTTTAAATTAACTCCAGATTATTTGTTTTTCCTTTCCAGGAAAGGATGCCAATGGTTACCAAATCCCATTTCACCTTCCTTCATTAGGACCACATGGACCAACCATGTCATTTGTCTTTTAAAAAGACTTTGTGTAATAGTTAGGTTCTTGTGTTTGCTCCATTTATTTGTGTTCCATTTATTTTAGTTCTTCTGTATTTCAATATATTTTGTATTATACTGGCACACTGTTCCAAGAGTTTTGTTTTTCTTTAGATTTCTAGTTGTATTTGTCTAGTCCTTCTGACGATGCTTGTGGTGACGTTTTGCTAATAAAGTGTTTCTTTGAACTTTATACCCTTTTGGTTCAAGTCATTCCAGCTCATGGGCTCCCTCTTGTCTGCAACCCATAACAAATGAAATATTTTAATCATTACCAAGCACTAAATTAAACAGCAGCTTCTGAGGCAGAGGCTTAGTTCTATCAGCTCTCTGTGAGAATGGCTCCCACAATGAGAGACTTGAGGGGAATAGAGGTTAATGTGCGATATCAGCTCTTAACTTGTGCTGTTTACTATCTCATTGACTTGAATTTTTGCTTTGAGTCAATGCTTTGATTCGCTCAAGGCTGTTTGGCTCTTAGGAAAACAAATTACATATGAATGAAATGTACCCATAAATCAGTATATGCATGCAGGCAGCATTTTTCATTCTCTGTTCCATAGTTTCATATTCCAGCCTCCACAACTGGATAAAAAAAGACTGAAGAGTTGTCTGGCCTCTAAGTTAAAGGGTAACCAAACCCTAAATCAACTTTTTTTTTTTTTGACTGTTGACCTCTATAAATGGAGCTTTAAAAGTGCTTTCTGTTGATTACCAAATTTTTGACAAATTGAAATAAACGTTTTTCATTCTTGAAATTATAGTCAAAACTCCCGTGTGCTGCCCCCTGCAGCGCTTGAACATACATAACAACAGCGGTTTTATACCTTTAAAAACGTCATGCTACAACAAAAAGTCATTACTTTCATTTAAATGTAAATGTCTGTGGTTCAGAGCGCATCCACGAGAAGAAAAGCGCTTCTCAGAGCGACATGGTTTAGCTGACTATGTGGGATCTTGAGAAAGATCCTCGGCTTCTTTACAACCAAAATGATGACATGGTACTTTATGTTGGAATCAGGCTCATTTCACCTCTAGTGCAACAACCTGCAGTTATACTTAATAAACCATCTGGAGAAGTGAGCACATTAGTTTCCACAGGTGCCTTGTACATTTAAGGATTAGTTTGACGTTTTTCTTTTTTTGTTTGTTTGTTTTTTTAATCAATAAAGACCCACTTCAATGAAATGTTTGTGTGTGTGTGTGCGTGTGCGTGTTTTTAGCATGTTTTGTGTCTTTGTTCGCATGATGCAGGACATATATAAAGAAAATTAAAATCAAAACTGTATTTCTGAGTATTTATTTATTTAAATTGTGGTAAATCAGGAGCAAAAAAAAAAAAATCTTTAGAAAAAGTCTGTAGCTGTGATGCAAACACAACAGTTTGTAGGCCAGAAGCTCCTGCTCTGCTCCATTCTAATTTTTCCATTTGCAGATAAAAAAGATCCATATTTGTAATTTCTAGAAATTCGAATGAATAACTGCCGTTCTGCAGAAACTATATCCCAGAAAACAACAGTGTTTTTTTGGCTGTAAATGGCATCATCATTATTAAAAGAACACTATGAACGCTTTGATAACAGCTGTATTCAGTGTCCACTGCCAATTCAGTACCAAATGTTCTTCATCCATGACTTTGGACTGAGCTTCCCCTAGCATTGTGGCCTTTAAAACTCTTCCTAGGGCATTTTTAAAATTCATGTTTTTTTTTTTTTTTGCTTGATTTTATTTTTACTAATGGTGTAATCAATTTTAACGAACCTTGCTTGTTTTATTTAGTTTTACTATTTAGTTTTTCATTTTCTAAATACCTATCATCCATTTTTTGACTCTGTATTTTATTTGTAATATTTTTATGCATTTCTGAAGACTTTTTGTAAACCTGTTCTGTTGTGATTAAAGGTCAAATTCTGGTTAAAGATAAAATCTCTTTCCTTTTATGCTCCCAAAGCTTTTTCATCCATGTAAAATCACTTAAATTGAATTTTGTACATGAGCTCTATAGTAAGCAAAAAAAAAAAAAAGTTATATTTTTCACTGCATTTAAAAAAAAGTAGAAATTCAAAACCTGGATAAAACAAAGCAAAACTGTAAGCAAAAATGAAGACCAGTGGAGGAAAAAAAAATAATAACACGTTAAATATTTCCATATGTGATCTCTTCATTCATTCATCTTCTTAACCGCTTTGTCCCTTTCGGGAGCAGCGCTAACCCGGCTGCTGATGGGCGAAGGCGGGGTACATCCTGGACAGGTCGCCAGTCCGTCGCAGGGCCTCAATCACACACATTCACTCTCACATTCACACCTAGGGGCAATTTAGAGACACCAATTAACCTATGAAGCATGTTTTTGGACGGTGGGAGGAAGCCGGAGTCCCCGGTGAAAACCCACGCATGCACGGGGAGAACATGCAAACTCCACACAGAAAGGTCCCAGCCGGGAGTCGAACCGGGGCCTTCTCGCTGTGAGGCAAGAGCGCTAACCATTGCGCCACCGTGCAGCCCTTGACCTCTTCAAATATTTCTATTAAGTTTCAAGACTTATACTGTAGTTTTTATTAGATACATACTGCTATGCAGGGACTTTTACAGTATGTATGTACTAATTTATTCTTTGTCCTGTCCAGCAATTGGGCAAACAGATTTGATTCTCAAACTGTTGGCAATCAATAAGTTGTAAAAACAAACCTTTATTTATATGGATTTTTTTCATTTTGCTTTAGTGTGCTCATGATAAAAATACTCGCAATATTACAGCTATTCTTAACAAACATACAGAAACATATGTTTCTTTGCGTACATTTTTTGCACAATTGCTGCAATCCCACAAAAACCTTGGGGTTGCAGCCTATGATTTGCTGCATGCACAAAAACCCTGCCACAAAAACTCTCATATCCACACATAACCACCCACAGATGACAGAAAAGGCCTCGGTCCTTGATTGTAAGGCCTTGAAGAAGCAGGAAGGTTCCATTAGCCAAAGCAGCCGAGCATGGCCACTGCTTGCTCATCAGTATCTGCAGCCTTATCTACTCAGAGGTCTGAAGCAGGAAAAGAGGGGAGAGACGAGGACTGTACAGAATCAAAGAAAGAGAGTCTGTGAAGGGAGAAAAAGACAGGGTGAAGGCAGTGAAACGAGAGATGGAAATAAATCAGTGTCACTTCACGTATCACAGTTTATTTGGTCAGCACATGATTAGTCAGCATGTATGGTGCAAAAGAGCTGAGGGACCGATATGTTTTCCATTAAGGTAGTGGATTAATGTGTGAATGTGATCTACAAAGGCCTAAATGGCATATCATTCCACAGTTACTCACCATATTGTTAACAATATATCATTGCAACTGTACTCCGATTGAAATCAAACTAGACATGTACTCAGAACAATTACTCACAGCACTGTGGGGCTTATTCTGGGGATGTTCATCACGCTGGAGTTGATTAAGTTAGAGAATGTGTTTGTCTCATTGTTTCTCCATCTGCCTCTAAAACAATTAGACACATGTCTTGGTTTCCTCTCCTCTCCTGTCTTGTATTCTCCACCCTCTTCTCTTGTGTGTGCTTTCCTCCTGGGAGCTAGCTTCTCTACCTCCCTCCTCGTTTCGCTCCCTCTCCTTCTGTCTTTAATTCCCCGCTTGTCTGAGAAAAGTGCTGATGAACAATTAAACACGGTCCTTCCCCAGGGAGACAAGGTCACTCCTGCATGTGTGGCTGAGCTGTGTGTGTGTGTGTGTAGATTGTAAGGGTAATAAATGCAGTAAATATGGGGGAGTGATAAAAATGTGAAAATACTTGGCAGATGTCCATTTATACAGCATGCATAAGGTAAAAAGAAGGAGAAGGCTTTACAGCTTTTAACACCTTAATGCATCAGCGAGATGGTTTTTGACATAAACATCTACCAAGCAGTTTAAGAAAAAAACAGAAACAAAACTGGT
>NC_050512.1:5166806-5171469 GCF_002922805.2 Oryzias melastigma | reverse complement strand
CCATGCTCTCCACCTTTTTTTCTTTTAATTTAAATGGCAAGTATGACCTCACCGATTTCACAAAATGAAAATCTAATCAATACGATGTCCATTTATGAATCCACTGTGCTTTGATGAGGAAAATATTAGTGTTTTTAAAATATATATATATATTTTTTTTCAAAATTGATTAACTGCAGTGCATTGTGGTCTATATTCGCCAATCTATTTTGCATCGATGCACTCTGGTTTTTTGCAACTACTTCTGGGAAGTTTCTATGGCTCTCAATTTTGAAATTGTAGATTTAGACGCCGTCCTGGTGCAGTGGGAGGGTGGTCGACTCCTCATCAGAAGGTTGTGGAATCGATTCCCACTTTGCCCGCCCATGTGTTGAAGTGTCCTTGGGCAAGACACTGAACCCCAAATTGCCTCTAGTGGAAGGTTGGCACCAGTGTTCAACAGCGGGGCCATGTGAATGTGTGTGAATGGGTCTGTTACTGTAAAGCGTTTTGGGCTTTCAAGGAAGGTAGAAAAGTGCCATACATGTATGCAACATTACAAAATGATGAACGCACTATGTAGTGCACTTTATTGCGCAGCGATGGGCAACTCCAGGCCTTGAGGGCCGCAGTGTCTGCATGTTTTCCAGATATCCAAGCCCTACTCATGACTGATTACCTGGTTCAGGTGTGCCCAGCCAATTAGAACATGCCAGAGCAGGGTATGTTAGAAACTATAGAGATATAGTGAGTAGTGAAGGAATTCGGACATAGCGGTAGTTTTCAGTTAGTTGTTGTCAGATGATCTGCTTTGGTTTGTCACTCTGTTGTTGCTCACTTGGTTAAGTTTATTCATTAAATCCTTGAGTTTTTGACACCAACCATGGTCTTCAGCATTTTGGGTCCAGTTCAGTACATATGCAGGTTAATCAATGAAAGCGTTGTACATAGAATTAAATGTACCAGATGAATTACTTCTGAACCATAAACAGATTATTGATGTCAGAGAATTTGATCTGCTTTGAAGGCCCCTCTTCTGTTTCACCCATCATTGAAAAACTCAAGCCACCAGAATTACTGTTTTGTTTTGGCCATAAAGGTCCAGAAAAAAATAAAGTTAAAATTGGCCAAATCACATCATATCAAATCAATTGTATTTGTGTCAACTGCACCTGGGTTCATTCCATGGCTGTGCATTCAAACATTGACTGTATACAGAACTGGACTGAGCACCACCCTTACATTTATAATATGAGGTACCGCTGGTTCCAAGAAGCCAAAATCCCATAGGCTTTGATTAAAAAAATATATACCACTATTACTCAGTAATTCTATTTGGCAGTTATAGGAGTAGCTAGACACTTTTTTATTAACTTATTTTTGCTGATCCAATTTTTTCTTCATAATATTTTTTGTCCTTATTGCAAATCATTTAAGTTACAAACTGGCCAATCAGTTGCCTATCACCAGAATGTGGTGCCCACCATCATCCCCTTGATTGACAGATTCTCCCAAGCCAGCTTTTAATGGAAGGGTTGCGAATTTTGAACAAACTTACTCCCTATTGGTTACAGTAGTTGCCATAGAAAGGTTAACTCAGACCAACTCTGACCATTGTAGTCTGGCTCCAAAATGGCGACGTCCATATCGCAGAAAAATTGTTTGTAAATTGGCTTCATTTCACTGGAGCCAGAAGTCGGGGATTTTCTATAGATGGCATCACACAAGCTCAGTCCTGTTCTTTTATACAGTCAATGAATCAACTTTTCCATTTTTTTTTTAAATCAAAAATATTATTAAGAATTTTTGGTAACACTTTATAATAAGATTCCTTAACAAGCTTTGTTAACACATTAATAAGCATTATTAATGTTCTTATAAGGTGTTAGTAAGACATTTATTGGTGTAATAAGCCTAATAAGGCTTATTAAATTCCTAAGTTAACACATTTACAAGCATTATTAATGTGTTAATATGATGCTTATTGTTACATTTATTACCATCGTACGTGGAACAAATAAGTGTTAACAAGCTTAATAAGAATTATTAACAAAACTTGTTAACAGATTAGTAAGCCTTATTAATGTGTACAGTTCTTGTAAGACATTTAATAGCATTATAGATGTCTCACACTGACTTATGTGTTAGTAAGCTTGATAAGAACCCTTAATAAACTAAAGGATTAATTTACTGCATTAATAATGTGTTAAATGCTAGTAAAATATTTATTAGCATTATAGGTGTCTGGCAAATACCTGATAGTGTTAATATTGACTACTCAGACCATTGTCTACAAAGACCATATTAGTGAACTGGTAGTAAGCTTTATAAATGTGTTAATAAACTTTGTTAACCAATTATGAAATGTTTTGCAGCACCTTATCTAAAGTGTGACCAAAACCATATTAGTAAACTGGTAGTAAGCTTTACAAATGTTAACACATCAATAATGCTTGTAAATGTGTTAACTTAGAAATTTAATAAGCCTTATTGGGCTTATTACAACAATAAATGTCTTACTAACACCTTATAAGAACATTAATAATGCTTATTAATGTGTTAAGAAAGCTTGTTAAGGAATCTTATTATAAAGTGTTACCGATTTTTTTTTCAAATTTTATTGAAATGTTCTGTAAAAATGTAAATGTGTCATCAATATAGTTGTGTGTGTATTAAGTCCTACACTACTCTGCTAGTTATATCCTTTTCCACTCTCTGACAAAAATAAATAAATAAATTACCCTCTACATGAAAATTCATCCATGCTGTCAACACAATAGTGTCTGCACTATAGAGCCAAAATTTGAGTTATTCCAAACCTGCAGTGCAATCGTTTTCTGGCACTGCAAAGCTAACATCAGGCTTTTCCCTGCTGCACGCCCTTCCGGTTTGGTCATGGCATCCAGGCCTGTTCCATCTTTTCTGAATGTTTCAGGACACAGAGAAAAGAACACCCCACCCCTAACTGGACCATCTCACACTGTCACCATCACAGTCTTCTCACTGCATGCTTCATTTGAATACAAAAGTACTGCTGCTGGCAAATGTAGCTGCAATGGTATCCAAAACCTGCATATCACCAGGCCATGATCCAGGTCCGCACATGCCAGCTTGCTCTGCTTTTCAGCCTCCACAGACTTCCACTGCAATCTGTCTAATGCTCTATGTCTTGTTTTTTTCACGCACATTTCCCCTTCTTTGTGCAGATTTCCTCTAATAAAACTATACAGACTTCTCTTGACAACATTGAGTGAGTTTTTTTGTAAAATGAAGATTTTGGGGTACAATAAAACCAAATTACAAAACCACGTAGGGCCCTAATAAGCTGTTCTAGTAATTACACTCTAACTTTTGGCATGAGAGTTGTATCACTCACCAGATATACATAGCTGTAAGTCACTCACACCTCCTGGAAATCCTCCCTTGTGGCGCACCTTTGGGCTGCCTTATTGGTTTATGCCAATTAACCAGGTGCAAAGTTGTGAGTTAAGATGGTTTAATACAAACAAAAAGACTTTGTAGAGGTGTAGGTTGACTGGCAGCCTTGGTTCCACATTAACATTTAAATTGTGTATTTTATATAGAGACTTTCTCCATACAACATATGTTCTTAGCTTTTTTATCCACTGTAGTCTTTGCATTCAGAGACCTTTATTTTACAATGTGACCTTTTATTTTGCTTATTTCTCTCATCAGCCATAACACCCCCTGCAGAGATGTGGTAAATGTCAGTCTGGTTCTTTTGGTGGACTACAGCACACTATAAACTGTTAAAACATACAGTTCCATAAATGTTGCAGATATTCATGCATGGAATGTGTAGACAGAGGAGCTCAAACAGGGATTGTGGAAAAAGAAGTGTGAGTGAATTCTAAAGTGCACTGGTGTCAGTGACGGGGGGATTGAGGATTGCTGTATTGTGGTCCAACACTGTCGCAGTAAAATGCGTACATATGCCACGACTTTGCACTCTGAAATGTATAATATACGCCAAACACGCTTTTTGCGTGCATATGATATGCAATGGTAGAGAATGGGTTGCGCCGGCGTACAATATGCACGGCTTTTTAGGTCTCGTTTTGATCACGTGGTCAGAAATCCTCCGGCTCTTTTCTAAATGACGTCGTTCCTGGTTAAGGTTAGGATTACGGTTATGGTTAGGGTTAGAAAAGCAAATTGTTCGGTTGTGGGGATTTCTGTGATGCTCACGCCTCCACCAGGGGACGTGTCAAACGTGAAAAACAGACTTTAACACGTTTAGGACCGCGCGTATTATATGCACGCAAAAACCGGTTTTGGCGTATATTATACACGGTATTTCCCAAATCGTGGCATATGTACGCATTTTACTGAGACTCGGCTGTGTGGTCTGTCTTTTGGATGGCTGTGTTGCAGAAGTAGAACGGTCATCCTCTGATATGAAGGGTGCAGGTTCAATTCCTATCTTCCCTCCCCATGTGTCATGGTGTCCTTGGGCAAGACACTGAGCCCCACATTGCTCCTGCTGGTTACAGGTTGGTGCCGTATACCAGCAGAGCCGCCATCACTGTGTGAATGTGTGTGCACATTGGTGAGGGGGACTGTGACTGTAAAGCGCTTTAGACCTTAATCAACGTAGAAAAATGCTTCATGTGCTTCATCAACTTTTATTGCTATGCTCCAAACAACACTACAGGAGTGCAGG
>NC_050512.1:5153434-5166364 GCF_002922805.2 Oryzias melastigma | reverse complement strand
TTAGGATTACGGTTATGGTTAGGGTTAGAAAAGCAAATTGTTCGGTTGTGGGGATTTCTGTGATGCTCACGCCTCCACCAGGGGACGTGTCAAACGTGAAAAACAGACTTTAACACGTTTAGGACCGCGCGTATTATATGCACGCAAAAACCGGTTTTGGCGTATATTATACACGGTATTTCCCAAATCGTGGCATATGTACGCATTTTACTGAGACTCGGCTGTGTGGTCTGTCTTTTGGATGGCTGTGTTGCAGAAGTAGAACGGTCATCCTCTGATATGAAGGGTGCAGGTTCAATTCCTATCTTCCCTCCCCATGTGTCATGGTGTCCTTGGGCAAGACACTGAGCCCCACATTGCTCCTGCTGGTTACAGGTTGGTGCCGTATACCAGCAGAGCCGCCATCACTGTGTGAATGTGTGTGCACATTGGTGAGGGGGACTGTGACTGTAAAGCGCTTTAGACCTTAATCAACGTAGAAAAATGCTTCATGTGCTTCATCAACTTTTATTGCTATGCTCCAAACAACACTACAGGAGTGCAGGTCTGTCCTGCTGAGGCTCGCTAAAAATTGAACATGTGATTGTTTTGAATTCATATTGTGAAGTTTTGTAAGTCTACTTTAAGTTGCTCACATTGCTGGTGTGTGGGACACGCTTTTGTACTGTGCCCTTACACAACACTGTAGATACACTGTATTACCCACAGTATTGGCTCATCTGCCTTGACTCGCATTTGAACTGTAGTGCCATCCCATTCCTAAACCATCGAGTTCAAAATGATGGCGGTCCACCTTTTGCTGCTATTACATATTCAACTCTTCTGGAAGGCTGTCCACAAGGTTTAGAAGTGTGCCTATAGGAATGTTTGACCATTCTTCCAAAAGCTCATTGGTCAGGTCACACACTGATGGTGGTGGAGAAGGTCTGGCTCTCAGTCTCTGTTCTAATTCATCCAAAGGTGTTCTATGGGGTTCAGGTCAGGACTCTGTGCAGGCCAGTCCGGTTCATCCACAGACTCTGTCCTCCATGTCTTTGAGGACCTTGCTTTGTGTGCTGGTGCACAGTCATGTTGGAAGAGGAAGAGGCTGCTCCAAACTGTACCAACAAAGTTAGGAGCATGGAATTGTCCAAAATGTTTATGATGAAGGATTCAAAGTTCCTTTCACCCAACTCCTGAAGAACAAGCAAGTTAGATATTTTGCCTTTTATATTTGACAAATGGACATGACAGCAGGTTTTTACACCAGTCACTGAGTGTCCAAACCAAAAGTGGATGAGCCTATCGAGCACTGAGTTTCGTTGATTTTGAAACAATTGCCCACTTGTTGTGCCTAGTGCTTTTTGGGGTTGTGGTAAATTTCAAAGTGGAATTTTCATTTAATATGAATGAACTGGTTCTTATATTTTCAATAAATATATAAGTAAATGAATACAGGTTTAATATTTTGGCCTACATTTGTGTGATGCTATCAGGACAAATATGACATAAAATCCCATTTTGTGGACCTGAAATATTAGTGAACATTTTTACTAAAGAATTTCAACAAATAAAAATGCTGAACACTTTTGTGAACACATTTTTAATGGGCAGTATGGTTTCATTTTTGGTTTCTGTTACATCACCAAAGCTGTTTCTTAAACCCCTTGTTTTATTACCCCAAAGTATTTTATGCCATGGTCTAAGCTAATTTTTAAAAAGACTTAAGGACATGTTCTTTTTGTTTTTCTTTCTGTTGACAAAAGTTGTAGTTTTTTAAATGTTGCTTTGTTTTTGTCAATAGCTGGCTACATTTGTAGGTGGTCCTACTTGAATCAAGTGGTTTCTATTGCAACTTCAGTTTGGATGGGTGTTTTTCAATTGTTTCAAATCTTGGGCAACATTTTGAAAACAGTTCAAATACTTTTTCTCCTCATTTGTAACAATTAAAAAAAAAGATTTTGCCTTAAACCAAGCCCAAGTAGCTACTTCAGCTTGTCAGATGTGTCTGACAGTGACTGAATTGGTCCAAATCAATTACCTGTCCTACCCATATGTGACATGCTATGGACTTTTTTTCCCCCCATTCTGTTTAATCCCCACACCCCCTTAACCCTTTGCTTAACTCTGGTGACCACTTCAGATTGTCATATTTCAAAACTAAAGGACACATCAACTTAAAAATATTAGCATAAAAACATATGCTAACATGCTACAAGTGTGCTATTTGATGTTAAGTTTTCTTTTGTGTGTTTAAATCATTTCAGGCCAGAGCACAGTTGACAAAAAATCTAAATTGAGCATATATATATATATATATATATATATATATATATATATATATATATATATACATACATATATATCTGCCTCATGAATGTAGCTGGAGTCCTTTTACCTATCACATCGCATCACTGCCTCCTGGAGCCCATGTGTTTCATTTTAGACCTTTGAATTTATTCATCAGTCCATCCATTATTTTCCACCCAATTGAGGTTCAGGTCACAGTTTGAGTAAATTCCA
The DNA here is from genome assembly GCF_002922805.2 of Oryzias melastigma. NCBI lineage: Eukaryota > Metazoa > Chordata > Actinopteri > Beloniformes > Adrianichthyidae > Oryzias > Oryzias melastigma. The sequence goes on along the minus strand of NC_050512.1, from coordinate 5,163,862 downwards.
GAGCCTGCTCTGTCCAATCAACTTTTCCAGGTCTTTGGGAAGGACACAGAGGCATTCCCAAACCAACTGAGAGATATAATCTCCAAAAAAATCTGTAATCTGCTGCAGATCCTCATCCCGGTTGGACATGTCTGCAACATCTGATTGGGAAGACATCACAAAGTTAGGGTTTGAAACTGTTCTGCGGGTAGAAAAGTAGGGGGCTATGAAATAGAAAGGTTGGCTTACTTTATGAATATGGTGGCTGATACAGCTCACATAACTGCAAAAGGTCACAACACAAAAAAAAAAAAAAAGCAGAAGCACAACGACAAAAGCCAAAACACAATGACAAAAGCTGACAACATAACATCAAAAGCTGAAGGAGAATGATAAAAGCCAAAGCACGACGACGAAAGCCACAATAAAACGACAAAAGCTGAAGCATAACAACAAAAGCCACAATATGACGACAAAAGCCAAAGCACAATGACAAGACACAACACGACGACAAAAGCTACAACATGATGACACAAGCCACAACACAACAACAAAAGCTACAACTCGAGGACAAAAGCCACAACACAACAGATGTGAATCATAACGGAAATGAATAGCAGAGTTCTTTTTTCATTTAGTTTCAAGCTATTTGCGTGACAATAGCTTGTAACTTCGAGCATTAACCGGCTTTTGTCAGTGTGCTTCGGTTTTTGTCATAGAGTTGTGGCTTTTGTCTTTGTGCTTTGGCTTTTGTGTTTTTGTGGCTTTTGTCATTGTGCTTCAGCTTTCGTTGTCGTATTGTAGCTTTTGTGTTGTGTTTCTGCTTTAGTTGTAGTGTTGTGGCTTTTGTCTTCACAATTTTGCTTTTCTTGTCATATTTCCGCTTAAGTGGTAGTGTTGTGACTTTTTTCATTGTACTTCAGCTTTTGTCAAAGTATTGTGGCTTTTGTTGTCGTGTTATGGCTTTTGATGTTGTGCTTCAGCTTTTGTTGTCGTGTTATTGCTTTTGTCATTGTGTTTCCACTTTAGTTGTGGTGATGTGGCTTTCTTCGTTGTATTTCAGCTTTTGTCGTTGTCTTGTGGCTTTTGTTGTCGTGTTCTGTTTTTTGTTGTTGTGCTTCAGCTTTTGTTGTCGTGTTCTGGTTTTTGTTGTTGTGCTTCGGCTTTTGTCGTCATGTTATGGCTTTCTTTATTGTGTTTTGGCTTTTGTCATAGTGTTGTGGTTTTTGTTGTCGTGTTCTGTTTTTGTTGTTGGGCTTCAGCTTTTGTCGTCATGTTGTGGCTTTCTTCATTGTGCTTCTACTTTTGTCGTAGTGTTGTGGCTTTTGTTGTTGTGCTTCGGCTTTCGTTGTCATGTTGTGGCTTTTGTTTTTGTGCTTCTGGTTTTGTCGTTGTGTTGTGGCTTTGTTGTTGTGCTTTGGCTTTCGTTGTCATGTTCTGGCTTTTGTTTTTGTGCTTCTGGTTTTGTCGTCCTGTTGTGGCTGTTCTCATTGTGCTTCAGATTTTGTGGTCGTGTTGTGGCTTTGGTTAGTGTTCTTCTTCTTTTGTAGTGGTGTCATGGCTTTCATTGTTGTACTTCAGCTTTTGTCGTGTTGCTTTTTTTTTTTGCAGTCATGTGAGCCGTGTAGGCCACCATATATATGTACCATGTATCGTTGGACATTATAAATTACACAAAACAAATCTTGGTGATTCACTCTGCAAGTTTGTTTTCCATTATTATTTTTTTGCTTTTTGTGGTGCAGATTCATTAACCTAAAAGACATCCAGGAAGGACTGAACTTGAAAAATACTGGCTTATAAATTATTGGCATAGATTCAGTTACTCTGCAGACGAGATAACTACAAAGTATTATTTATGTCCTTCATTTCCCTTTAATTTTGGTCTCAGGTCTCACATCTGCCAAACCTTTTCATTGTTGCTGAACAAAGAATAATCTTTACTCCACATTGTTTCTAGGTTGGTTTAAAAAAAAAGACTGGAAAAAAATGATCTGGATGAATGAGAAAAGAAACAGAAACAGGTAGAAAGAAGGAAGGTTGGGAGCTGGGTGAACAGAAGGAGAGGGGCAGAAAGATGAATGCATGATTGGGAGGGAGGGAGAGGGAGTCATTGGCATCTATAAATTAAAAAATGAATGGAAGCATTGCTGGCTGAATGAGTGGATGGATGGTTGGGCGAGTAGGGGGGAATGAAAAGCTTTGAGGTGAGCAGAGATATTGAAAGATGAATGAGAGCAGAGCAGCTTCTACTCTGCACTTCTCCATTCCTTTTCTTTCCCTGAGGTTTCTTTCCCTCACTTAGTTGATGTTTCCTCCTGTTATTTGTTCTTCCGCTCTGTCATGGACTCTGTCAGTCTCTCCTTTTTTACACCTATGAAAAATAGCTGCGATGCGGAGGTTTGACTGATTAAGAAGCTTAAAAAGCACGAGAAGGTGGAGCACAACAAATGAACGAGAGTTGAGAGTTACTGAGGTCCGTGAGACAGAAATCTTACAGCTGCCATTCAGAGCTGTTTCATCAAGTAGCCTAAATCTTAAAAGAGAAGAACGCCGCCTTCCTCCTCATCATCAGAAGAGTTCTCTTTTATCCTCGTTTGGAACAGTCATGCTCTCTCACACTCTCTAATCAATCAGTTGTTTGCAATTTTTTGGCAAAAGCAGATAAGGAAACATACAGAAAGTTGAGGGAGAATTAAATGAAACAAAATTAAAAAGAAAAATCAAAGAGAATGTTGAAGATTGTTCACAAATGAGAAAAACATCTACTTTTCATCATAAACTGTTTGAATTTTTGTCTGTTTTCTTTTTCTGATTTTTTTGTGTCATTTTCAGATGCATTCAATCTTAAAAAAGGACTAATGATGCATCATATACACAGTAAACCCCCTCCTGCTGTTTGGTGTTTTCTTCCACACAGTTAAAGGGTAACCAAACACGAAATCTATAAATGGGACTTTAAAAGTGCTGTCTGTTGGTTCTTGCAAAATTTTTGACAGTTTAAAATAAATTTGTTTAATTCCTGAAATTATAGTCTAAAACCATCTGTGTGCTTCCCCCTACAGGTTAAAATGAGGTATTACAGTTAAATGTTGTGATTGGCAGGTAAATCCCACGTCATTTCAGAAGTTCCACGTCATCATGCTCTGCAGTACTAGTATAAAAGCCCCGCCCATCTTTGAATGTTTGATGAGGTAGTTGAAATTTACCATGACATCCTGCAACTGTTTGAGCTCTCCCTGCAACACACAGAGTGGCAGAGTATATATCCAGACCACACCTCCCCCACTCAGTCTGTTTCCCCTGGCTCCGCCCCCTTTTTATTTTTCCATTTTTTAAATTTGGGCTGAGATTGGAGTCAGCCTACAACTGTTCTGTTTAGTTACCCTTTAATACGGGATTGGAAGCTACTGCAAATAAATTCATGTCATTGTGTAAAATTTAATTGAGTTAAGGTTAAAATGAATGGATGAATGAAATGGTTTATTTTAACCAATCAGGTCATAATACATAACGTATCACTTAATAAATCACAAGTAGATCACTTGAAATGGAGTGGAAGGAAGTGAACTTATATAATCCCACCCCGACTCAACCATACCATTTTCTCCACATGAATTATCAATATCCGGTTCAGGACTTAATATCAAATATTAATAGATTCAGGCTATTAAGGATCATTAATATGATTGATGTAATCAAATTTCAAAGTATCCTCGACAAATCATTTATATTAATAAGTAACAAAAATCTAATATTGTCATTGAAAAAAAAGACACTTTGTGCAGAATGCATTCAAAGAATTATGATAATTGTAACCCAGACGTGCCATATGCCCCTTTTAGTTGTCCCTTTAGACTGATAAACACTCACGGGAAATATCGCGAGATTTCAGGACATGATTTCATAGCGCGATTTCACTGACGACTTCCGCGTCCTGTCAATACAAATACGTGGCGGAGAGATGTTTGAGAAACACTGGACTTGACAGCTACACCCTTGCTGCAGAACGCCTCGCACAAATTGAGCTGTTAAGATAATTTTCACCCTTTGACTGGTGAGTAATGCCGTTGTTTTTCTTTAGTGCGGCGATCAGCTGGTGCTGGCGCCAGCTGATCTCCGTGCATCTTGGTTTAAGATCATGTCAAAATAAAAGAAGCGGCTATAAGGAAGAAAAATGAAAAAAAACTTTTAATATTGTTAAATGTGATTTAACAATGTGATAAATGTGATCCTGAGTACTCTAAATCAAAAATGAACAAAATGAATTGTCAAAGCATGCGCATGTTGATAATTAATGCTGATAATTAATGTTGATAATTATTAATGTTGATTATTGCTAATTATGTTATGTTTTGATGAACTTGTTTAAGGTTATTCAGAGAAATGAAATATGCATAGTCAATGTTGTGAATGAATGTTGGTCCTGTTCATACAGGCCAGGATTTTACACTGGGGAAAAGTTCTCATCTCCTCATGGCGAGCCAACCCAGCCCACCTGGACCAAGTGAACCACAGTCCCTACCAATGTGGTAGGACAAACAAATCTACGTAAACATTCCAACAGTCAATTCCATTAAGCATTGGAGCTTGCTTTCCATCTATAAAAGAAAACCAAACAAACTATTCCTTAACACCCAAAGCGGGTTAAATTAAAGGAAACTGATGGACAAATTTTGGACTGATTTACACTGTATATATTGTCTTTGTCATGTATTGTTCTTTCACTGTAAATATAATTCATCCAATCAATCCAGCTTTTGTGTGATTCTACACCACCACACTTCCTCCCTGAGAGAACCTGTTTAGCCCACAACATTTTTACACCTGTGCTTAATCAAAAGTGCTACATAATACAAAAAGTAGTAAGTAAATCGTCTTCATTTGCTAATGCAGAAAAGATCTAAATATTCTCATTAAAAAAGACATTTAGAGCTTAGCCTGAATGTCCGCGAGTGCGATTTTGAGCTCTGTCAAATCGGCTTCAAAGTTTTTCTTCGGTGCCATGTTCAACTCTCCTCGTTGTGGTAGTTGTTTGGCAGCAGCTCGGTGATTAAAGTCGCTTGTGAGCAACTTTAAAAGACCTCAAAAGCCGAAGAGTTGAGGAGAGCTGGAGACACACGTCTGCTAGTGACCCGGAACCAGAAACAGTTGAGGGTTGAGTAGACCAGACGGTTTAGGACAGCGTTGTCCAAAGTCAGTCCTCGAGGGCCGGTGTCCTGCGTGTTTTTTCAACCTACCTGCCTTTGAAGCTCCTTATTGGCCAAACACACCCGATCCAGGTAATCAGCAGCAGATAAGGCAGGATTTCTGGAAAACCAGCAGGACGTTGGCCCTCGAGGTCTGGATTTGGACCCCCCTGGTTTAGGACCTATGGCGAGGCCTCTTTTCAGTTTCTTGGTCCTTGTCTGTGAAATAGCTTGCCTGAGGTTCTGAGAGTCTCTACATCAGTGGAGATTTTTAAAAATACATGTTTAAAAATAAATGTAGTTTAGCTTTTAAGTAAATTCACTTTGAACCCTTCAGACTTGTTATTGTGTTTTAATATTTTGTTACTTTAATTATGTAGTTACTTATTGTTTTAACCTATGATTTATGGATTTCATATTTCTATATCTGTATATATATATAAATATAAGCATCTCATATGATGTTTTCTTTAATACCAAATGTCTCCTCAAATGTCTGATGTGTACTTGTGTTCCTTGTCTTGAGTTTTTTTACTCAGTTTTTTGCTAAATTATGTTTTCTTTTTAACTTGTAAAACAACTATACATGACAAGCACTCGGCCAAAATTGGTTGATTGATTAACTGATAATGAACTGTCACAAATGCTGCATCGGAATGACAATGGGCTTTGGTGTTTCTTATCATGTTTTTTTTGTTTTTTTTTTTGGATTTTTCTGATAATGGAGGACATATATATTATTAAGAAAATTAAGCTTATTTGTCATGTAGAAAACATGCTATGTAGGCCAGAAGCTCTCGGCAACAGGGGAAGGAAAGGGGGCGGGGTTTATCCTGTCCAATTTCAAATGAACTCTTACTACTTTGCAGAAACTGTGTTTTAGATTATTCATTTATTTATTTATTTATTTGCCAAAAAAGGTATAGTCTTAAAGACAACTGGGAACACGTTAACCAAAAATCAAGATGATTGGAGTGGGTCATTAACTACTATTCTGACTTTTCCAAGGAGAAAATTATTTTTTTAAATGAAGATTGAGCTCAACAAACTTTCAATGCTAATTAAATCTAAAATTAAAAGGCTCATTCAGTTAAAGTGAACATATTTTTAATCATTTTTAGGGAAGATATTTAACCCTTTTTTGGTTAATTATTAAGTAAAATACAATTTTTAAAAAGCTAGGGAAAATGATCATTTTCAGTTATCAGATTTACTTTCCAAATACTTTTTTCTTAATTGTGAATTCAGTCATACTAATAATTAATGTGGGCTGCACGGTGGCGCAGTGGTTAGCGCTCTTGCCTCACAGCGAGAAGGCCCCGGTTCGAATCAGGTGGGGGGATTTGGGACCTTTTGGAGTTTGCATGTTCTCCCCGTGCATGCGTGGGTTTTCACCGGGGACTCCGGCTTCCTCCCACCGTCCAAAAACATGCTTCATAGTTCATTGGTGACTCTAAATTGCCCCTAGGTGTGAATGTGTGTGTGATTTTGGCCCTGCGACAGACTGGCAACCTGTCCAGGGTGAACCCCACCTTCGCCCATCAGTAGCCGGGTTAGGCTCTGGCATCATAATTAATATAACTTTTTTAAAATGTAATTTTTGTAGAACTTAATGATCATAAGTCCAACTTATTCTTTTTTTTTTTTTTTTACAGACACCAAACTCCTGTCTTCAAGGAGGACAAGCTTCCCTTGATGCTTTTAAACCAGTTACTCAGCACCAGGTTGGGAGGAAATATCACACGAAGCAAAGAATGCCTCTTAACTCTTGCGCTATCCTAGGCATGTTTAAATTAAATGTGGGGTCATCCAGACCCCATAGGATAGCAGGAGGGTTAAAGGTTTGTACCCAGCATGTCGTAGTAGATTTTTTTGGTATAGGATCACTGAATCTGCTATCAGGGAGCCCATCTGGGCTGGAAAAACAAATGCTTTATCAGACCAGTTATCTCTGTCTATCTGTCTGTACAGGGATAATTCTCAATGAAAGAGTTAAACACAACTTAGACATCTAACTATTCACCATAAATTGAGTTCTCCTTGTCATGAAACTTGACCTTTTTTGCATTTTGAGGCAAAGATATTTTTGAGTCGTGGCACAATCCGCTTTTACTGATGGACAAAACCTTGCTTTAAAAAATAAATAAATAAAAAAACACCTTGTCATAAACTTTTTTTTGGTTACTATAATATTCTGCTTCTTGTGAAAATGTGTCTCATGTGTTTGGCACTTTTGATGTAGAAACACCCTTGTTCAAATCTACTGTCAGTTACTCATTCCTGCAGTGGATGAGTTGTTCATTGTTCTCTAAAGACAGCACATTGATGTGCCATTAGAATAGAGTTAGATCCATCTGTCTTTTCATCCATTTATTTATAAACCCACTACATTCCTTGCAGGGTCATCGGGCTTTTAAGTTGAGTAAACCATCAACTCAAATTTGTGATTTGATGAAAACTAATCATTTTAAATTAGACAAGTTACAGAACTTTTGTTAATTAATCCAATGTTTCACTTTTTCAGTGTAGCAACAATTTAGAGTAACCAATAAACCTATGAAGTATGTTTTTGGACCGTAGGACGAAGCTGAAGTGTCTCGAGAAAATACAGTGGAAGACTTACAAACTCCTCAGAATCCAGCTGGGATCTGAACCATGGCCTACTCACTGTGTAGAAAAGGTTTGACACACTTGTCTAAAAATGAAAAGATCTTCTTAACGTAATCTATGAATCTTAAAGCTTTGATGGCTATCTTCCTAGTGATTGATGGATCAAAGCAAACAGCAAGAATAAAAAGTAAAACATTTTTGTGTTTCAAGGCTTTTTCTCCAGCTTTTCTTAATTTCATCAAAAGAGGTGTTTTTATTTATTTTACCTACACACAAATATTCTTACTCTTGGAATCCTTCTGATTTTCCTTTTTCTTTGTTTTACTTTAGATTCAAATTTAAATGGTTTCAAGTTGCTGTTGGAAAAGTTTTAAAAAAGAGCCTTGACTCATTTTGTTCCACAGGTAATGTGTTCTGACTGAGTCCGTGTTAACAAAGCCAGGTCTGTTCTGCTCATGTAGATGTGAAGAATAAAGTCGGTCTTTTTTTGTGTGTTACTCTGGCTTTCACCCTCTTTCATCAGACATTTCCTCTAACAGGTGAGCTTCTCACTCAGAGAACCTGTTACCTGTTAACCTTCTCTCTCTAACTTTACCAGTCCTTCATCCTGCATGTGAGCAAGGGGGGGATATCAGTAGAAATTGTTACTTTTTTTAAAAACCACTTGGTGGCACTGTGGTATTGGATCCAGACAGTGATAACACCGTTTTTTTCTTTCCTTCATTTTTTTCCCCCACTTTTAACGAAGGCACCCAAAACGAGTGGAAGGTGTGAGAGGAACAGGAAAAGCAATAGGATGAAGAAGACTGTAAATTTGAGATGAGGATGAGGAATATGAAAAAGTAAAAGTAATAGGGGTTGTTGGGGTGGGTAGGGGTGGGGTGGGGGGGTCAGGCATATTCAGCAACACACAAAGGCAAAACAGATGAGGAGGCATCCTGCACTGCATCATCGTCTCAACCTCATTTCCATGCTTAAGCCTCGCTGCCAATTTTAGAGTGGAAGTCTGCAGAAACCTGGGGTGATACAACATAACAGCACATAACCATGACTACCCTCTTTCAAAATGCCACATCTCTAATAAGAGCTTGCACTAAAGCTCCCTTTTATGGCAGATACTCTGATGCAGCACCCTGCAATTAACTGTCATTCCCCTCTGTGTCTCAATTCCAAAGAGATGAAAATGACGATAATAATCCTTCATTAATACTTATGACATCCATGATCACTGAACAAGATATCATTAGCAGAGAAAGTTCAGATCAAACTTTTAAAAATGTATTTATTTTTGAATGAGTGAACAATTTTAAGTGCTCCCAGTTATCTACGAAATTATTTAAAAACTTTGGAAAAATCTTAATGTAGATATAAATCTTTGAGGTTAGATTTTTTTTTTTTTTTTGCTATGTGGTAGTTAAATAAATTTCCAGTTGAAAAAGTGTATAGACTACTTGAACCAGTTTCTTTTGGATGTCAAAAAACTAAATTAAGTTTTATTTTAAAGCTCAAAAAAGACTATTCTTAAAAACATGTTTGTTCAGTTTTGATCTGAATTAACATTGACATAGTAGGCTAGCAGTAGTTACACTTAAAGCAGCACTTACAGTTAAAGCAGCAGTTACAGTTAAAATTCAGGAAACAGGTAGAATGCAGAGGCAGGTTATTTAATGCGTTGTGTCTCATTCCATTCGTACGGTGGCCCTGAAGGGTCACAACACAACACTTTAGGACAGGGGTATTCAAGTCCAGGCCTCGAGGGCCAGTGTCCTACATGTTTTCCAACCAACCTTCCATTGAAGCTCCTTATTGGCTGCTAATTTCCAGGATCAGGTATGTTTAGCCAATAAGGAGCTTCAATGGAAGGTTGGTTGGAAAACATGTAGGACACCGGCCCTCGAGGCCTGGACTTGAATACCCCTGCTTTAGGATCACAATGCAACACTTTAGGGTCACAAAGCAACACATTAGGGTTACAAAACAACACTTTAGTGTCACAAAACACACTTTAAGGTCACAACGCAACACTTTTGGGTCACAACGCAACACTTTAGGGACACAACGCAACACATTAGGGTTACAAAACAACACATTAGGGTCACAAAACAATACTTTAGGGTCACAACACAGCACTTTAGGGTCACAAAGCAACACTTTAGGGTTACAAAACAACACTTTAGGGTTACAAAACAACACTTGAGGGTCACAACGCAACACTTTAGGGTCACAAAACAACACTTTATGGTCACAACACTTTCGTTTCACAACACTTTGAGATCATAATACAACACTTTGGGGTCACAACACAACACATTATGTAAAAACAGAAGTTGCACTGCTTTTATTCTGAAATACCATCGGGCTAAGCAGCTAACAGAAAGTTGTGTGTTGTGAAAGTATTGTGTTGTGCATTTGAAGTGTTGCGTTGTGACCCTTTAGGGCCACCGTATATTTTGGAGCTGTGTTATCACTGTGGGAGATAGTTTTCACATTGATGTTTGCAAAAAGAGAGCTGCATGGTGAGCTCTATGTCTCCTGACAACAAATACACTTCCTTCTAATAAATGAGTCTCTGGACGTGGGCTTCTTTGTTCTATCCATGTACCGTATTTTCCGGACTATAAGTCGCGTTTTTTTTCATAGATTGAATGTC
>NC_050512.1:5118129-5153368 GCF_002922805.2 Oryzias melastigma | reverse complement strand
ACACTGTACCTGATAGTAGGACTGGTCAGGTTTCTCTGCCAATTCCACATTCTCACCATTGGCTTATATATAAATATTTCTTTTTGTTAATAATTTATCTTTTTTGTAATTTGTCATTTTTCACTTATAATGAAAATATTGAGCCATTGGAGGGAAAACACTTGTACACAACTTGACACAACTTCCAAAATATTGCCCACTGATTGGAGGTGTTGGTGGCCGTTAACATGCAAACACCTAACACTGTGCCTTCCTTTATGTCTTCAGGACAGATATGATTTTGGACCGGGCAGGACAGAAACGGCTGGTTTAGGTTCAGCCGAAGTGTTGTGTCAAGACAACCTCTGTGGAATGACTTAAAAAAGAAAGGAGGAAAAAAATTGTTGGACCATGAACTGAACCAAAATGAAAGAGGAGGACAGGACAAGGACTTTGCTGACTCCCAACAAAAAGTTAAGCACTGTAGCTTCGAGATTAATGATTGAAAAGCCACCAAGCCACTGACTCTCTTTATTGCTGCAGAGGACAGCTTGAGCTTTATTGTGCTTTTTAAAATAATACCTTCAATTACAAGATAATAGATAAACCTCCCTTGGATGTAACGTTTGCCAAATATGCTGGTGTATTTCGTGTTGTTTATTATCTAGATTTATGTATCGAAACATTACATAAGAATGTGTGTAATGTGTCAAATTAAAATGACATTTTAATTTGAAGCTTGCCAAGAGAATCACTCGTTTCAGTAAAAGAAAAGTAGCTCTTTATTATTACTGCTAGAACAGTATGAAATGTTCTTTCGTAACTGAAACTAATTAAATACATCAAACTCTCACAACCTAAGACAGGTATTCTGGAAGTTTGGCTCATATGTCCACCTAGAAAATGTAAGTTTTTTCATCAGGGTACTATGGTACTGCCATTTCTACCACTGTTTCCACCTGTTTGTTGTTTGTCTGTAGGACAGTGCCCTGTCATGTGTGTCAAACATGAGTTCTGTCAGGAATGATGGATGAATGACCCAAACGCAGGAGAACAGGAGCTTACAACATTTAATGGTGATAAAACAGATGACCTAAAAATGATGAACTGAAGACCAGACCCTTAAATACACTGAGGTTGATGAACTAAATGAAGACAGCTGTGGATGATTAACCTGAACATGGTGAGACTGACAGGGGAAACAGAACATGAAAAAGCACCACACAAACCCATTCATAAAATCATGACAGTACCCCTCCCCTAAAGGGCAGATTCCAGATGCCCAAAACATCGGAGAGGAGGGGACCCGAAGGAAGAAAAATGCCAGAAAACCATCCTTCAGAACTTCAAATATGGCTAAGGGAAATGAACGGCGACCATCCTCAGGTCAGGGAACATGAAGTGTGGCACCGGCAACCATCCTGAGGAACAGATCTATGAAGAAGAGCGGCCCTGATGACCCTCCACAGGAACATAACAAGCAACAGGAAGGAGCGGCCCTGACAACAGTCTACAGGAACAGGAAGTTTCAAGGATGGCCCCAACAATTCCCCTCAGTAACAGAATGCTTGTAGAATGGCATGACGTGAAGATGGGTGCAGGAAAACCCAGGTGACGTGACATGATGTGGGAAAGTTCTCCTGCTGGGTTTAAGGTGTTTAGGTCATTCTGTCAGAAAGTGGTGGTGGACCCAAAAAGCAGGAAAGAACCAATGGAGACACAATAATGGTGACAAAAGAGAACAGAGAGGATGACCTGACAAGGAAGAACTGAAAACCAGACACTTAGATAGAGTGAGGGTAATTAACTGAAATGAAGACAGCTGGGAATCTTGGCAAACCTGAAACTGATGTGACTGAAGGACAATTCAAAACAGAACATGATCCAAACCCATTACATAACTGACAAAAACCAAAGTCCACAATCCTCACAAGTTCTGATTGACTACCATGAAACATAACAGAAGCCAGAGCCCAGCGGTGTCCAAATCCAGGCCTTGAGGGTCATCCTCCAGCTGGTTTTCCAGAACCCCTGCCTTATCTGCTGCTGATTACCTGGAACAGGTGTGTTTGGCCAATAAGGAGCTTCAATGGTAGGTTGGTTGGAAAACATATGGGACATCGGCCCTCGAGGACTGACTTTGGACAACCCTAACATAGACGATCACTGATTCCCCTTCTGACAGAAAGTCACTTCATTGCTCATCAACAGCCAGTGGTGCTTTTGGTTTGGTCAAAGTAACGAAACACGTTTAACATTTGATAAAATTACAAGCATTAACGATTAGAAAGATCACCCCATTACTGAAAAATAACAGTGTTAACTAACACCATTATTTTTAATGACATTCTTACAAACATTGACAATGCATAAAATAAAAGGATTTAACAGATATTCTGTAATATTTTGATAGGAGCAAACAGCTGTTGTAAAGGCAAAAAGATTAGATCAGAATGCATAACATCATGTTATCTTCACAGGCATCAGCAGGAGACATATGAGACTCTGCAAAAACCTCTAAACTGCTCTAGAGCTAATAAGAAGACAGCTTTTAAACACAGCCTTACAAGGGCTCCGTAAGCATGTTTCTAGCTGTACCAGTCTAAATTATCCCCCTTGATACACACCGATTACATATGAAACACTGATGAATTACATTAGGGTAATGTACACTGGAACATTAATCATGTGTTAGGCAATCAGAGATAATTTATGGCTTCTCCTGTGTTTCGAAATGATCTCTCTCCTGTCCCAGATTGATCCATTATTTGGTCGTAAGCAGAAACATGTTTGCTGCATCAATCAAATGATTAATCACAAATAATTGCTTTGACATCTGCACATAATATATGTGTGTGTGCATATGCGCTTTGCAGTCAAGAGGGGTTACTACCTCCTGAGTCATACCTTTACACAGCAAACAACTCTTTTGAAGTCATTCACAGTTAATTCCACAAAAAAAGTGAAATATATCTTTTCAGGAACACAAAGAAGGAAATGACAATCATACATAAAACGTCTTATGAGGTAGAACCTGAAATGTATTTAAATGAATTAAGACAACTAGGAAGATACCTCTTTAATACACAGAGTAAAAGACATGAAATTTGCGTTAACACATCATCCATCCATACATGAATAAAAAGGTGCAAAGGAAAGCAGTAGCCTATCATTTTTTTTCTGTTTTTAAAGGCAAAAAATCCTTTACATTTCAGAAACATTTTACATGGGAACTACAAGGCTTCCAAACAGTGTATTAAATATGTGACAACCAGATTAAAAGAAAATCTGTAGCTTGGATGGACTTGTGTAACACAAAGTGACATGCACGTTTTACTAAAGTAGCTTACATCTCAGTACAATGTACATACATAACTAAAGTGTATTAGAATTGCTTACACATAGTAGAGTATACTGTTCTTAACAGAGTTTGACAATATTGTTCAAAGAGTAGAGTGTTTAATGCTGTACCTTTCATTTAAATATGTTTGATTAACCTTATGCTTCTAAGGAATTACAATGTTCCTCTGCGTATTTGCAGTTTCACGTATTTGCAGATTTATTATTTTTTTTTTTTTCCGTCATATAACTCTTCCGGTTCTTCACAAAAACTCCAACAACTCAAGACACTTCTATGAAACTCTTGCATCCAAAGGAGGTGCTGAGGTGTGGAGTGCATCAGAGCCCCCTCTGGAGTGTGGAGAGGGAGGGCCCATCCCCCCCCCCCCTCCTCCTTCAACTGGAATCAGCTGATTAAGAAGTGGCCAAAAAAAAACTGATAGACCAAAGAAGTAAATCGCGGAGAGTGATTATCATCTGGAACAGGTGTTTATTTTGGATGAAACCAGCAAATTCTGGAAGAAGACGCTCTCTCACACTTATTTGATGAAGGAGGAAGCACGGACTCCTGGTTTTAAGGCACCAAGACACAGAGTGACACTCCTCATGTAGTAATATCCAGCCCTCCAGATCATTTTATTTTATTGGTATTAATGTTATCTTCCATTTATTTCTAACTTGTATAATTTTGACAAAACATATTTTTATGGAGAGTAAAATCTTAAAAGTTATTTAAGGTTTAAGTTGATTTATTCTGGGATAATATTACAGCCATTTTTTTTTATTCATAGTTAGGTTAAAAAGTATGTTTTAAAGATGAATTTTTAGTGTGTTCAATAAATTTTCATCCTGTTCGGCCCACGAGCTAAGGTCAATTTGGGATTTTGGCCCCCTACGTGATTGAGTTTGACACCCCTGGTATATATCACAATCCAGTTAGATCTCAGGCTAAGCTTTTATATCCTCCTTTTTGCCGCATAAACTGTGGATGTTATAACTAACTTCTTTCTTTCAGTTGCACTTTTTTTTTGCATGTGTTTCCTGACTTTTACTAGTTAACCCAGTGAGCCCCACTTTACCCTGAAAGATCTAAACTGGCATTATCTGTCTAAACTCTGCCTGGCTGAGTTCAATAAGTCCACAATAAGTTTCTTTATTCATTCAATTAACTAGAATAACCATCTCATGCATTTAAAATGTAACTTATTTCACAAGCATTAAGAGATTATGACTCTTGCGAGACAATTTTCACCTTTGCAAGTCTGTGATGGCGTCCCATAATATGGCTAAGAGGTGTGTCCAACCTTACCATTCTGTGTCCTCGTCATGTTTTAAACTAGTGAAAGGCAATCATTTTTAAACTGAAATGTCTGTTTATGTGTAACATCACTGTATCCGCTCAAGTATCGATCAATGCACTTGTTGATAAATTGGTATTGACTAAATCCTGCTTGACATTTGACCTTCAAGGTCAGACTCTGGCTGCAAAGAAAGACTACCTCCAGTGGCGACAGCTTGACTTGGTGTAAACTTGTGGGAGTTCAGGCATTGATCGGTAGGCTGCAGTCGCGTTGGATACTCGACTCAGTGACTTCCAGGCAGTCTCATATCGAAGCAATTGCCTTAAACAATTATTGGATGGGCTTCCCAGATTTATGAATGACCACTTTAAATTATACGGCTACTAAATCGAATATTTATTTTTTTATTTTTTGGGAGAGGGGTTGCTAAAACAAAAAAACGCCATGGTAGAGCTGCATGCAGCATTTCATCAAGCTCCCCCCAACACAAATTACATTGGCTCCTGCCATCTCAACTCATAGACTCCAGATCAATACATGATCGAGCAGGAAAAGAATGCTCATTGGGTCTCATTGTTGCCACACTGACTAAACCACTTTAAAAAATGCTTTATTTTGTCACATTTTTACAGCTTTTATGAAGTAAAATAATAATAAACAAAAATGGAATGCCCTACATTTATTTATTTGCAAATGTATTCCTTACTGCTTAGGAAATACTGGTCATAAGTAATGAAAAAGTATATATTGATCTTAGGCTCTACAAACATTAAGCACCAAAAAAATGAATAAATAAGGCAAAAAGCAGTTAATTTTGAAGAGCTCAAAGTTTTCTTTTATTTCTTTCTTTGTTTATTTTGTTACTGTGAATTGTACTTTATTAATGACAATCCAAGGGTTCAGCCTTCAGATGGAGATTCAGGAACTGAACACACACATTCATACAAAGTGTCTGTGCCAGCCAAACCGTTAGGGTGGGCAGAAATGTGTGTCAGGTGTGTATCACATTCCTCTGAAGCCACTAAAGAACAAAAGAGCACAAGATCTTTAAGAATAAGAAAGCTGAAGGTTGGGAAAATGGCTCTGACTTTTAATGTTTATTTGAAATCTATTGTTCATCTAAAAATAAAACCACTCTTGAAGTTAAAATTGATGTGATGTGTATTCCAAATAAGGTAAAAATCTGTTCAAACAGCCAGTTTGCCCAGCCCTGATATATTATGACTTGAAAGCTATGAACACAAACGAGAGTTCACAAAGATGGGAGCTGATGGAGTAAGGTTAAGGCATGATTTGTGATAATAGAGTGTTAGTACACAGGAAAATAAAGGTGTACAAGACTGTGGTGAAAGCAGCCATGTTGTTGGTTTAGAAACAGTGGCCCTGAGAAAGAGACAGGGGCTAGAAATGGAGGTAACAGAGGTGAAGATGCTGAGGTTGTCTTTGGGAATGACAGGGGTAGAATCACAAATGGACACATGGGTGTGATGGCTTGGCAGGTCTCTGCTTATCTATCTTACTCTCTAGTTATCTCTGCCTGTGCTGGCCTTTGGCCTTTGTCCTTTGGTTTTCATCTCCACAGGTGTGCTGGATTACTGGTGGGGACTCCTGACACATCTACAACCTATCTCCACTCACCCTCACATTTAACACTGGACGCCTGAATTTATTTCTAGCTATGACAGAAAAACTTTGTTTTTGCTTTCATATACATCCAAAATTAAAGAAATTTTGGAGCAGAAGTGGTTTGATGTGTATGTATCAATGGTTCAAGGGGTTGAGACAGGTTTTGCCTGCCCTTGCTTCTCTCTCTCAACTAATAATGACCTAACAGTTGGATTATTTTAATTATTTTAGACAGCAGTGACTACCTTCTACATCTGTTCTAGAGTTCACCGTGTTCTTTTGGCTCAATAGACATTTTCCTTTCCACCAGGCAGCCTCTTTTATCATAATAGAATTTCCCTGAACCTCCTACCACTCCTGTATTTCTATTGGTAAGCTGTGATGGAAATATACTGATGAGTATATGTCCATACCTTCACATTTTCAGCTGTGAGAGGGCTTCGTATAACTGCTGAACTTATTTTAAAGCATTTCGTATTTTCTGAAATATTTAATCCCAGTGTACTTCCCACTTTATGTAAGTTTTGTACTTTTTCAGCCTCTAAATGAAAGAAAAAAGTTTTTATGTAGAAGCATTTAAAGAATATAAGATCCACACTATTCTTCTATGAGGTATGATGTTTGTGTCTATACCCTATACAGAACTAAATACTTATGTGTAGCTCTTGTAGATTTATCTTCAAGGATGTTAACACGATGTTAATGTTTCAATCCTTCAAAATAATGTACAGTCACATTGCTGTAGAAACTGTGCTGGCCTATATTATGTTTAAGTTAAGGTCCAGTGAAGTGTCTCAGGTGAAGATGTTCAAAGTGGCTTCTCAGTGGGAGGAGAGTTGCACATAGAATAAAGATTGACTAGAAAGTCAGGGCTAAGTTTTGATATGAAAGTCGTTGTGTGCCCCCAAGTAGTGCAACTAGATGGACAACCCTTGATGCCACTCAAAGGGGAATCTTTAATATCCAGTGGAATTTTGAAATGTTGCACATGATTATAGGAGATTCTCTGGAGTGTTGTCTTAATAAAGTTAAAATAAGTGGCTCTAGCAAATACACCTATAAGTGCAGGAGTACCTCCACATCCTGAAGAAGATGTAGTCATTCATTCATCTTTTTGGCCTTTGGGATGCCGTAGCCTAACCAGTCTACTGATGGGTGAAGGCGGGTATACCCTGGACAGGTCGCCAGTCTGTTGCAAGACCTCGATGACACACCTATAGGGGCACTGTAGAGTAACCAATTAACCAATGAAGCATGTTTTTGGATGATGGGAGGAAGCTGGAATCCCCACACATGCAAACTCCACACAGAAAGACCCCGGCTGGGATTTGAACCGGGGCCTTCTTGCTGTGTGGCAAGAGCGCTAAACACTGCGCCACTGTGCTGCCCAAGAAGATGTAGTCATTTTGAAAATCATTGAGAAGAGATGGTGGTGGATCGATATCAAGCAAAAGCCCGTTGAGAGAAAGAGATCCACAGATATGCGGACAGAAACAAGATCTTGGGGCTCCCTTTACTTCCGATCATGGTCAGGTGAATTCGGAGCTATGAACTTAGTTTTAACTATAGTTAGAGACAAAACAAGGTCATTAACATGGACTGACCATAAAAAAAAGCTGGAAAGAGTAATCACTACCATGAACCTTTAAAGATGTTGAAATAGAGAAAGTCTTACATACTTGAAGACACAGATGACACACTGGAGTTTGATTATACTTATTAATAATAAGAGGAAAAGTAGTCCCATGAAATCCAAAAAGTGTAACATATTCAATATAAGGCAGAGCACAACTCTCTGTTTTTGACTCTTACCCTGAATGAACCCTAAGAAACAGAAAGAAAGAATGAAGAGAACAGTGTCAGACAGTCTTAAACGGAGTTTAATTCTCCATGGCATACTCATATCTCCCCCGCTGTTTTTTTAATTTGTTTTTAAATGTACATCAGATTTTACAATAACTGTATTTTTCTCCAAGAAAACTACTTTCTAAAATATATTACATCATTTGACATTTAAATTCATTTGGTATTCATGTTTTGCTCAGTTTTTATTACTGCACAGGAATTTATTGTGTTTTTTTTAAATGTCACAGAAGAACCAGGTCTATAAAAATTCAATGTGATAACACTTTAATATGATCAGTACAGCGTATATTTCATTCTATTTGCACTATATGTAATAAAAAGAGGCTAAATGCATTATTTACAAGTAAAAGTTAACATTTTCTAAATGACATTTATGAAATAGGATGTATATATGTAGAGTTATGATTTGTAGAGCAGTCAGACCTCCAGCAACTTTTTGAAACTCTGGACCTGCAGTACTCCTTCCACTCCTCTGCGTTCTTATTGTTCTCTCCTCAGTTTGGTCTGAGGTGCTTCTGTTCCTCTGCTTCACTCTGCCTGCCCTCTCCTTCTCTGCCACTTTTTTGTTGCTTTGGTTTGTCTCTGATTCTGGACCATGAACTTTTTCACTTTTTTCTTTTGCCCCCTGGAGCTGTAAGCTTCTGGACCTGTTATAAAGTCTGGGATTACCCCTCGGATTACAGGTTACTGTCTTGGATTTCCACATGGACCTTCTCTTCATTGAGCATATTTTTGAGTGCAATATTACTTTTGTCCATTCCTGGATACAGCACAGTTTTTGAAATCTCTTCTTCTGCCAACATTAAATGAGAGTTTTCAAGTTATTCAACTAATGAGGAAGCTCGTGAGTTGATTTTTATTTATTTTTTTGGTCTGGGAGATGGCGTCATACTGGGTCGTCCCCCTCAAGGTGTTGCCATTTTAGCAGCAATCGGGGTATAATCAATTGAATCGGCTGACTGCCGTGGTGAAGGAGGCTAACCATGGCTGTTGCGCCCCAGGTTGTAGAAATAGACATAAAAAAACAACTGCACATCATTTTATCGCATTCCGATAAGTGATCAGTGCCATTAAAAAAGCCAGGAGTAAGAAAATGAGAATGAAAGATTGGATCCTCCAGCGGTCAGATTCCATTTGTGCAGCGATCACTTCATATCAGGTATGTTAATGTATACAAAGCTTACTTACTTAAGTATGTTCATTATATGCTATAATTGTTATAGATTGACACTAGTGTACACCACAGTCAATTGTATACAATTTGTGGAAAGTACAATGTCGTTTTTATGTTAGCAAGCGCTAACGTAGCAATCAAAATGTGGATCCTGAATAGGGTTGGGCACCTATTGGGTTTTATGAGGTTCCGGTGCCTTGGCGGTCCTTTGGTTTCGGTTCCTAATCGATGCCAATTTCGGTACTTCAGTAATGAAAAAATAATGCCTACATATTCCCAAATCAACCCATTTTCATTTCCAAGTCACATATTGACGCATGGTGACGACCTCCACGTCAAAAATGGATGTTTTGGGTGTTGTCGTTTTTTGACGTGCTGGCTGTTCCCATGAAAGCAGAGATCCCCAACCTTCGAGCCGCAAACCGGTGGCCCACTCCTCGCCGCGCGGCAAATTCACTGCTCGCCGTCTGTCAAACGTGATTCTGAAGTTGTCTTAAGAGTTAGCGGGTTTTAATCTCACTTTGGGTGTGTGTCTGGATGACAGCTGCTTCTGCTGTTTCTGTGTGTCTGTGACTGAATTTGAAGGCTGTCCCGTTTTAACCCAAGACGGGAGGGGGGGCAGCGGAAAGTTTTTTATTGTCTCCACGAAAACAAGCAAAATATCACTGTTCAGGAGAGCAGAACAGGGTGCCCGCGCTCCAAGCACGTGGAGAGAGCGAGCTCCGCTGAAGTCCGGGAGGCTTTCTGACTGCAGCCAGAGAACAGAGACCGCACTGAGACAGAACAATAATGCTTCCTTTGGATTAATATTCTACCCACTGATCAGGTCACTGAAAATGTCATGTGCCCAAAGCTGAGTCCCGATTGGCTGATGTGACGCAGCGACCTGCCAGACCTCTGTGATCTGCAGCCAGACATTCAAGTGCTGCGAGGCGCTCCTTCTCGCGTTCGTGCCGTCAGCGGTTTTATATGAGCCCGCCTATTATCACAGGAGAGGCAAAGGGATTTGCTTGAACTACAAAGTACTGAACAGAGAAGATGTGATCGGATTGTCCAAAGACAAATAGTGACGATGCAGCGGTTTTTTGATTGAAGATTCCGCAGCTAAATGTTCACTACAAACCCAGATCGAGTCCATTTGTAACCTTCCAGGCTTTTGTAAACTTTAGAGAGTCCCCCATGTAGGATGATGAGAAGTTTATTTGGTGGTTATACTGTATATGTCTGGATAGCATAGATCTGGGACGTTTTCTTCGGCGGAAATTCATTTAAAAAGCAGCAACAATATACGAGTTGGTAATATTTAACCTTTTTAATTTGTTTTAATTAATGTCAGGCGAATTAAAGTGAGATGAATATCCCGATTGGCTTGAAAGTTTTAGCAGTGGCGCTCACGGTGCCACTGTTCATGTTGCATGTGGGGTCCGACATTTTATTGAGCCTGATTTTGTGGTACAATAAATAAAAATACGTTGTTGTATTTTTAATAATAGAAAACACAATAAAAATTAACATACTGAAAATTATACCAATTTGCTCTTACAGCTTTTTTAATTTGAAATGAAAATTAAAAGAGGACTTCATCTTTACTACAGGCCCGATACATTTCCTTTTCTTCTTGCCTTGGTTTTAGAAACACACACACAAAAAAAACACAATGCTGTGATTAAAACAAAAAAAAAGAAAAAAAATACACATAATAAAGGAATCTGTACATACAAGATAAAATGTTCTTTTTATTGCAGAATGCAAACAAAATTGGAAAGTTGCTTACCTGATGCTTACCTCCTGGAGCTTCTCCTGCAATCGTGATCATCAGAACAACAGACTGTGACAGTATTGTCATTTCAACCTATTAGTCTGTCAAGACTGAGGAAGTCTCCTCATCTGCTTTAGCTATTCCACTGTGGTAGGAAAAACAGTGGCATTTTGGAAAATGCAAAAAACAGGTTTTGTTCTTTTGCATGAAACAAAAATAAATACTATTCTTTAAACAGAATATATATGCAATTTTTCTTTACATTTGCATGCATTTTATTTTTGATAATTCATTTCATTTTTCAACTTACAAAAAATCTCTTTGCTGTCTCATTTGTCTGCGATGCCTTTTCCTAAGTAGCGCAGAATGGTTAGGACAGCAATCTATTCACCTATGACTTGTAGAGGACTTCAGTTCACCTTTTTTTTAACTTTGTCTTGGTTTGTGTTAAAAATGTCACCCAAAACATTTTTTTTGTTTGCTTTTATTTAAAATAACACATGTATACTCCCAATAGGAGATGGACACTGAGGGATTGAAAGAAAATAGAAAGAAAAACAAGGGAAAAAGAGGAAAAAAAAGATGACTTACTGGATTGCACCAGTCAGCAGTGAAGCTTGCTTAAACTGAGTGACATGTGTTTACCTTCTTTGTTCTGCCCTCCATACTCAAATTGCTCCATGGATAGAAACAACAAGAGCTCCCAAAAGCACAGAGGCTGAATATGTGCATTTTTATTTTCCACATCACATTTGACAGGCAGAGGCACAACCTGTTTGGAAAACCTTTGCAGATGCCTTCGACTATGAGTTGTGTAAGGTCTTCCTTACAATACTTTAAAAAAGGGTTTGGAAAAAAAAAGAAAAAAAAAAAAACTCTTCTGGATAAGAATATTTCAGGTTTTTTGGAGCTGAATTGTTTGTCAAGATTTTTTTGAATTTTTGCTACTTTGTAAAACAGTAATTTAAATGCAAAGTTATTCTGAATAAAAAAAATGTGTTGTCTGTAAACTAACTGAAAAAAGTGAACAAAAGTGTTTTGCTAATCACACTCAATAATGACTCTATAAGGCACAAAATAACCTATTTTATTATTTCAAAAGCTACTGTATGGTTAGAGATTTAAGACAAAAAAGCTATGACTGAAGTTAAAAAAAAGTAGGTGGTTATAAGAAAAGGAAAGAGGAAGAGATGGATTTGTGGAACCCTACAGCAGCCCTCAAGCTAAAATCCATAAGTGTGCTGTCAGATGCTCAGCTGTCACACTTTTGTAGTCAGTCACTGGAGCAGCTGTAGACATGAACCCACATGCACAAGCAGTCCGAGTGCATAGGTGGCCTTTAGACGAAGAACACAAGCCCATAAGAGATGTCACTTGTCCAATACAAACTATTAAACAAGCCATGAAAGTTGTTTGACACACATCAAACGATTCAGACATAATATTAAAATCCCATTAGACATCACACACCTGAGAGTGTGGAATATTTCCTCCACATTTGACCCATCCCTTGGGGGATGGCAGTTTGGCAGATTAAGCCCTCAATCCAACCCCTTAACACAATGTCGGGCAGGAAAACATTCAGTCTTAACTATGACCCAACGATGACTTTGAACCCATGCAGACGCAAAGCAGAGACTAATTATATACGTATTTCTTGCAAAACCTTTTGCTGGAATGTTGGAACATCCATTTCATAAGATGTATCCTATTCCAGCTATATCCAAGCAAATACATAATATGTCTGGGATGGTTTGTCTGTCCATTGCAGCACAATGAAAACCTCAATAGAAAAAAAATAATTATCAATAAAAGTTGAAATCCCTATGGTTTGTTGGAGAAAAAAATGCTTTACAGCAGCTATATAGTGTTGTAGTTTCATGTATTTGAGGATTTTTTTCCAGTCATGTGACTGAAACTCAGACAAATCAAAATGCTTTTATGAAATGTTTGCGTCCCAAAGAGGGGCTGTACTGCTGATTTGTATCTCCAATCCTGGAGGGATCTTTGAGTTATAATTCTACTATATGTATTTATTATTCATTTTTCATTAGTTTTTTTTTTTTTCAAGATAAACTTAGTTGAGACCTGTCAATGACCTTTTATCTGTTAATTTCATTTCATAGACTTTGGATAACTATAGGAGAGGAGATTTCTTTTTAGAATCAATGAGAAGTGCATGACAGGCTAACCACTTCTGAAATGTTTGAGGGGAAAAGAAAACGCAAACAGCATGTGAATGTCTGTTGGTCTTCCAAACAGCAGAGAAATTCAGAAGACGAGTGATTAAAGGAGGGAAGAGGCGCGGATGAAAAGGAAGAAGACAGCTAGTCAGATCAAGGGAAAGTGATGATTGAGTAATGAAGCCTCGAAACTCAACATGAGTGCAATTTTCACACTATGTTCTGAGTTAAATATGGAACTGAAAAATATTGCCCTAGCTCAAATAAAAACTGTTGTTTTTCGATGTAAACATGCGAACAGGAGTAATTATTAGAATTTTTTAATTAGCTTGTTTGTAAATCATGAGAACATGTGACGATTACAGTTAAAAACTACATATTGCACAACTTGATCATCTTATATTTTTATTTTATTTGAGATAAAATGGGTATAAACAGAAATATCAATGCTTTAGAAGGAAAATTGCTGTACAATACAGTGCTTTAACAATTCAGGCAACCAGTTCTTTGGCACGCTTTCAATCGCAACCTATAAACTCACAACCTTCACACTTGACCGGGTCACTGCTCTAGTGGAAACGTGTCTGCCTAAAGATAGAGAGGTTGTTGGTTTGATCCCACAGTAGGGCCAGATAAAAGACTCAAAAAATAGGTTGGACTGAAGATTTGACAACCAAATGCTTCCCAGGAGATAGACCAAATGCAAGAACAAATTTCTCACACTCATGGATGACAACTGATGAGACTTTTCTTGAATGCTTGCTACAAAAATAAATAAATAAATATCCAATAAAATTAGAAGATGACAGGTATGTTGACATCACACAGTCTTCTGTTGATTTTTTTACAATGCATACTTTTTTCCATTTAATGCACGGTCAGCATTTGTTATTGCGTTTAATATACATTATTGTATTTCAGTGTCAGAGATCTTGTTTTGCTTGCTGAGAGAGGGGATGGTGACTCACATGTTTGATTCTGACTCTGAATTCCCTTTCATTGAACAGTTACAGAATATTGTGAGAGTTGAGAGTTGTTTTTGCTCGTGATTCATAGTGCCCTATAGTGCCTCATTCACAGAAAACAGCACACACCTCATGTGTAATGTCCATCAATTGGAGCGGCAGACTTTTTAATGTATTCTAAAAGCACCCATGTCCTTGCACTCCTTTTACACACAAACAACGTTTCCACTCTGGATATACCCTAAACCAGCAAAATACCATTAGCTTTTGGCAAAATGCTGGATGATGATATGCACAGACAAAAAGAGACATGTCATCATATTGACATTCCCAAAGTTGGCCGATATGAAATAAAAATTTCTTGGGAGTCACGTATCTTAAAAGATTTCAAGTGGACAATGTTCCCATTCCAGGCAGTGAGGAGACAGTTCCTAGGATTTTGGTGTAAAGAGGATGAAGGGGCTACCAACAGTTCTGGTGTCAAGCCCCAATAAAAAATATTCATAACCCAAATCCCCCACTAATGTGTCCTGCTGATTGACAATGTTGATGTGATGTTATTTCACAGATGCAGATTAGGATTAACAATATGAAGAGTGAGTGTTTGATTCCAGTGGTTTATATGATTTGAGGCTGGTGTCTTTCACCAAAAAAAAAAAAAAAATCACTATTTGTCTTTCACTTTGAAGGCTCTCAAAGTTTATTTCCTCAAAGTCTAAACTATGGGTGGTGATGATAGGGGTAGTGGGGGGGTCCATTTAATAAAGCAAAAACACAGAAACCCTGTGGCTGGGAGGTTACAGGAATGATGGAGCAGGAGCATTTAGTGAGACTACACAGAGACAAAGTCAATGTCTAGTGAGGAAACAAAACTGGAAATGTAACAGTCTTAGGGAGCTGAAGCCAAAATACTTGCTGAGTCAACAGCATGGCGACTGAAGCGCAGGAAACTGCAGAACGCGGCAGAGCACACACCGACGCTGTGGAGAAAGGGGACTTAAATACCAAAACAAATCAATTTAAGTGCAGGCAGCTGTGTGCCACTCCATGGAGAGCCACGGATGGGTCAGGCTGTAATCTGGGAGGACCTGCAGGTAGCCTGCACAGGAGGAAGGAAAATAAGAGCCCAGAAACAATCCGAAAATAAGACCGTAAGCTTTAAACTGTTAGCTGATGAAAACACAACAATGTGTTTATGCTTAGTAAACACTGTCATTCAAATCATTCAGCGTTTCTGTATTCAACAATGCATTTTGAATTAAAACATTATGAATTAGGATGCTTTCAAATGAGGACAGTGTCTCAGACTCGGTTCAGGGGAGTTAAAGGTTGGGGGATTGATGTTGACAACTACTTTCCTTTGGTTTGGGCACTATCAGAGGCGAGGTGAAGACATAAGGACCTACGGTATGATAACGCAGTATCACAGGTTGCAGGAGGTCACCTGAATGTCAACCTGTGTCTTTGCTGTTCCACCCTCAACACAACTATCGCTCACGTGCGTACAACAGACACAAGTACACAAATTGTTCTGTTGAAGTTAATCATTTACCCCACTAAGGGTGTTAGAAACTGGTATAAATTATTCACTGGCAAATATTTCCCATAGCTCACTTTCAGACTGGAGCATTTAACATGTCATCACTCACACGGACTCACACTGGATAGAAAGAGGTCAAGCCACAATTTTTTTTTTCTTGTGTGATTGTTTTGTCCTTAAACACCTACTCCAATGACAGTAGCGTTTTTGGTGTTCTTGTAGCACTTTTCTCGTGATGGAAGACAGATATAAAGAAAATTAACATTAAAATTGTGTTTCTGACTATTTATTCATTTAAATTGTGGTATGTAGGAAGCAGAAAAATAATCTGTTTGTAAAAGCTTGTTGTTACATACAAACTACAATCAGCATTCCACAAGCTCTCTGCTCCGCTTCATTCTGATGCATCCACGTCCAGACAAATAGATCCGTGTACGTCTTGATTTTCCTCATCTGAGCTGGAATTTGTCTCAAAACTGTATGGCCACCATTAATGTTAGGATAGGGTTGTGAGGGGTTGCAAGCTAGAGGGACAGAGTGCAAACAAAGGAATGATGGAAAATTGGCGCTGACTTAATCTATGTCCAATAAATTACTGCAGCTCTACAGAAAATGTTCAATGAAACACATTCTATTAGCCTAAAAACAGCATAATCATAGTTAACCTTGCACTGTCTTCTGGGGTCCAGATGACCCCACTTTTAATGTAAACATGGTGAGGATAGCACAGGGGCTTACAAGAACTCTAGGATAGCTTATAGATCAAAAATGGACTGGAGTTGGACTTTAAAGCCTATTCATTGACGTTTGTTTTAATAAATTCTAAATTTTCATGGTTTTTGAAGGTTTTGTCTTTTTTAATCAAATACTTGGTTCATTGGCCTGAAGGAAGGCTTTGACGGTATAAAATGGAGCACTTCTCTGAAAGAAAAAGAAGCTCCAACTTCAGAAGAAAAACAAATGATCAATGTCTGTTTTTGATGCCGTGATTTCATTGCTTTAGGTGTTTTTTTTCTCCAGCTTTGCTTTTCCAAATGGGCTTTCTTCGATTTTCCATGGAAAATAAACTTATAATCACAAAATGTGCAGGGGTGCCAACCTAATGTCCAAACATTTTTGCCAATTCTAAAGAAGAACCCATCTCGGGACCAAATCACCTGAATAAAATAATTACATTGAATCCACAGTTTTTAATTTTGTTATTTGCATTATTCCATTTGTTTAAAATGGAATATATCAAAAGTGTTCAAGCACACATTTTTTTTACACTTACCTAACATAATCAACTGGAGTAATATTTTGAAGGAAACATTCTAATTTTAGTAACAGTTTGAAACTACTTTACCTAAAGTTTTAGATGTAAAAAACTAAATCTGAACCAGATGTGGTCAACCGTTGGTCTTTAGAGTATTTATCACTAATAATTAGGGCTGGAACTTTAAAGGCACTAATGCACACTATTAGTCAAAAAGAATGAATGCGTTAATATTTATTAATGGAAATTAATTACACGTCGTGAAGAAACAGTCTTTCACTTTGCCTCAGAGTTTCCGGCTTCGTCAGCTATCATCCCCCTTACACGATAGTCACTTGAGAAATATAAACATTTAAGACAATAAAAATAAAGGAAAAATGTTCTCTGTGGCCTGTTTTTGCTCTAAAGATTGGGAATAATTTTCAGTGTTTCTTTTTGTTTGTTTTTTGTTGCTCTTGTTCAAAAAAAAAAAAAAAAAAAAAAAAGATGCAGCGTACTGTCAAATAAAATGTACCTGGTTAGACATTGTATTAATCGTGATTAATCACAACACAAAAGTGTGATTAATCTGATTAATTTTTCTAATCAATTGACAATACTAATTGAAGATAAACTGTCTAAATGTTTTATTTCATATTGTGATTATTCACAGATAATAAGTGGTGAGCAAATACTGTGACAAAAAAACAGCAATAAAAAACAACAACGATTCTTTTTTTTCCAAGTTTTCGATTAGTTAATTAAACATTTGTAATCAATTTCCAGCCCTTCTATTAGTGCAATCTCTCTGGGGTGTAAGCATGGTACAATGTATGCAAAAAAATAATAACAAAGAAAACTAACTGAAAATCATTTTTCTCACATGTTTAAGTCCACATAAACCTGAATTTAGTTTTACCCCGTCCTAGACTTCTACAATTTGAATTTCCATTTGTTGTGGCCATTTCCTCCCATGTGAAGTTGTGAGTCTATTGATTCACTGATGCGAAGCATACATTTACTGACAATCTGGTTTTATTTAGTCAAAATTGCCTCCAGTAAAGATGTGCAACGCTATGATAAAAAATAATAATTTCACAGGGACACAGGATAAAAACCCTGTTGCAGAAGGTAGTTGTGTTTATCTTTGCATTAAGTAATGCTGTTATTGCTTATTTATTTCCCTCTTCTCCTTCTATAATTCCTGTCCCCACTTTGACACTTTGGCACCTGCGGCCTTCAACCTGCATTTGTTTTCTCTGCCTGCCCACCGTCTTCCACCTCAGTCATGCATGCAACCCAGTGATGGGATATTGCTTTTCTAATCTTGCTCACAAGGGACAATATTTATGTATTGTTTTTCAATATCCATTTATCTTACTCACATTCTGGATAGCACAAACACAAGCGCAGCACAAACTCAATCTCTTCTTGCCAGCTGACGATTGGATGTTTTTAATTTGTCCACTCGATTTTTCCTCCCTTTCACCCACAACTGTTTTTATTAATGTGCTGTATATTTTCTGAGGCTTAAAGGTCATTTCTGCCAAATTTGAGTTTACCCTGGCATCACAGTGGTGGTGGGATGAACCCACACCATGCTGGTCATATTCAGATGAAGACATTAGTAATGCCTTTGAAATGCAAAAGTGATTGGGGAACCTTCGGACCAGCCAGTCAGACACCATCAATCTTTGAGACTGAGATCTTACCTTAACAGAGGCAACACTCGTACTCTGGGAGGAATTCTCAAAGAGCTTGATGTTGGTCTTTCTGAGGAAAACCACTTCTGCCCACTGTGACAAATACTTGGTAGTGTACGTTTTCTGCTTACAGTAACATTTTGCTGAAAGTGCACCATAGTTTCCAGTATTACCTCAAATATCCCCAGCATGCTTAAAGGGTTGTTTTTACAAAACCACACACATGCACTTCAGAAGCTTTTTTAGAATAACCAAGGGCTACAAGCTTTGCTCTCCCAAAATTCAAGTGCTGCACCAACCTTAATGTCTAGTTTTTGGGCAGTCGGAAACTCAAAAACATAACAATAAATTTTGCAGAAGGATTCTAAAGGGGTCGGTAACTGAGATTGTACATTTGCTCCAACAAAAGGGAGACAGTTTAACCTGTATGCAAGGAAATTCTGATGAGACACTTAAGCGGTTGAGTCTTGGATTTCTACTTCTCTATTCATTAATTTTTTTGTGACATATCTGTTTGCCTCACAATGAGAAGGGCTTGTTTTTGTAGAAAATCCCTACTTTTAGTTACTTTCCATGTCATACAGTACGTTGTTAAATGAATAACATCTCTTGTAAAGCTGACCTTAGACTGGAATGATGCAGTCATTATTGTATTTTTCCAGATCGCACAAAAGTTTGGCATTTTGATTCAATAAAATGCATTTTTATGCATATTTTACAAATGTGTGATGCTTTTTTAAAACTATATTCACCTATTCAAGCACATATCTAGCCAAAGAAGTCAACGG
Source organism: Oryzias melastigma (assembly GCF_002922805.2). Classification (NCBI taxonomy): domain Eukaryota; kingdom Metazoa; phylum Chordata; class Actinopteri; order Beloniformes; family Adrianichthyidae; genus Oryzias; species Oryzias melastigma. Next base: position 5,133,911 of record NC_050512.1, on the reverse strand, counting down.
TCACTTACAGTGGATATTCATTGTTTGATCCAGTTTGTATGTGAGCCCTGCTGTTGCTTCTTCACTCCTATCTGTGTGTGTGAGAACGGTGTCGGCCTCTTCCTTTTAGACTGCAAATCCACCAGCTGTGAATTTGTTTTTCACTTTGAGAAAAAAAAGCAGAGGTGTAAAAGTGTTGGAAACGTGTGAAAAATATGATTCTCACCATTCTGTGACAGTCAGCAAGCTACGCTACTGACAGTTAGACGGACAGAAAGTAACATACACTTAACAAAACTCTATTTTAGAAATATAAATATAAATAAATAACACACACACATTCTGGATAAGTTGCTCTACCTGAGCCACGTTTGGGTTGTAGACTGTGGGTTTTATTTCTCCAGCAAACATGGATGACGTGAGAGATCAGATATATTTATTTTAAAAATGTCTACAAAAACATCAGTTATCACGTCTCTATGTCTGGGTTGATGAGATCATTCAGAGATTGTACCGTTAAGGTGAACTTACCTCTAGCTGCAGTAGCTGTGTCTGAATCACATCTGGCTTCCACAGTGTTTTCGTGCCTCTGTGATACAGATTGAAGACTTGCCGTCTCACATTAGTCCAAGAGGGGAAAATAAATAAATAAAATTAGTAGACCTTTTCTATTATTGTCGCAGTCAAAATAAGAAAAGTACCCCCCTGTCCTGCACTGCTCAGGGTTTACTCTGCCTTCCCCCAACATTAGCCAGGACGGGTTCCAGAAAAACCATTACCCCAGAAGGGATACATCTGGTAAAGAAAACAGATCGATCAGATCGATCACTGAACTCTGGCCAGGCCACCCAAATCGCTCCACACCTCTCAAATCGCCCTACTGCTGGACTGCCATGCTGCGCCCGACGCTCGCATCACGCCGCAGGACCTCAGATCATGTCAATACAATTGACTTAACAAACGCGATTCCCTGACATGCAAATCGCGTTTGTTGTGAATGCAACTTGAGGATTTTTTGATAATGCCGAATAGGCATTAGTTTCATTATAATTTACAAAAAAATAATAATAATAATAACATTTCTTCAAGAGCTACAATTATAGGTGTCAGATTTTTAAGAGCCTTAATGGGAAAAGATATACAAGGTGGTTCAGGGTGAATGACTGGCAAATGCCCATTGAAAGTGGGCCAGATGTGCATGTGTGTGGCAGAGAAATGGTAAAAATCAAAGGTGGCAGTTGAGCATTTACAAGTAGAAGATTGTGGAAGGCCTGGAATCCCAGAAAGGAGTCCCAGCTCTTCAATTCTTAATGTAACACAAAAACATGGCTAGAGGCTTTCACTTCAATTTCATCAGATGAAATCGCCAAGACGGAAGTCAACGCACTTGTTCATGGTGTGCATCATCATTTATAAATGTGTTTATTTTATAGAGCATTAAGTCAGGTTTCTGTCTGTGTGTGCGCATATCTGTTTGCATGCTTTGGCTTGCATTTTTGGATTGTGCCTCAAAGCCTGCGTAACCTACAAGGGCCAGAACAAGGGTGATTAAACTTGCGTAAAAAGTGATGACTCTGCCCATTATGCAGAGGTAACATATGAGCCTTCCCCCCAGCCAGTGTTTGACAAGCCAACATGTACGCTTCGATCTCCTGGGTGATAGAGTGCATCGGTGTGTGTGTAACCCGCTCCTGTAGCGGATCCCTGCACCTCTACATCTGCCTTGAATATAGAATAACTACTGAATATTTCACATCCTGCTTCTCACATTGCCCTTTATCTCATAAATCACTGTTTATGGACCATTTAGCTGCTGCCTGCTCTGTATATGCCAGTGTATTAGTGAGTGTATGACAGTAGAAGCACAAGATGAAAATAGCAACTAACAATGAGCATTCTTTATATTTTTATCTAAGGTAAACAGACATATTTATGATCAAGAACTTAATAAAGAACATTGTCACATTTAAACTTATTTTTCTAAGGATCAGAAACCTAATATTCCAGTGGAGTTTTATCTGTAAAAATATCCACTCTGAAGCAACACACTCAAATACTCTTATACTACAAAAGCGAAGCACAGTGAAGCTTCATTCCATGTGTGTGTGTGTTTATACCCATGTGGATCACGGGGCCATTCTATTTTGTGAGCTGTCAGATATTTGGCCAGGGTCAGAGCCTAAGGGACGGCGATGGAGGATGTGGAGTTTGGGTTAGCATGGTGGGAGGAAGGAGAAGCAAGAGGTCTGAAGAGACACAGATGAACCGAGAGATGGAGTTTGTAGAATTCACAATGGCCTTTGGCTGCATGGAAAAGGTAGGAAAAAATGGTAAAGTTGAATGGAAACAGAAGGTTAAAAAAAACAAAACTAAACTCTCTAAATTTGGAGCTTTGAATATATATAAAAAAGTTTCACTGTGTCACTTTAGGGGGGATTTTTTTAGTTTTCCAAAGTTTCTTTGCAAAAAAAAAAAAAAACTAAACTCAAGAGAAATTAAATGTATAATTCATGCCAACTTTTACAGTATGTATACAAAAAGGTCAAAGAGCAGTCCAGCGCATTAACTGTATAAACAGTAATGTACCAGCAAAACTGACACAAAAATGTACACTGAGGAATAATTCCTACTTGAGTCTTTGTCAAACAAGGAAACTGAGTGTAGTGTCCCAAGAACAAAGACAACATGACCAACTTTCAGTGATTCTCAGAAAAGCAAAAACCTGAACCAGAACCAGAGAAGAGTTGCATAAATCAAGGTATATTTCATAAAAAATGGATGTGATAACACTGGGGCTGTGAACGCACCTGATCAATCTAAAAGAATGAACGCGTTGATATTTATTAACTCTAATGAATTACATGGCGTGAAGAAACAGTCTTTTGCTTTGCCTTGGCGGTTCAGGCTTCCACGGGTGCGTCAAAACCATATATGTAATGTCTTTGGTCGAAACACTTTGTCAGCTATTATCCCTGGTATACGATGGTCACTTGATAAATGTAAACATTACAGATGATAACAATTAAGAAAAACATTATCTCTGGCCTGTTTTTGTTCAAAAGATTGTCAGGTCATTTTCATCATTTCTTTTTATTTGTTTGTTTGTTTATTTGTTTTTTGCTGTTTTTGTCCCAAAATAATAAAAAAGAGCTGGAAATTGTCTTAAAATGTACCTGTTTAAACATTGTAATTAATTGTGGTTAATCATAACACAAAAGTTTGATTAATCGAATACATTTTTAATCGATTGACAGTACTAATTAAAACAAATGGTTTAAATGGATGATTTCATATTTTGATTATTTACAGATAATAAGTGGTGAGCAAATAGTATTACAAAAACTAACACTTATTGCGATAATGTTTTTTTAAGTTTGGGATTAATTAGTTCCCGGTCCTAGTTAACACATTATTAGATACTTTAAACAGGGAAGCAAATGGTTCTCCTACTGGTTTCACATCATAGATTCTGGAAACTAAATTTAATGGTAATTGCACACTTTTATAGGTGAGTAGTCAGGGCAGTTTGTAGATGAAGATAGCAATGCTTTAAATTAAAATATTGAAGCCAAATTCCAAATATTAGAAAACACAGTCTCCCAGTAATGTATCAACTTAGTGGCCTAGTAGTAAAGAATCTGGCGTGATACCAGGAGATCTTTGATATGACCTGACTGTAAATCTGAATCTAAGACTGTGACCCGATGCCTCCCTGGTTGACACTCAGCATTAAGGGTTGGATTGGGGAGGTTAAATCACCAAATAGTTTTTGAATGTTGACTGTAACTGCAGCTTACGGCCCGTCTGGGGATGGGTTGAAAGCAGAGAACAACTTTTGGAGACTCAGCTGTTGGTGCTTCTGCAATCGTGACTCATGTAAGGGGAGAGAACAGAATGATAGTTACATTTCTACATTACTTGATTACATTTTTTTGGGAATGTATCACACCATTACATAATAAAAATAGCTAGTCTTTAGCTATACGTTTTTGTAACCACTCTAATGGACACACTATATTTGGATAATAGTCAGCTATCAACAGCAGTGATATTCTGAGCTTTAATCAAAGCATCTCAAACCATTGATAGCTGTCTGGTATGAGCTACCACTGTTTGAAAAAAAAAAATATCTGAAAGCAGTACTTTGCTTTTTATGATAAACAGAGTAACAATAATGATTGCATATGCTACATGTTACCTGGGGCAGCCGTGGTGCATAGGTAAAGCGGTCAACCTCTGATCAGAAGATCACAGGTTAAAATGTCCTTGGGGAGGACACTGAACCCATACTGCTCCTGATGGTTTTGGGTTGGCGCCAATGTGAGGCATCAGTGTGTGAATGTGCGTGTAGATGGGTGAACTGGACTGTGAGTGTAAAACACTTTGGGCCTTCTAAGAGATAGCAATGATTCAACATCACACTCTTGTGTATTGGACAACTTCAAGGGCCTGGAGCTGAAGTTGCATGAAGCTACCTGTTTGGATGTGGCTGACTTTAATGCCCCCCTGGCCAGTTTAGCCTTTGTCCTATCTTATGGGTCTAGATGACCCCACTCTTATATGTGTGATCCCTCCCATGACAAGTGGACAGGATTTAATATCTGTCATATATCTGTTTATATCTGTTATATATATATATTTATATTTATCTATTTATATCCAACTTATTTCCATCATGTCTTCTTACAGTATCTACTTTCCTAATTCCAGATGACACACTCAACAATAGTAACCGCCCTTGCTGACTGAGACCCAAACCGATCCAGTATGAAAGTTTTGTTCATGATTTGCATGTTTGACTTTGGTTTTATATCGCATGTCCTTTCTGACACAGCCCTCTGCATTTTCCTGGACTTGAGACTGGCAAACCAGACCACTGGCTTCATTGAGGTCACACATTCTACATGGCAATGTTACTTAAAAAATAATGAATATTGTATTTTGTTCAGGGTTCTGGGGTTCTTAGTCATTTACTGTTTGCTTTTGACTGTTTTCCTAAAATATTTTTGCAATGACAGTATTGGCATTAGAAAGACGGTCTTTTTCTTCTCCGACTTACTAATTGGTCACTGGGGATTACTCCTCGATTGTCTGTGTGCCAAGCTAAAATGATGTTTATTATAAAAAATATATATATAATAGTGAAGTTGAAAAAATGCAACAGAAATTCTGACACTTCAGAGCAGTGGCTGAAAGTCAAATAGAGAGAAACCCATCACTAATCAGTTGTAGTGTTTGCATCAAATTTAAATCTATCTCTATATCTATATCTATATCTAAATATATTTGCTTATTGTTTTTATGTGTGAGCAAATCTTTTCCCATAAATCTACAATGTCATATTGTAGCTGGAAATATTACTTACCATTGCAGAGAATGAAGATTTCATGTAAATGCATTTCCAGCATCAAGATTTGTTTAAGTTTTAATTCATCTTTAACAAAAATCACAATTTTATAATCCATATTAAATTGCATTTGCAACTGCAAATATGTGAACTTTTAGTTTGGAATCACTTTTGGTAATCCTAGATATTTATTGTGTCCCTAGAGATTCCTCAACTCAAAGTGGCCGATGCCGATTCTCTATGGGAAAGAAGGAAAGCGGTTAAAGTAAAATGACGTTCTTTTCTAAGGAATGTTTTAAAAAATGTCTCTTCTTGCTGTTACACAGTTGGGAAGAGCTGGGATTTTGTTAAGATGATGCAAACATTGTCTATTAGCCAAAAGATATGTAATGTATAACGCCCTTTCAGGTGTCCGTTTTAGAAATGAATGAACATTGATATATATTACTGGATTGGCCCTTTCATATTTGCTGCTATAGACAGAGAGATGTGCATTCAGGCGCCATTGCCACTGCATTACGTCATGGCAGCAGAACACTGCTGTTCCAATGGAGGATAGGCAGACATCAACCACAACAAAATCTGGCTAGCTCCCTCATTTCTTAACCATTTTTTGTAAAATATGGCTCAAATTAAAGCTTGGAAAATGATTGATCTCAAATATTTATTATCTATAAAGATGAATCTGTAAATAGTGCAATAATTGCACTTTCTTCTGCTACAGGTAAGACATTGCTGTCAAATTCAGAGATTTGCCTTTATGTGCTAAAGTCTAAATAACTGAGGTTGTAAATGCGTGTCACCCAAGCCAAGGAAGGAGGGAGATTGATGAAGTTTAATGGCATGAATGACTGACCAAGTTTAGCAACAAAGCCCTTTACCTATTAAAAACATCTGACAGTGCTAAAAAAAATAAAAACATTTACCACATTTTCCAATAAAACTACAACTTTTACTATTTTTGGATTACATATATGTCAATTGCATTCAAAATTTACCTTCAAATAGACAATTTCATAGTACTTTGAGAGTAAGGCTCCAGCTAGCACCTTTAGCTGATACTAGCATGTAATCCGCGAGTTGCTAGCACCCACTTTAGCGCTCACTCCACGATTCCCAGCCTGATTTCTCTCTATTAAAATGTGATTCATGTCCTGTGAGGATTCCTCTTGATCATAGTATTTTTTGTGGTGTTTTTTGAAGTTGATTGCAAAATATTGCATCCCCTGTTGTTGTTCTTTGCGCACTTTTTTGGACCTCCTCCATTCATCACTCGGGAAGACTCAATAGTAATGCTGCAGGTATGTCACGTCGTACGTCATGTGATTTCCAATCCAGTAATATATATCAATGCGAATGAATGAGTCGGAAGCGTGAACTGCTCGATGTTAGGGGGAGGAAGGTTGATTGCTTGAAGTCCATTAATTTTTGATAATGGACACCTTGAAAGACATCATCCCGTGTATGTTCATTTTCAAAATTAATTGTTCTTTGACCTTGTCATTTTTTACATTTAAATTGTTTTTCACATGCAGGAAGTGGACTGTTTGATGCACAGTGCAACATGTTGTGTTGGTGACGGGTCCACAGCCTGCACCGACCTCGCTCTGCTGCAGCGGAAGAAACTGGTACAAATGCTGAACGCCATGTCAAGTGAAACAAAGCATAATTTCAAAGAGAGAAAATGGACCTCTTGTTGCTTGTAATTGTCCTGATGATAATATGTTTTATCTGGACTTTACATAAAGCTGGTGGAGACAGTGCACAGGGTTCCAGTAACAGACACATATGCAACCTTTCTACTGTTGTTTCAATGAAACAAAGACCACAAGTAGTTTCCTAGATCACTTTGATTGCAAGAAATTTCCCCCATTAGTTCCATTGATCAATAAATACGTATCAACAAACAATTACATTATTATTCATAAAAAAACACATTCTTCAACACATATTTACTCTGTATCAAGCAATAACCATACCCATCATAGAGACTACTGTATTGCTGTTGTTTTGGATTGAATTCTGTCCCCCAATGTGCCAAGTTTCTGTTACTCTGGTTACCAACTGGTGTTTAGGCCAGCCCAAAACCTTTTTTTGGTATCCATTATCACCTTCTAATGGACTGCAGCCAATCAAAATAGAGCATTCAGCCCGACCATAGTATAAAATTAGTTAATAGTAAATATATTAAAGTTTGACCTTACCACATTTTGCAGAATAGGCATTAGAGTAAACTCTGAAAGAACAACAACATTAATTGATATTTATTGTGCATTTCCTTACACAGGACAACAAGTACAAACTTCCCAGAGTGTCACATGGAAAGTTTTGTGTGCGTTAAAGGGTGGCTTCTTCAGACTTGTTCCAGAATTCAAACATAAAGAAAAGTAAGACAGCAGTTAGAATAATAAAGTATTTCCTTTTCTCAACATTAGCACAGTTGTTTTAAATTAGGTTTACAGAAACCTTTACAACATCTCATCGCTTATTGTAAAATGTTCTGTAGTGAAAAAGTACTGACCGAAAATCTACTTATAATAAGCACCAACATGCTGAGTCACTAAAACCAAAGTGCGTTAGTGACAACATATAGCTTACAGTTTGAAAGAGAGACTTTAAAGATTCTTACTTGATGTACAGTCATAAGGCGTAGATGATGTAATACTCATGCCTGGACCTTCTTTTACTGAGCTGTGACTGCTGACAGGAAAGAGAACTCAGAAAAGGATTTCCATATTTCATCACTTCTTAACAACCTGTGATAGAGTCAAGAAAAGTGCAGTTTTATCTGAATTTTACATAAAGCAGGTGGAGATAGCGCACGTGGTTCCAGAAACAGACACATCTGCAACCTTTCCACTGTTGTTGAACTCTCAACATAAAATCCCTCGGACAGTTTTTACTAAAACATGCAATGTGCTCACTAAACACAGCAGGACATGAATTAGAAATGAAAACATAATAGCACATAATAGTCCTTTCTAGAAAAACTAAATAAAAAATAAGTATTTTGAGGGAAGCTATGATAGCAAATCCAAATAAAAACAGTGCAGAGATGTCCTCTGTGTGCTGAGCATTAACTCATCCACAGAGACATGAATGTTTAAAATCCCCCTCAACAGAAACTCTGTGTTCTCAATTCTCAACCTGCATTAATTATTGATGCATTTAATGTCAGCTGCTGTGTTGCTTCAACATTATTCTGTTATAAGCTCTGCTTTGCTAACCTGAGCTTAAATGTCAGCAGATGACCTTAATGAAACAAGTTTAGGTGGAGCATTAACTTCTGCCCCCACAGGTACTTGTTGTGAGTGTTCTGCATGAGCTCATATATTATTTAGGAAAGAGATGAGTTTCAGTGGGTAGCAAGCTGTGAATTTTAATTATGATTCAGAAATTCAATTCAATAATTATTTCTTATTAATAGAAAAGATTGCGCTCAGGAGAATAATTTGTAAAAGTGTTTATGTCCTCTCGAGGGAGGCTGAGCCTGCAATCAGATGTGTTGTTCATGACATAAAGCCCACAGTTGAGGTTGCAGTGTAGGTTTGATGAAGATGTTTCATTTGGCGAGGGGATGAGCACAGCGGGATTGCATTCAAAAAGTAAGGTGCAGAGAGGGTAATGGGATGGGAAGGGAAACAAAATGAACTGATGTGAAAAGCATGTGTTGCTGTGATGCAACATGTTGTGATACCGAGCAAGTATGAGCTCTAGCTTGTTTACTGGGTGATTGAGAAAAAATAAAAACCATAAAAGCGGGATGTTTATGTCTAGAAGGAGTTTTCTCTACCCTGCAGCCAGAGATGTGATCCTGTGATATCAGTGATTGTGCAAAGGTTGAAACGAAATAAACAGAAAACATGTTTTGGTTGGTAACTCCCGTGCTCTACTGAAATATCTGAGATTTCTCCATCCATCCAATGCAATGTGGGTGAATGGATTATATCTGTAATGTGTGCCTCGCTACACGTTATCGAATAGTTTAAATCTAAACAGCCTTTAGAGCCACAGTCGAGGGTATAATACCCACTGAGCTGTCTTATAGGGACCTTTTCTCTTGGTGAAAGCACTTATTTTCTCATCGAGGTACTAAGATTACGAAGAGTAAACAAACCTCTGTCTCCACAAAATAGATTTGTGGTGACAGCTATAATCGTAATGACATTTTTCTTGTGCTGGAAAGAAAGAAACGGGATCAAGAATTTTAGAGCAACATCACCCTAACATTAGCTATGGGCACTAGAAACCAAAGAAAGTTTTGAATATATTCATACAAGTTTACATAACATCTTTCGATCTCATTTAAGTGTAAATATACAGACATGTATAGCTTCAAATGAATGTATTCCTTTATTTGTTTCTGGGATAGCCAAATACTTAGATCAGGGTTGTCATTCTCAATCACGCAGGGGAACAGAATCCAAAACACATTTTAGGTTGAGAGCTGAAAAGGATAAATGTTTTAAATGTTTAAAACTTTATGTTTTTTAACAAAAATAAGAATAACAACTGATAGGGATATTATTTTAGGCTAAATCAACTTTATTCTTAAATAATTTACAATATTCTACCCTCCATAAAAATGGATTCTCTTAAAATTATACAAAGTAGAAGTAAACTCAAATAAAAAAAAATTACAAAAATTAAAATTTCTTAACTTTTATGTTAAAACAAACCTTTTTGTTTGCTCACCATAAAAAAATATATTGTCAAAATGATAGAACAATGAACAGAAACCTGGACATAAAAATGAAATTTGTGCTTTTCATCATGAACAAATCAAATCATTCTGTTTTATTTGCTCTTGTGTCGTTTTATCAGAGCTGGACTTTTTAACAAGTTAATTTCTGTTTGATGTGTGATTTCTAAAAACCTCTAATTGTGAATAACATAGGTGTTGATAACACATTAAAAAAACTAGACCAAATAACTTTTCTCCTAGGATTACTTCAAAAATATTTGCTGTTTTCCTAATCTAGTGCAATGCCAACAGTAAAAATCCTTCCGAAATGATTTTACGGATCTGACATATTTACACGGTGAGCCGGATGTGGCCCGCGAGCCTTGATTTGTCTGCATTAAATCTTTGATTACAGCATAGATACCCTATAAAAAAATAATTAATTAATTAAAGCCGCGAGCGGCGTTGGATGGCCCACAGTCGCTACCCGCCCTCTCCCTCGCCGCCCACCCCTACGCACAATCGCCACCCTCGCTGCCCGCCCCTACGCACCATCGCTGCCCTCCACGCCCACCTTTGCCACAAGCTCACCTGCTAAGCAGCCCCTATGCACCACTAACCCCCCCATCCCCTTACTGTGTAGCTGGAATGAGATGTATGTGAGAAATTGACGAAAAAAGCAGTTTTTTTCAAAATGGCGGCTTTTCTGTTATCTCCATAGCAACCATTTTATGTTTTGTTCGCCTGAGGTCACCGAACAGATTGACGTTAGTTTTGCAAGAATCAGCAAAAGTACATTTTTGAATTTCCTTAGCAACGGAGGTTATTTGCTAACCACGCCCACATTCCTTATATGGTCATATTCAATGTTATAATACCTGTTACAGCTTAAGCATGGGATCAACATATTAAAGTGTCATAGCAATGCATTGAAATATGAGCGTTTATTAAGACTACGCCACTTTTGCAAGCTCGCCATGCGCACGCCGTTTAAAATCTATAGCTTGTAATACCATATAATTTATGCCAATAGCTTCCCAATGATGCCAAAAGCGTTTGGAAATGTTTGGCAAATATCTCTAAAAGTTATATTTGTTTGAAGCTGTTGCTAAAAGTCGTTTTTTTTGGACAAATCAAGATGGCAGCCCTTCCCAAGGTCAAACGTCAACAAAGCTTTAGGGGTCGTTGAAGACTAATGCCAGCGGCATGTTGGTCAAATTTCGTAAAATTTGGACAAACAAAAGGTACGTTTCATCTTTGTGAAATTCACAAAATGTCAGATTTCGAAACAAAATGGCCGCCAAGATATATCCAGTAAAGCTATATTGGTTTTGTTCGCAAATTGCGAACAAAATTTTTGCTTTTGCTGAGTCAGCAGTTTTTTCGCAATGTTTTTGCTTACCAGGGCTGCATTTTAAGCATTGCGGCTTCGAAAGTTATATCGTTTCGCTCAGCTTGGGCCCCCGGACGCCCGAATATCCTTTTTACGCAAATTGGCCAAAATATGTGCGCGCTATCTAAGACCATGGTGGTTGCAACCTCGCCACGCGCACGCCATTCAAATTCTACAACTTCTAATTACAACATTTTTCTCACAGTAGATTCCCATTTATGGCTGGTGATGTTACATAAAAATTGATAAAACCCCCTAGGAGGTATTTCATTTTGTAGCTTTGAGTAAAAGTGCTTTTTTTCAACATTTCAAGATTGCGGCATCTTCCCAAGGTCAAAGGTCAATGAAACTTCTAGGGTCGTTGTAGACTTAAGCTGTGGACGTGATTCTCAAGTTTCGTGAAAATTAAACAAACAAAATGTTGTTTTCCCATATTGTTGAAAATCGTGAAAATCGCCATTTCTCTGACTTCGCCACAAGATGGCTGCCAAGCCGTAGGTCATGTGGCCATCCTATAATAATTTCAAATATTCCTGGGCTTATCCGCGACACGTGCCATGGGCTTTTGTTTGCGTATTTCGAAATATTTTTTTTTTGACCCCATAAGCGATTTTCGGCCCATTCATTTTTTTTACGAACACCCTCGCCGTGATGTCATTGTTTTGGGGGGGGGGGTCACGTGCAACATGCCAAATATTCTTTTTCAATTTTCCCTAGGCGTGATAAAATTTTGAGGTACTTTCCGTTTATGTGGCGGGGGTGAAATTTTGGCTCAAAGGCGCAGAAAGATAGAATGTTAAAGCAAAAACAATATGGTCCTTGCAGTCAGTAGACTGCTGCTGCGGGCCATAATAATAATATAAAAAAGAAAAAGCTGAAAGCCATAACATTGCTCCAGAATAGCTGTTGACAAAAATCAAAAACAGATTAACAACATTTATATAATGTATGTTCATTTATTTATTTGCTTGCATAGTTGGACCTATAAATGACCTTCAAGTCCTCATTTTCAGAACAACCTTACTAACTGTCAAACTGATTTTCTTCAAATGTTGATGATGTCATATCTGGCCAAGATAGAAACAACAATGAAGCTTGAAAAGGATTCTAACTAGTTTCAGTGCTGTTGTAGCTACTAAACAACTGAGTCACAAAACTGCATTCAACATTCAGTCATTGGTTCAGTTACAGTTGACGCTGATGTCGGTTTAATCACAGAAGAAAATCATCAAAAAGGCTTTTTCATAACTTAGTCTGAAATGGTTTAAATATTTTTGTTTTAGTGTCTGTAAAATATACACAAAATGCTAGATCTTGTGTGTTCCTTTATCAAGTTGCAGAACAGTTTTGACCCTAGGCCCTGACTCCACTGATTTTAATAATGTGGATCAAGACTTTTTTGTGACCTGCATGTTTCATCATACTTAGGTTTTCTGACCCCTCATTGTCAAGCAGATGTGTTGGAGAAGTAAAGAAGATGCATGCTGGGCTTTATTCATGGGAAAATGCCCCCAAGCCACTATCAGCTGTTATCATCATCTGCTGCTCCCCTGCTCTGCTGGACCGCTTGCCTCTTTATTCCTGTTCTTCTCTGCAACAAGCCAAAAAAAGTAGAACCTCACCAAAAAGAAATCCAAGGTCCTTGATTTAAATGACCTATTTTATGGTAAAAGATTTCTTCTGGATGCGTGTGATGAATGAGTTTTGTTGGGTCTTCGCTTTAGTTGGAGTAACTCTCTCAACACTGACTTAATTACAAAAAATCCTTGAATGTATTGTAGTTTTTAACTTTAACAGTCAGCAGGTTGGTCTCGCCTTATTTAAATTTGACACCTATTTGTACATTTTCTTGCAGTTTTGTGTCTCCAAGTGGCAGTGATTTAACAAAATAAAGTTTCCCACAGTTCAATTTGTTTCAATTTCTTTATTTCTTTACATTTCCACAAATCAACAAAAACAAAACTTTTGGTTCAGTAATGTGTTCCCCCTGATAATTCCCATTTCTTTATTTGCGAATTTCACGTTTTCGAGGATAGTTTTTTAGTAATTCTCTCATACTCTTCCAGTACGTTGCAAAAACTGTGACACCTTGAGAAGGTTTTATTAAATTTTTGTATCCAAAGGAGGTGCTGCGCTGCTGAAGTGTATCTGCGCACAGCTAAGCGCAGTGGAGCCCCCTCGGGAGCGCAGAGGGATGGTGCGCTCCTCTTTTCTCCGTGGAGAGAAGAGCAATCCCTCTTGCATGGAGAAATGGCATCAACTGACTCGGAAGCGGCTGAAAAAATCCTGATATGCTGAAGAAGATAATCGGGGAGAATATTTATCAGCTGCAGCAGACGTTTATTTTTCCTGATTTTAAGGTACAGAGTGACCCTCCTCATCTGTGTCATAGAGTAATATGACGCTGCAGCTGCTGGACAGTCTTCTGTTCTGAATTAGATTTAAAAAAAAACAAACAAAAAAAATATTTTTGTTTAGCAATACTCCAACATTCTTTAAGAAATGTTTTATAAAGCATGATCAGAAAAGTTTCTGATGAGTATGGATCGGTGAGGGACATCCTTAAGCTGCCGGGTTGGGGGGGTTCTCCATAATTGTGGATTCGGCATATTCGCAGATGCCTCCGGTCCCTAAACCTTAAACAAATAAGGGAGCATACTGTACTGTTTCATTTGCATTGGCAAGAATTATAAATGTTTTCATTGAGTGTATTTTTTTTAACTGTATAATAATGAACCCCACATTGAAATACTTAGTCCACACTGATGAGTGTCATGTCATTTTCTAGAATCCCAGCAGCCGCTGCAAAAATTATTCCTTATACTCAGAACAGCCTATCATTTTTATGCACTGTGTACAGTTAAAAAGAAAAAACAAAAAAAACAGCAACAAGGCACTGTATTGGTGATCTAAGCATTGTTTTCCCCATTTTTAGTTTTTATGTTAACCTGGGCTGAATTGCTTCTGGATATATATTAATTTACAGATACTTGCATTGGATGTATTATTTTCAGTTCAAGATGACAGGATGCTATTTGGATTTATTAATTTTTTTCTAATGTGCCTTTTGATTAGAATGTACATCCTGTAACTTTTAGACGGTCAGGGTAGCAGCACTGTCAACTAAATATTAGAAAAACAATAACTGCATGTTTTTAATAACAAATATTGTATAAAAAATGTTACTCAAAAGCTTCTTAAACTTCTCTTAATCATATATGTCCTTTGAAAATGATCTTAGTAAAACCATCTCACTGCTTAAAAGGTAATCTTTTATTTCGATGTCATTGGAAGGAAAAAATAGGCAAACCATTATGGTACATAATGCATATTACAGTCATAATCCAGTTCATGCACATTTCGTTGTGACCGCTTAAGCAACACACAAGAATAAGTAAGGAGGAAGTTTTAACAAATTGGTGAAAGTCGAAAGCAATTTTTTATAATTTAAATTTCCCCCAAATCTTGTGCAAGGAAGCCAATTAGTGCTGTTTAAGTGATAAGTGTGCCATCCTTGTGTGCAGCCTGACTGTTAGAATTGAGCAAATTAGGCAATTAGAGCGTAATTTATTTGGGCACCCTACAGGTGTCCTACAAGCATTAACATGCTACTTGCACACCTCATGTGTGCAGAATTTGTGCACAGTCAGTAGGGAGCCAATAGGCACACCTTAGAAACAACCTGAGCATGGTGTTAAGGCCAAAAATAAAAATACTTCACAATACATTTACCACATTCAGAACATTGTTCTTTCCATTTTTACAATGTCCACTGAGGTGGCCGTACAAGCCTAAAGGAAGCTGCAAGATATACCCGTGCTCCTTCTTGGTGTTCGTCGATGACCCTCAATGGGACCGGAGAACCCAAAGATTTGCAGCATATGACCTCTGGTGGTTATGCTGTATGTTTTGCCAGTGTTCATGAGTCCCCATGTGTGTGTGAATGTAACTGTGACTGTTAAGTGCTTTTGGTCTTCAAGGGAGGTAGAAAAAGGACTATACAAATATACATCATACACCTTTTAACGCTTTACTTTTTATTCAAAGATTGTTCTCAGTACATATAAAAATGTCCCTTTTTAAAAACCTTGACAAAACATTATTTCACAATGTTTTAGTATCGATCTCTTAGCTAATGCATATCAGGAAAAATCCATGAAAGATCATCAGAAGTATAAAAACTTGGTGTGTTCCCATTTATATTGTCCAAGGCGTAGTCCTTCCCAGTTGTCCTCCATAAAATACACTTCATTTATTCATTTTTGGTCTGTTTATTAATCATTAAAAAAAGGATATGTTTTGATATTAGGTCATCTGTCATGATATATATTTATAGTATGGTTTAGTTTTAGTCAGGATATTTTATAGTGAAAGTTAAC